>NW_022900951.1:95849856-95866218 GCF_012274545.1 Fukomys damarensis
GAAAAAAAAAAAAAAAAAAAAAAAGCATTCAAGAACTCAGATACCACTGCAGTGCGTAAGTTTTTGCCTTGGTGCTGGGGATGTGTCTTAGTTACTTTCTGTTGCTGAGACTTGATACTTGACTCCCCAACTCAAAGGAAGAGAGGTTTATTTTGGCTTATGGTTTTTAGAAGATTCAGTCCATATTTGGCTAGTTCCAAGGCAGAACAGGCATGGTAGAAGGATCTGGCAAAGGAAAACTGCTCATGTCATGGCAGCCAGGAAACAGAGAGTGAACGGAGGAGCTGAGGACAGGAATGCACCCTTCCAGGTCGCACCCCCAGTGACCCACCTCTAACCAGTCCCCATCTTCTAATAGCACATTCAGCTATGAACTCATCCATGGATGAATCCACTGATGAATATAGTACCCCCATGAGTCACCTTTCAAACACATGAGGCTTTGGGGGGATGTTTTTTATCTAAAACATAACAGGATGGAACTCAGGACCTCATCAAACTGTAGATGAAGCAGATTTTCTCCTATGTTCTCTTCCAAAGTTTTATGCTTTTACATTTAAATCAATGATTCAGTTTGAATTGTGTTTTATTTATTATTTTTGTGCTACTGGGGATCTTCTGAATCCAGAGGTACTCTACTACTGTGCTACATTCTTTTTGAGACAGAATCCCACTGAATTGCCCAGGCTGGCCTCAGCCACCTGAGTAGCTAGGACAATAGGTGGGTGCCATTGCACTTCGCTTGAGTTAAATTTTGTGTAAGGGATTAATTAAGTATATCATTATTTTGCCCATGGATGTCTAGTTTTTTCGGCACCATGTGTTGAAAAAGAAAACGTGTCTCTAGGATCCCAAAACTACTCCAGGTTCAGGATTCTCTAGAAGGAATTATATGACTCAGTGGCAGGTTTTACTCACGGCTAAGCTTTCTAACAGCAACGGATACAGAACAAATACACAGGAAAAGTATATGCATTGAGAAGAGTCCAGAGAGGTTAGGCATAGACTTCACCATATGAAAACACATGGAATGTTCTTTCTCTGTAGCAGTGAAGAATAATAGTCCAGAGAAACCTGTTCAAGTTCCAACATATGAGGCTTTTATGTACTGAAGAGTAGCTCTATTTTGGCAGCTTGGTAACACAGGCCATGCAAGCAGACTTGACCTTAAATTGATATAAGTCTTGGCAGAACTACTTGTGATCTTCTCAACATATGAGAGAATTGGGCAGCCCTTTTGTTTTGATGTCATCTTTTTGGTGTATGAGATAAGGACCACAAGAAACTAGCACTTTTGGGTACTCTTTGATTCTCCATAAACTAACTGAATCTGAAAAGGACTCATGTTTTTATTTCCATATCAGTTGGGTCTTACTGAGTCTTTTCACATATTCCACCAAACTGCTTTTGTACCTTTATTGGAAATCAGTTGGCTATATTTTTATGTAGGTCAGTTCTTTGAACAGCCTTATGATGGTACAACTGACATCCAGCAAAACACATATTTAAGGTGTACAGTTTGATAAGTTTTGACATATGCATCCACCTGTGAAACCATTACTTCAATCAAATAATGAACATACTCAAGAGTCTCTAAGTGTACTTGATAATCCCTCCTTTCCCTCTCTTTTCCTCTATCTCTAGGCTGTCATTGATCTAGTTTCTGTCACTACAGATTAGTTTGCAGTTTTTAGAATTTATATATTTTAAATGATACATTGATTCTGATACTTTTATGGCTTCGTTGAACATAATGATTTGCAGATTCACTCATTTTGTTACATATATCAGTAATCCATTCATGTCTTGGCTAAACAGTATTTCACTGTATAGATATGAAGGTTGAATATCCCTTTTGAATTGCTTGGGACCAGAGTTTTTTATTTTTGGAATATTTGTTTATACATAATGAGCAATATTGAATATGGGAACAAAGTCTAAAATAAAATTACTTTATATTTTATATACACTAACACGCAAGACTTTCTGGAGATATGCACTTTGTTTTTGACAGTACTGGGATTTAAACCCAGGGACACTCTGTCACTGAGCTACATCCCTACCCCTTTTAATCTTTTAAATTTTGAGACAAAGTCTAAATTGCCCAGGCTGGCCTTGAACTTGTAGTCCTGCTGCCTGAGCTTACTAAGTAACCAGAATTACAGACTTGTTCCACCGCCTATCAGCTTTTCTTTTCCTTTTTGCAGTGCTGGAGATCAAATCAAAGGCCTTGCATATTTCCAGAAAATATGCTACCATTGAGCTGCATCCCCAACCCTTATACTTTCCTTTCTTTGAGGTAAATAACTCAGAAAAAATATTGGGAATCACTTCATAGGTGTAAGTTTAAATTTTGAAGAAACCATCAAACTATTCTGCAAAGTTCCATTTACAAATACATGATGTGTTAAACCATTGTCCTAACAGCACCGTAACAGGGTTCTAGCTCACTAACATCCTCAGCAGCATTTGTTATGGCCATTCTCTTTCAGTTGAAGCCATGTTAGTTGGTGTGTGGTAGTGTTTCATTATGGTCTTAATTTGCATTCACCTAATGACCAGTGATGTTGATTCTCTTTTCATGTGCTTGTATGCCATCTATATGTCTTTGGTGAAGAATTTTGTTTGTTCAAATCTTCTGTCCCATTTGGGTTTATCTTCTTGTTAAATCTTTAGAGCATTCTATATATTCTGCATGCAAGACTATGAGATATATGTTTTGCAGATATTTTCTCCTGGTCTCTGAACTGTCTTTTCATGGCTCTTCCCTTCTTTTTTTCTCCCTCCCTCCTTCCTTCTTCCTTTTGTTTTTCCTTTCCTTTCCTTTTCTTTTTTTCCTTTCCCTCTTTTCCTTCCCTCCTTCTTTCCCTTTCTTTCTTCTTTCTTTGGAGATTGAACCCAGGATATTTTCACTGGTCTACATTCCTAGACTTTTGTTTATGTTTTGTTTTTTGTTTTGTTTTTTTGAGAAAGGATCTTACTATGTCACTAAGTTGCCTGGGCTGGGCTCAAAAATGTTGTCCTCCTGCCTCAGCCTCTTGAGTGCTAGTATTATAGGCATGTGCTACCATGTCTTGCTTATTGTCTTGTCTTTAAAAGAGCAAATTTTAAAAAAAATTTTATGAAATCTAATTTATCAATGTGTTTATGATGTATTTTGCTTTTGCTGTCATATCTAAGAAATCATAGCCTAACCAAAATGTCATACTAATTTTCTCTTATCTTTTCAAGGATTGTTATAGTTTTAGTTTTTGTGTTTAGATCTACATTACATTTTGAGTTATTTTTACTATATGGTGCACATTATGAATCCAATAGTTTTTGCATTCGTATATCCAGTAGTTGTAGCACCATTTATTGAAAAGGATGCACTTTTCCCAATGAATCATCTTTGTACTTTTGTGGAAAAAAAATCAGTTGCTTATATTTTTGTGGTGTATTCCTAGACTCTTCTCTTCCATTAATATTTTTGTCTGTTTTGATAGCAATATCATATTATATTAATTGTACTGTAGCTTTATAGTAAGTATTTAAACCAAACACTTTGTAATAAGTATTAAAATCAAATAGCATTAACCCTCCTGATGTGTTCTTTTTGCAAAGTCCTTTTGCCTCTTCTAGGTCATTTGTACTTCCACTTGAATTTTAAAATCAACTTGCCAATATCTACAAAAATAATCCTGCTGGGAATTTGAAAGAGATTTCATTGAACCTATGAATCCGTTTGTAAGGAATTATCACCTGAATAATATTGAGTCTTCTGACCCATTAATAAGGTATGTGTCTCTTTATGTAGATTTTTTTAGTTTCTGTCAGCAGTGATTTATTGTTTTTAGCATAGTGATCCTGCACGTCTTTGATTTTTCTGCAAATATTAATATTTTGGATGCTATCATAGATGGTATTTTAAAATTTTAGTTTCAGTTCATCACAGTGCAGAGGAATAAAAATAATTGTTCATAAATTGATGTAGTCCTCAACTTTGTTAATCTCACTTATTAGTTTCAGAACCTTTTCTAGATTATAACGACTTTTCTGCACTACGAGTGTTACCTGCAAATAAAGAGAATTACATTTCTTTTTTTACAATTTGGGTACTTTTTATTGCTTTTTCTTGTCTAATTACTCTGTAGTTTGTATATTTCAAGCATTTAACCCATTTCATCTAAGTCCTCAAGTTCATTGACATAAATTCATTCACAGTAGTCCCTTATCCCCTCTTAATATTTGTAGAATCTGAGTCAGGCATTGTTGTGCATACCTGCAATTCAAGCACTCTGGGGGGCTGAGGCAGGAGGATTACGAATTTGAGCTTAGCCTGGACAACTTACTGACTTAGCAAGACTCTTTCTCAAAATTAAAAATCCAAAAAAGGGCTACAGATGTAGCCCAGTGCAAAGGCCCTAGGTTCATTCCTAGTACTGTAAAAAGAAAAAGGAAATGTAGATTCTATACTGTAGTGTTATCTGTCCTCCCATTTTGACATTGAAAATTTTTGTCTTTTCTCTTTCATGACATACACAGCTGGAGTTTTATCAATCTTGCTGATTGTCTGAACGAACCAGTTTTTGTTTTCTTTGTGCTTTTTTATTATTTTTATTTTTTGCTTTATATTACATTGATTTCTCCTTGTGGCTGTTAATCGGGATATATCAACTTCATTGGTTTAAGAACCACCTAGCAGATCAGCAGAGCATGCTCCTGGGTGTGTCTGGGAGTTTTGAAGGTGTTGCCTTGGGTACTATATGTAGCCCCTCCTCTGTTATTCTCAGATGCTGTTCCCCTGCTCTGTGTCCTGGCTGTCATTAACTAAACAGCTGTATTTTTAAAAATTAGGAATACTTTCTAATATGTTATTCGAAGTATATCATTTACCTTCCAAGTATTCAGGAATTTTCCAGATATCGCTGTCATTAGGGTTTAATTCAATTGATATTAAGATATACTTTATATGATTTGAATGCAACTTTTTGCTTTAGGTATTTTGAAGTTTTGTTATTGGGCACATAAACATTAGGATTTTATGTCTTGATGAATTGACCCTTTTATTATCATTCTAGTTAATATAAGTTGTTTTGAAATCTACTTGTCTGTTACTAGCATAGGCATCTGTCTTTACTGTGCCTGGTGTTAGCATTAGTTACCTAGGTCTGTTAGGATCTTGTAGATATCATACCAGATTACTAAAATATCGATGACTTTAAAAACCATAAATTTCTTGAGTCTGGGGATTTATCTCAGTGGTGCTGCCGCCTGCCTCGCAAGCACAAGGTCCTGAGTTCAATCCCCAGTACAAAAACAAAACAAAACAAAACACCCAAAAAACAAGCATAAATATCTTTTCTCACCATTCTGGAGGCAAGAAGTCTGAAATAAAGGTATAAAAAAGGTCACACTTCTTTCTGGTCTCTTGGGAAATATATTCCTTGCCTGTTTTAGCCTCTGTTGTCTATGTTCTTTGACTTGTGGCTGCGCCCCCCACTTCTCCCTCTCTTTGTTCCATGTTCACATTTTCTTCTTCTCTGTGTGTCTTTAGCCAAATTCCCTCTGTCTCTCTGTTATGAGAATATATGTGATTGCATTTAGGGTCTACCTGGCTAAGCTCCTGCTCTCAAAATCCTTAAATCACATCTTCTTCTATATATGGCAATATGTACAGGCTCTGGAGATTAGGATGATCACTCAGCCCTCTGTACATGGTGTGTTTGTCCATCCTTTAAACTTTAACCAAGCTGTGTATTTATATTTAATGTGTTTATTATAAATGGCGTACACTTGAGTCTTGCTTTTTTACACAAATAGTTTTTCTGTTTCTTTTTACAGTACTTGGGATTAAACCCAGAGCCTTTGTACTGAGCTATAACTCCACCCCTTTTTCATTTTTTTATTTTGAGACAGAGTCTCACTAAGTCACAAAATTACCCAGGCTGGGTTCAAATTTGCACCCTCCTGTTTCAGCCTCCTAGAGAGCTAAAATTATAGGCTTTGCTACCACACCCAGCTAGTCTTTTCCTTTTAAATGAGATGCAGGATAGATTGGATAATGGACCCTTGAAGATGTCTCCTCTGACCCTGTACATATGTTACCTTAGAAGGCAACAGAGACATTGCAGACATGACTAAGTTAAGGATCTTGAGACCAAAAGATTCTCCTGGATTATCAGACTGCACAGTGTAATCACAAAGGCTGTTATAACAGGAAGGTGAGGGAGACAGAGAAGGAGGAAGTGTGATGACAGCACTGACATTTAAGTGATGTGCTTCAAAGATAATAACAGGGACCATGTGCCAAGGAATGCAGGTGGGCTCTAGAAGCTGGAAAAGGCAAAGGACACAGATTCTCTCTAGAGTCTCTAGAAGGAATATAGCCCTGCCAGTGCCTTGATTTTAGTTCCCTGAAACCTGTATAAGAGTTTTTACTTACAGAATTATAGAATAATAAACTTGTGGGTTTTAAGTGATAACTCATTAGAGGAGCTACAGGATACTAACAGAAGTTATTTAGACCGCTTCATTTAATGTGATTATTGATATAGTTAGTGTTAAGTCTTTATCTCTGTTCTGTTCCCTTTTTTTGCCTTCTTTGGATTAACTGAATGTATTTTAGTCTTCATTTTATCTCTTTTTCTGGCTTTTAGCTATAATTCTGTTTTTGTTTTGTTTTGCCATACTGGGGGGAATGAACCCAAGTCCTTCAAGCTAAACTACACCCTAGGCCTTTTATATGAGTCTCACTGTGTAGTTCCGGCTGAACTTGAGCTCCCTTTCTAGCCCACATTGGCCTGGAACTCATGGCAATCCTCCTGTCTCAGCCTCCTGAGTGCTAAGATTATAGGTATATGCCACCACACTGGGCTTATTTTTAAAATATTTTATACTTGAGACAGGGTCTCTCTAAGTCCCTAAATTGGCAAGTTTAGGGTTGAACTTGGAATCTTCTTATCTCAGCCTCCCAGAGTAGTAGGATTACAGCTCTGTGCCACTGTGTCTGGCTTTGTTTTGTTATTGTAGGGCTTATCTCAGGATTTATGATACAGATCTTCAACTCTTTATAATCCACCATCAGGTGATATTTTGTCACTTCACAAATAACATAAACTTTTCAGTAGTACACTTGCACTTCCACCCTCCTGGCCTTTATGCTATTGTTTCTATATATGGTATTTTATTTATGTATAAATTAGAGAGCCTGCCACACATTATAGTTACTTTTGTGGAAATAGTCATTTACCTTGTTAACAGACTTTTCAAATGAGAAAATATTTATTTATCCGTGAAGTTTCTCTTTCCAGTATTCTTTGTTCCTTTAATATAGACAGATACTTCTATCAGTGGTCATTTTACTCCTGCATGAAGGATATCCTTCAACCCGTATTATAACTCAGATCTCATGATGATGTGTTTAAGCTTTTGTATGTCTGAAATGTCTGTATTTCGCCTTTGCTTTTTACAGACTACAGTCAAACACATATAGTGACACCTCAGTTCATGAATCCACAAATAATTCAGTTTGCGAGTAGAAGCACTTGGCAAAATTTTGCTTCCATTTGCAAACTCGGCATGAGGCGACAAACACAACCATGGTCATCTTCCCCACACAAACACAAGCATGGCCATCTGCTGCAGAATGGTGGAGTAAATTAAGTTCATGAACCAAGGTACCACTGTACAACGTAAAATTCATGATCTTTACCATTTTAAGTATATGGTTCATTGACTAATTGCAGTCACATTATTGTGCCACCATCATCGCCATACATCTCCAGAACTCTTTTCATCTTTAAGACTTAAAAGCATACATGAAACAAAACCCCACATTTTCTTCTCCCTCCAGATTTAGCAGTCATCATTCTACTTTTTATCTCTGTGAATGTGAATATTCTAGTACCTCATATATGTAGAATAATACAATATTTGTGCTTTTGTAACTGCCTTATTTCACTTAGGACGATGTAGAAGGATACTTAGTACATCTAGGACATTTAGATTCATTCATATTATAACATATGTCAGAATTCCCTTGCTTTGTAAAGCTAAATAGCACTCTGCTGTATGTATATACTACATTTTATTTTTCAGGTCATCCCTCAGTGGACACCTGAATTGCTTCCACATTTAAGGTATTGTAAGTAATGATGGTATGAACATGAGAATACAAATATCTCTTCAATATCCTGCCTGACATTCTTTGGAGTCCAAACTTGGAGAAAAAAAAATTCTGGAGCACATGGTAGTTCTACTTTTAAGTCTTTGAGAAACTGCCATACTGTTTTCCACAGTAACTGTACCATTTACATTTCTACCAACACAAGGGTTTAATTTCTCCACAGCCTCACTCACACTTATTGTTGTTTTTTTAAAATTGTATTAGTATGTATTGGTGCATCATGAATGCATTCATTGTGGGTAATTGGTACATATACATGATGCATCTTCTTTTTATGTCCCCATCCCCTTACCCCACATCCTCCCTCTCTTAGTCCCCTTCTCATTTGGCAGACATCAGTCTCTCTATTTCCTTTTGTCTTTTCTTTTGCTCTTTGATTCGTTTATACTTTGGGTTTCTCATATAAGACATACTGTGCAATTTTAAGCTTGTGGTTTCTGATTTTTTTCACTTAATATTATAGTTTCACGGTGCATCCATTTTCCTACTAATGGCTCAAGTATATCCTTCTTCCCAAGTACATTTGCAAGAGTAGTATACATTGTGTATAAATACCACATTTTTAAAATCCATTCATCTGTCAATGGATATATAGGCCTCTTCTATGATTTATCTATTATGAATTGTGCTGCTATAAACATGGGTATATGTGTATCACTGCAGTATGAGGTATTTAACTCTTTTGGGAAGCTACCTAGAAGGGGAATAGCTGGGTGAAATATAATTTCTATTTTAAATTTGTTAAGAAATCAACATACTGATTTCAATAGTGGCTATACTAATTCACATTCCCGCCAATAATGTAGAAGGGCTCATTTTTCCACATAGCCTCACCAGCATTTGTTATTATTTGATTTCTTGATGATTGCCATTCTTTCGAGGGTAGGAAAGAAACTCAGGAATGTTTTAATTTACATTTCTCTAATGACTAATGATGTTGAACTTTTTTTCATGTATTTATTGGCCATTTATACTTTTTCTGAGAAGTGTCTGTTTCATTTGCCCATTTTTTATTGTTCTTTTAGTTTGGGAGGTCTAATTTTTTTAGTTCTTTGTATATTCTAAATATTAATCCTCTGTCTGAGATATAGCTAGTAAAAGTTTTCCCAATCTGTAGGTTGTCTCTTCCCTCTGTTGATTGTTTCTTTTGCTGTGCAGAAGCTTTTTAATTTGATATAATTCCATTTGTTGATTCTTGGTGCTATTTCTTATGAAATTGGAGTTCTGTTCAGAAAGTGCTTGTCTATGCCTATGACTTCAAGAGTTTTACCTACCTTATCTTCCAGCAGGTTAAGTATTTCTGTTTTAGTATATAGATCTTCAGTCTATTTCTATTTTAGTTTAGTACATGATGAGAGACATGTGTTAACCTTCAATCTATTGCACGTGGATAGCCAGTTTGCCCAGCATCATTTGCTAAAGAGGCTCTTTCCTCCAGCATATATTTTTGGCCACCTTGTCAAAGATCAGGTGAATAAATGTGTCTGCAGTTGTTTCTCTATACTCTATTCTATTCTATTGAAGGAAGAACAAAAAATAACATGACCATGTTTTGTTTTGTTTTTTTTTTGGTACCAGGGATTGAACTCGGCTCCTTGCACCTGCGGCAGAACCACTGAGCTAAATCCCCAGCCCCATGATCATTTCAACGGACTCAGAAAAAGCCTTTGACAAAATCCAACATCCATTCATTGTAGAAACCTTGAAGCAAATAGGTACGAAGGACCTGATCTCAATCTAATAAAAGCCATTTACAACCAATCTACTGCCACCATAATATCAAATGGGAAAAAATTTAAAAGCTTTCCCTGTAAAATCAGCAACAAAACAAGGATGTCCACTATCACCACTCCTGTTCATTATAGTACTCAAAATTAGCCAGAGCAATCAGGTATGGAAAGAAATAAAGGGATACATATAAGAAAGGAAGAAGTCAAATTATCACTGTTTGTATATAATACAATCTTTACATAGAAGACCCGAAAATTGTGTCAAAAGACTCCTAGAATTATTTACCCAAATTAGCAGTATACCAGGATACAAAACTCAATAACATACCTGTATACCAACTATAAACCCACTAAGAGAGGAAATGGGAAAACAGTACTATTCACAATAATAAGAAAAATTAAGTACTTAGGAGTTAACCAAATCAAGGAAGTGAAAGAACTCTGCAATGAAAACTCCAGTACTCTGAAAAAGGCATCAAAAAATGAAAAGAAATCTCATGTGCCTGGATAGGCAGAGACAACATTGTCAAAATGGCTATTCTTCCAAAACTGATGCATAGATTTAATGCAATCCCAATTAAAGTATTTAAAACATTGCTCACAGAACTAGAGAATACAATCCCAAAGTTCATATTGAACCAGATGAGACCAAGAATAACAAAAATAATTTTGGGTAGTAATAGCAAAGCAGGAGGCATCCCAGTCCTACATTTGAAGTTATATTACAAGCTACAGTGAGAGAATCAGCATGGTACTGGCAAAAAAACCAAACAAACAAACAAACAAAAAAAAAAGAGTAAAACCAGACATGTGTTTGTATTTTTAAAAAATTTTTTTTCAGCTTTAATTGAGTTTATTGGTACATTTTAGGGATACAGTACAGTTACATTCATTGTTGGGATCTTGTACCTCTACATGACAAGTCTTGATTCTCATTTATTCCCCTTACCCCTCAATAGTAACTATCCGAATGAGTATGAAGTTGCACCTTTGTTTTTGAAATATATTTTTGCTTGGTCTGACAGTTTCTTTTCCTTCCTTCCTTCCTTCCTTCCTTCCTTCCTTCCTTCCTTCCTTCCTTTCTTTCTTTTTTTATGAATATTTCTCCACTACCCTTTTAATTTTATTGTTTCTCACAGGAAATCTCCTCTCATCCATACCTTTATTCCATGGTACATAACATGTCTTTTTCCTTTGGCTGCTTTTTCTCTTTTCATGACCGGTTATGAACAGTGTAATTATGCCTTACTTTGTTGTTCTTTACTCAGTTTTCTTGGGACTGGGTTCATTGAACTACTGTGATATGTGGGTTTATAACTTCCATGAAGTTTGTAAAACTTAGGTAAATATTTCCTCAAATATTGTTCTCTTCCCCCACCTGTTTCCCCTCTCCTTCGTGAATTACTATTATACATATATTAAGTCACTTGAAGTTGTTCCATACCTCATTGACTTTCTTTTCATTTTTATCATTCTATTTCACCTTCGATAGTCTATTGACATTTCCTCAAGTTTACTAATATTTCCTTTTGAAATGTCTAATTTACTATTAATCTTATCCAGTATATTTTTATCTCCGATAATCTGATTTTCATATTGGGATATTCAGTTTTCATCTTTTTAATATCTTGCACAGTTCTACATAATTTGACTATTTAGAATGTAATTAAAATAAGTACTTTAGTACTCTGGTCTGCTAATTCTAACATGTATGTTAGTTATAATTCAGTGTCAATTAATTGATTTTTAGCCTTCTTAGAATTGTATGCAGTGGTAGGCATTTAACCCAGAAGCTCATATGTGGTAGGTAATTGCTGTACCATGGAACTATATCCCCAGCCTCAATTAATTAATTTTTAAAATATTTGTACATGGTTTTGGCCTTTCCCATCTTGCTTTTAAGGTCTGTTAGGTTGGAGAAAATCATTGCTCTTTTCTAGTGGTGATTATTCCTCACTACTGAGGCAAGACCCTTCTGAACAATCTATCCAATTCATCATGATTCATGTAGTTTTCCAGTCTTCCTAAAGGAACAAGAAATCTTCCAATTTCTGCTGGGTATTACTCCTTTTACTTATCTTTAATAGTTCTTTTCCTGGTCCCTAGTAATGTGTTCATGTATCCATACTCTGCCAAATATACAAGAGTACCCCACTGTAGCTATCTTTCTGTGTAGTTCTCTCCTTTATGGTATTCTGTCCTGCCAATTCTAGCTGCTTTGAGATTCCTGAACTCTCAGCTCTACATTCTCAATCCAGGGAGCCTCTGGACTCTGCCTCCTCTTTCCTGGACCAGAGCCAGGAAACTCAAGGTTTAAGTCATGGGATAATCCTAGAGCTTACTTATCTTCTCTCAGAGATCATTCTCAGAGATCTGTGTTCTTCCTGTGTGGTTTCTAGTGCCTTGAAAAACTATTTTATATATTTGGCCCATAATCCAGTTGTTTTAAGTAAGAAAATAAATTCAGTCTCTGTTATTCAGTAATGGCCAGAATTGAAAGTACCAAGTTATCAATTTTTAAATTTAAATGAATTAAAATTAAATAAAATTTAAAATTAAGTTCATCAGTCACACTAACCATGTTTCAAATACTCTAAAACTACGCACAGCTAGTGGCTATTGTATTGGATAGCACAGCCTTATCTGTGCTGGCTAAAAAAAAAATCTTTTTACTTTTTCACTTACTTAGTTAACAACTGTATGCATAGCTGCTAATTATTTACGTTAAATTTTCTCTGATCAAATAGCTCATGTGGTGTCTTTCTCCTCATTAGACCCTAGGTAATAAAGAAGATATACAAATGAACATGAAGCACATGAAAAGATGTTCAACATCACGAGTTAGGGACATGAAAACCAAAACTACAATGAGATACCACCTTACATAGATTAGTATGGTTAGTATCAACAAAGAAAATAAGTGTTTAGTAGGCCGTGGAGAAATTAGAACCCTTGCGTGCTATTAGTGTGAATGTAAAATTCTATCAAATGTAGCTGCTATAGAAAATAATGTTATGATTTATATCTAGATGTTCCCCAAGAGTCTCATACACTCATAGATGAGGCTTTTGGAAGGACTGGACCGTAGTGGTGCTGACTTGCTGTTCAGAGGTGAGGCCTGGTTGAGGGAGGTGGGTCACCGAGGACATGACCTGGAAGGGTGCATTTCTCCCATTTCTCTCTTTTTTCTTTGCTTCTTAGCCACCATGATGTGAGCAGATTTCCTCTGCCCCAGGCTTTTCTACCATGCTGTTTCTGCTTTGAGCTGACTGACTGTGGTCTGAAAATGCAAACCAAAGTAAACTTCTCCTGCTTTAAGTTGTGGGTGTTGGGTACTGTGTCTCACCAATAAGAAAAAATGACTTAAGACATTATGATGGTTTGTCACAAAATTAGAAGAAGAAATACTGTATTACCCAGAAATTCCACTTCTTATTTTGGGTATATACCCCAAAGAATTGAAAGCAATTCCATTCTTTTTTCAGAGTGTTGGGAAGAGATGTTTGTATGCCCATTGTCTTAGTTACTTTCTTGTCTTTGAGACACAGCGCCTGATACCTACAACTTTAAAAAGAAAGGTATATTTTGGATCACAATTTGTAAAGATTTCAGGCCATAGTCAGCTGGCTCCAAAGCATGATGGCATGACAGAGGCACATGCCAGAGGAGGATTGCTCATGACATAGCAGAAAGGAAGCAGAGAAAGATCAAGAGAAGAGGGAAGGAGATATGCCCTTCCAAGCCACAGCCCCAGGGACCCAACTCCCCTGATTAGGCTTCACCTCCCAAGGTCACATTTAGTTGTAAACTCTTCAGTGGACTAATCCATTGAAGATTATCACACCCTCATGATCCAATCACTTTCCAAAAGCCCCACCTGTGATTGTGGAGGGCTTTGGAGAGACATCCGTATACAAACCATGATACCCATGTTCATAGCATTATAATTCATAATGGCCAAGATGGGGGAGCAACCCAAATTTCCCTCAATAGATGAATGGATAAGCAAAATATGCATACAATGGACTATTAGTAAGCCTTAGAAATGAAGGGAATTCTTACATATGATACAACATGAATAAACCTTAAGTACATTGTGCTAGGCAAAATCTCTCGCAAGAGAAATGCTTTATGATTGATTCCATTTCTATGAAACACAAAGATTAGTCAAAATCACAGAGACGAATGGCTGGAGGTGTAACTGTGGTAGAGTACATGCTTAACATGCTTGAGGTCCTGGCTCCAACCCCCAGTACCTCTAAAGAATTATAGAGAAGAAAGTAGAATGGTGGCTTCTATGGGCCGGAGAAGAGGGTAATGGGGAGTTCATTTTTAATGGATATATAATTTTAATTTTACAAGAAGAAAATTTTTCTGGAAATGGATGGTAGTGAAGGTTGCACATTATTGAATGTAATTAATGTCATTGAACTGCACACTAAAAATGGTAAGATAGTGAATTTTATTTTATGAAATTTTTTTAAAATTGAAAAAAGTTATCACAATTCATTGTTCACGAATTACGGTGGTTTAGTGTGTCTCTTTTTATAGTAGAGTCAATAAAGGGGTATTAGTGATGAAAGACAATGTCTGATTGCATCAACTAAATTCAGAGTGACCTTTGCATGGAACCAAGCTGAAAGGCGTCAGAATTGACTTTCATGATGTCATGAAACCATTATCAAATCTTACACAAGATATTGTCAACATTTACTCTCTGAGTATGAATTATGCTTATCACCATTTAAATGCCACCTGCATTATATATGCCACCTTCAAAAAACTTTAGGTACTCAGACACATGTTTTTATAAGTCGCTCTCAACTAGGGGCAGTTTTACTTCCCAAAAGACTTTTGGCAGTATCTGGAGACATTTTCAGGTGTCATAATGTGGAGAAGAATTTGACAATCTAGAGGGTAGAGGTCAGAGATGCTGCTGCTAACCACCCCTACCATATATAGGATAACCCCCATAACAGAATTATCAGACCTTAAATGTTAGTATTGCTGAGGTTGAGAAGCACTTGCCTAATCTGAGCTCAAAGGGAAATGTGATTGTGCTGTACTACCCAGAACATAATACTCTGCTTTCCAGCACTCAATGCTATTGATTTTTAAATTTTATGTGCTTTTTTTTTTGGACGGAAAATTGAAGTTTGACTATGTGATGTAAATGTCCTTAAACATTACTCAGAGTAACAGGGTTTTCTTTTTAAAGGATCCTACTCCATTTTCCACTGACTTAACAAATCAATGATTTTACATTAAAATTTACATGTTGGGGGTTGAACTCAGGACCATATGCATGCTAAATGCATGCTCTACTAGGAAACTCTACTCCTAGGCTACATAAAACATTTTTTACATTGGTGTTTTTTTAGACTGCATTCTGCAGAATGAGTTTTAATTTGTAGTCTGCAGAGAGAGATTTAAACTACATTGTGAAGAATGAGGTTCCTATGTTCTGAATATTTATGTCCTGCCCAATTCATATGTTGAAATTCTAACCCCAAACATGATGCCGTTAGGAGATGAGGCTGTGGAAGATGGTTACTTCTGCCCTCATGAATGATATTAGTGCCTTTGTAAAAGTGACCCTAGATAGGCCTCTTACTGTTTCTGCCAAGTAAGGTTCTAGTGAAAAGACCAGCATCTTGGTAGCAAACCCTCACTCAGCACACTGAATATGATAACATCTTAACCTCAGACTTTCTTGCTTCCAGAATTGTAAGAAATTAAATTCTGTGGTTTATAAACCACTTAATCAATGGTATTTTGTTACACCATAGACTATTACGTTACACAATAGACGAGGACTGAGATGTTTCATGAGTCTCATTTGAAAATATATGGAAAGAACTAAGAAGTCAAAACTTTGTCATCCTGCCTTTGTCAGAGTTGCTCCATTTCTGTTTATATATGGTATATCTCTGAAATTTATTGATAAAATAGCTCAATTGTTAAGAAAAAAAGCATATTTGGACTGGGGATTTAGCTCAGCGGTTCGGTGGCCTGCCTTGCAAGCACAAGGACCTGAGTTCAATCCCCGGTACCCCCCCAAAAAAAAGAAAAAAGAAAAAGAAAAAAACATATTTGAACCATGCTGTTTTGTATAATATGTAAGTTATTGAAATTTGGAATAGAAATGTAATTATTTCCCTGTAGACTGAGAACACATAGGGAAATCTTTTGAAAGAATATTCCTGCATTTTAAAAAATATCTATACCAAAACAGAAACATTAAACTTGCTGGAAAGTAAGTTAGGTAGAACTCTGGAAGACATTGGTATAGGAAAAGACTTTATGAACAAATCCTCAGTAGCACGGGAACTAGCAGAAAGAATCAACAACTGGGATCTCATCTTACTAAAAAGCTTCTGTACTTCAAAAGAAACCATTAGCAGAACTAAGAGACAATCTACAATGTGGGAAAAAAATTTTACCAGCTGTACCTCAGACAAAGGA
>NW_022900951.1:95866917-95872988 GCF_012274545.1 Fukomys damarensis
ATTTAGAAATGGGAGGAAAGGAGCTAAAGGTGTAGGGAAGGTGTGATACGTAGGGGAAGAACAAAAAGGGAAAAGAAAAAAATGTGAGAGAATGAAAAGATGAAAATAAAGTGTTTGTAGATGGGGAGGGGAGGAGGGGGTGAAGGGAGGGCAGAGGTAAGGGGAAAAAAATGAGAATCAAGACTTGCCATGTAAAGGTACATGATCCCAACAATGAATGTAACTGTACTGTATCCCTAAATGTACCAATAAACTCAATTAAAAAAAAAAATCTATACCTATGGATCTTTATAAGTCTAGGATAATTAAGAATGTGTAAGACAAATAGCCCTTTAGGACCCTAATGATATCAAGATTTGGCAGGATAGCTCAGTGGTAAAATACTCATTAAGCATAAATGTGACCCTGGGTTCCATCCCCAGCACCATGGAAAAAATAGAGATTTGGAAAAATATCCCTCAAATGACCTCAATTCTTGGAGTAGGTTCTAATGTCAAGTTTCCCAGAAATGTGCTAGGAAACTAGTATTCTTTAACTTTTCAAAATTAAATTGCAGTTTATTCACACCAGAGAAACTATTCGATATTTACACATGTGAAAGGGGAAGAAAAGGGCTACAGGTATAGGGAAAGTGGGAAGGGTAGGGGAAAGGTAATAAGGGAAAAGAAAAAAATATGAGAAAATGAAAAGATGGAAATAAAGTGTTTGTAAATGGGGAGGGGAGGAGGGGTGAAGGGAGGGCAGGGACAAGGGGAAAAAATGAGAACCAAGACCCGTCATGTAAAGGTACAAGATCCCAATAATGAATGTAACTGTACTGTATACCTAAGATGTACCAATAACCTCAATTTAAAAAATTAAATTGCAACACTGAAAGGAACTTGCCATTGAAAAATTATCTTACTTTTTGTTCCCAAGGACGACTGATAGAAGTGCTAGGGAGTTAATGTGACAAAATGGGGAAGCACATTCTGCCAGTTCTCACTGTTCTGCCTTAGCACCAAGATACAACTTCTGCACAGCATCAGAATCCCTTGAGATTGCAAAGTGCTTTAGGACAAAAACAGTATTATCTTCTTTTCTGTGATTCCTTCAGCTCCCTGTCCTGATTAGTTAAATATTTTATGGGTTAAATGAGTGAATAAATTGTAGGGAAGCAAATAGAACAGGAAAATCATCTTTTTTGAACTCACTGAGCCTAGCTGTAGAAAGATTTCTGAAGTAGGTCGTTTATTTTAATGCCCTTTGCTTACCAGGTATTTCTTTTCCCCAAGTGCCCAGTGCATACTCCTCTGCAAGATCGTTTCACTGTCAAATCCCAGAAAGGCCTTTGCTTTCCAGGTAGCATCTCATACTTGAGACCTCTCCCAATCTTCACCTAAGCTTTCTTGTCATGTGTCTTACTTCTTGCTTTCTGTAACAGTTCTAAGGAGTTAAGAGTCAAGTCACCTAAGGATTGAGGATTATGAGAGAGAGAGAGAGAGAGAGAGAGAGAGAGAGAGAGAGAGAGAGAGAGCTTTTAATTCTTGCCTCTACATACAACTAGTGTAGAACACATCCCACCATTTTCATCATATCTAAGCACTTAGTTCTACCCATGTTTGGCAACATTTATCCACCTCTCTACACCTTTCAGTCTCTCCAAAAAACAGTTTTGTGTAACCCTAAGGTTGTTTGATTTTTCTTCAGCTTTAATTGAGTTTATTGGTACATTTTAGGGATACAGTACAGTTACATTCATTGTTGGGATTGTACCTATGTCCTCCCTTCACCCCCTCCTCCCCTCCCTATCTACAAACACTTTATTTCCATCTTGTCATTATCTCACATTTTTTTATTTTCCCTTATTACCCTTCCCCTACCCATCCCACCTTCCCTACACCTTTAGCTCCTTTCTTCCCATTTCTCAATGTCAGTAATCTTATTAGAATTTTCTGTATTATTGCAGATTATTCACACCAGGGAAACTATTCGGTATTTACACATGTGTGCCTTATTGATTTTTTTTTTGAGACAGGGTCTCACTATGTAGTTGAGACTGACCTGGAACTCACTATGTAGCCCAGGCTGGTCTCAAACTCACAGCAATCCTCCTGTCTCAGCCTCCAGAGTGCTGGGATTAAAGGCGTGCACCACCACGCCCGACTCAAGTCGTTTGATTTTATGGACAGGCAAGATGCAAAAATATAAGTCAGCCCTTTCTTAGGTGGCCGTATCTTCTGCCCCTCATGCTTCAAAATTGCTCCCATTTAAATTGATACAATGAGAAAAGCAAAAGCCTCAGACAGAGCAGTCCTTTGTCTCCACAAATGGTTATTCTTTCCTACTTGGATAACAGGAAGTAAAGGATACAAATGTTTTGTTCAAATTATGAAGACTCGGTTGTTTATCAAATAAATGGCCACCATGTGCTTAATGTATACAAGGCATATTCTTACACAGGGGTAGATTCTGACAATGCCTTAGGATATGGGTTTTTTTTGTTTACTTCATTAACAAAATTCTTCAGAGAAATGATATAAATGTTTTAGTAACAAGAGCAAATAGTATTCAAACCTAAAACTAAGGCAGTTTTTTCTGCTAACATCAACAAATGTTTCCCAGGTTTTGTTTAAAAGCAGAGTATGTGATATGACTATAAAACAACATGACCATTGTCTTTTAAAAATAAGCATGACAGGATGGACCTATCCAAAGATATAATCCCACTTTAATGTAGCCACCATAAGAGGCCATGCTCTTGTTCTGTTGGTTGTCACTTGGGACAGAAGTTAGATATCTTTTCTTTCCTTTAGCAAGTGGACCTGAAAGGTCTTTCTGGGCTCACAGGGAATCCTGTGCTTATATATATTAAAGCACTTGCCCCTCTGAATTGTGTTTCTCCTTTTTCTGGCTGGAACTCCCTGAAAATATGAAAGGGGTCTTGTTTGATTTTTTTCGTCTCTAGAACCAAGCATGTATAGAACTAATTGCTCAGTAAATGTTTTGTTAGCTTATTGAAACCTATCTCTGTTACATTTTGCACCATCCTCAGCAATAACAAACCTTTATCCTTTTAACTGGAGAATGTTTTTGGAAAACATACATGAAAAATATGGGCAAGTAAGGCATTTATCAAGCTGAATAACATTGTGTTTATTTAAAATGAGCTATGATAATAATATATTTACTGCTTTTCTTCTGTTATTCATAAACTAGCTCTGAAAACAACTCCAAAGAACAAATTGCAAAAAATTTTGAACAATAGTAACATCTCCAGGCACCTTCTTTGAAAGGCTACATTTTTATGGCCCATTACATATTGAGTAAAGTCAAGCAACCATTTTCCTTGAAAATTATTGAATATAAACTCTAGGCAGCAGACCATATCATTTAGAAGTTAAGCTCCTTATTCTGGAGCAGGGCTTCTTGGGTTTCAATCTTGGCTTTGCAGCTCACTTAGTTGTATAGGGCTTGGACAAGCTACTCGACCTATAGGTTCCTCACTTGCCTCATTTATAAATGTGTGTAAATAGTACTTCCCTCAGAGTGGTTGCAAGGATTGAATTAATCATGTCATATGCTTAGGATATAGGGTCTGGTACTTAGTGTTAGAGAAAGACTAATATTA
Organism: Fukomys damarensis; assembly: GCF_012274545.1. Classification (NCBI taxonomy): domain Eukaryota; kingdom Metazoa; phylum Chordata; class Mammalia; order Rodentia; family Bathyergidae; genus Fukomys; species Fukomys damarensis. The sequence continues at coordinate 95,870,528 of NW_022900951.1, forward strand.
TTATTATCTTTATCATTGTTATTATGTGTTAGATAATACTAGAGGTTAAAAAGCATTTCTCTGCCCTCAGTAAGTTCACTGTCTAACAGGAAACATAGACATGTGATTTATATTATAGTACACTTGATAGGTTCTCTTAGAAATGTTAACTGTTGTGGAAGAGACACCTGAAATGGGGAAGGGTGTCATAATGGTGCATTCATGCCCTCCAACTCAATGTAATGTTATGTGCTAAGACTATAAATGTCAGTAAAACCAGATGTTTGATGTCCCTGGTAGTGCTAAGAACAAAAGGACAGGAGTAGAGGTAACATTCTTTTAATAAAATACTTGGAACAGTTATTTAACAAAGGGAATGTGTCGTGTTGATGCACATGGAAATATTCAGTGTGCCTTGGTTCACTCTGAGTAAAAGTAATTCTGGGCGGAGAATTAACTCCCATCATCAATGTCTGTCTCAAAATAATTGATTCCAGTTTCATGAACTAAGATAATTAGCTGTGTCGATCATAAAGAATTGACTAATCTATAAAGGCTTGCCATTTTACCAAGTTAATTTAGAGATTTGGTATGAATTTTAATTAAATCAAAATTTAATAACAGTATTATTTAATAATGATGTAATCTACATGTGGAAAGTACATTGTTTCTTCCATTGCTGTATCTTTGCTTTTGCTGTGCAAAAAATATTCAATTAAAATATTGGCTTTCTTTTTTTAACTGTAGTTTCCCTCTCCCAGACATAGTTATAAAGAAGACAATTTATTTTGAAATTGCTTATTTTGTATGATTCATGAAGAAACACTTTAAAAATAACTGTAATAAAGACAGAAAACCGTTTCTTCACAATTGTGATTCATCATAATTATTTTTGAACATTTGGTAAATCCTATTTCTGTGAACTTTTTAGAAGAACTTTAAAATCTTTTCAAAGTCTGTTTAAGACCCTCCTTCATGGATTCTACAAAGGCTTCACTTTGTGCAGAGGATGGGTTTGCAGCAGTAAACAGAGTATGAGACAATGTGGCATCATATATGTTCCTACACGCTCATCTTTTCAGTTTGTCTTCGGAGAAATTGAAAGAAATCAAGGGATTATTTTGGGGAATTAAAGTATTTTGAAGAGAAACAGCATGGACCCGTAACCTTTCCAAATGGCATGTTCTGTGACTCTGAGCCTAAAGAGCAAACAGGAAGTAAGAGGTATCTTGGAGTCTTTGTCTTTCACAGGAGAAGAAAGTAAGATTAGCATGCCAGATTATAAGAAGAGACCTGCAGTACAGCCATAGATGTGTTTCCTTAGGAAAGGGAATGAGACTGTGGTAGTGGAAACAGCAGCCATGTACTATATTTGGCATTTATTCCGGGTTTACTTCGTTAAACTGAATCTTCTGCTTCAAGTTCATAGTTACTATTTTGGGAATCGGGAAGATACCACTGAGTTGTACAGAAGGAGAACACCGCTATCACTCCCCCAAAGCTATCAACAGTTTGTCCCAAAATGATGGATTTTATGTTGCTGCATGGATCATGAGCAGAGCAATCATAAAGCATGCCAATATCATAAGGAAAATCTGCATTCTGAGCACATATATTAATTACCACCCTTTCTGACATGAATGATAATGCCTAAGGTTTCCAGACTCATCTAGAACTTCCTAAAGGTTCTGAAAATGTAATTTTCGCCAACTACATTTCCTGTCGTATTTCTGTTATCAAGATTAAAAAGGAAGAATTCAAACATACACTTGAATGGTCTCTTAAATTATGTTGTTCTTTCATAAGCTCCCAAGATATCCTGATTCTCTCTACCCTGTGAGCCTCTTTGCTCCCAGGTGCATTCACTCGTCATGCTACCTCAGGGCTTCTCAGGGCCTTTCTGTATTCAAATGCTCCACCTACTTAATTCTGTGCTCTCCAGGTAGGGCTCCTACTTCCAAGTCACTAGCCCTCTTCTGTGGCCTCTCAACCTAAAAATATACAAGAATAGTGATTTGTTCCCTCAAGGCCCTAATTCAGTCTTTCAAAGAAAAAGAAGTAGAAGTTTCCAGGAAGTTCATGAATCATGGCTTGAAATTGTAAAATGTTATACATTTAGAGGTTAGATAACAACAGGTTTCTTTGAATTCTCAGAGGTCATTATCCTCCAAAAAGGTTAATAAGTAGGCTGCTAAGGACAGTTGCACCGAAATTAATGTGGTTTCATTTGAACATTATTTTATAAGAGAGCTCTTGGAAATAATGCCTCAACCAAAAGATAATTTTGTAATAGAGGAAAATCATACTCCAGTGAGGAGTGTTGTTGTGGTTTGTATCTAGGTGTCTCCGCAAAGCCTCATGCACTTGTATAGGTGGGGCTTTGGGAGGTGATTGGGTCATGGGGGTATTAGTCAACTGATGAGTTCATAGCTGACTTACTGTTAGGAAGGGGGATGTGGAAGGAAGAGGTGGGTCACTAGGG
>NW_022900951.1:95873469-95883059 GCF_012274545.1 Fukomys damarensis
TCCCCCACCCCATCCCGCTTCTTCAGCCTTCCCATGAGCAGCTCTCCTTGGCCATGCCCTTCTGTCATGCTGGCCTACCTTGGAGCCAGCTGAGTATGAACTGAAAATTCTACAAACTGAGTATGGTCTACTTTTACTAGCAGCTTTCAAAGGTGCCCCTTAGTGATCCCCATCTTCTGGTAGCCAAGCCCTTCTGTAATCCCCATCTCTTGAATGTAGACTAGATTTAGTGAAAAGATTTGATGGAATAGAATATGACCAAAATAATGGGATGTCATTTTTCTTACCAGGTTATAAAAGACGGTAACTTTCATTTTGCTAATATTCTCACATGCTCCCTCTGATCAAGCCTACTGCCATGTTCTTATGGGAAGGCCCTCCAGCCACCAGTTGCTGAGAAACTGAGGCTATATTCTAGTACCCACGAAGACCTGAGTCCTGATAGCAACCATGTGCGTGAACTTGGAAGCAGATCCTCCCTGATACTCTTCAGAGGAGACTGCGTTTCTGTGGTCTCATGAGAGACCCTGAAGCGGAAGATAGCTAAGCCATGTCTGGATTCCTGAAAATACATGGCTTAAGCTGCTGAGTTTGGAAAGGTATAATTTGTTATGCAGCATGATAACTAATTCATCTTTGAAGACATATCTTAAATATGTTATCATTCATATATATGTATAATGACTATGTATGTATATGGGTAGGAATAATTTGCCAATTTTTTATGCACCATGATAACTAATTCACCTTCTAAGAGGTAACCATTATCTTAAATGTGTTGTTTCTCATTCTTATATACATATCTTTGTATAAAGACTATATATGCATGTATATATGCATATGCAGACATTTGTATGCATAATTCTCAGTTATGTGTATATAGAAAATTGTATGAAATGTTCTTAAAATTCATATGGGTGCTATGATAATAGTTGTATCTTTCTGGAACTAGCTTTTCCCTTATTCATTTTTCTCCACTTCCACTCAATCTTTGCCCTTCCAAGAAGCCTTTCGCTGTTTCAGCCATGGTGGATTTTAGTCCTCTCCTTAGCTCAGCCCTTGGTGTTCTGTTCAGTTTACCTGAAAAAGTCCCAAACCAGTGAATTAAGCCAAGTCCTATCTTAGACTAAGATCAGCTTCTTCCCTTTCTAAACCAAAATCTAGGTGTAAGCTCTTCAGTATCACACCGACCTCTGGGCATACCCACATCATCACTTTGGTTTCCTGCAATAGTGGTGCTTCTCTCTTAGTGAATAGCTTAAAGTTTAATGTGGATAGTAATTACCTGTGCACTGTTATAATGTGATTTTGATTCACTAGGTCCACGAAGGGCCCGATACTCTGCATTTCAACAACACTTTTAGATATCACTGATTCTCATGCTCCATGGGCCACATGTTTAACAGTAACATTTGAAGATCTATATAGGACAGCAATGTAAGAATTTAAATCTATCCAATGATGGAATATGATAGCTTTCTAAGAAGGTAAGGTAGGCTCAGAAACAAAACCAAACACAAAAAAAATATAAGAACATATTTTATGCAGTGATTTTTACTTAAAGCAAGCCAAAGGAAGAAAATAATAGGTTAGAGTTCAAATTAATGCAATAGAAAATAATATAGAAAATCAGTGAAGTCAAAAGCTAGTTCTTTGAAAAAACTCAAAAAATTGTCAAATCAGTGGCAAGGTAGAATAAGAAAATTGGATGGAAGACTCAAGTCATTAGAATCAGAAATGAAGGGACATTACTACAGCCTTTAAGAAATAAAATGTAAAGGAACAACTGTATGCAATAAGTAGCCAGGTGAAATGGACAAGTTCCTAGAAAGATGCAAACTACTGAAATGAATTCAAGAAGAAATGACAAATATTGAAATAGATTGTATAGGTTGAGCATCCCTAATCCAAAACTGTGACACATGATTGCTCTAAAATCCAAAACATTTTCAGCACTGACGTTACACCACACAGTGGGAAATTGCACACCATGAAGTTGTATTTCATATGCCAAATCATTAAAAATATATGCAATTCTTTTCAGGCTGTGTGTATAAGATATATAAAAATATAAATGTATTTATGTTTAGATTTGGGTCACATCCCCAAGACAGCTCATTAAGTTCATGCAGATATTACAAAATCCAAAAATATCTGAAATCAAAATTTGGATAGCGGATACTGAACCTGTAATTAAAAATAATAAATTGCCCACAAGACAAATTCCAGGCCCAGATGCTTTATCACTGAGTAGTAATATATTTAAGGTACTAACATTAATTCTTTACAAAGTTTCTCTAAAATAGAAGAGGGTGGTACCCTTCCCAACTCATTCTAGGGGGCCAAGATTTCCTGGATACCAAAATCAAAGCCATCACAAGAAAACTACAGACTAATGTACTTTATAAATATGGTTGCAAATATCCAAAATAAAACACTGGAAAATTGAATACAGCAACATAAAAGAGAATCATGTACTACGAAAGTGACATTTATCCCAGGAATATAGGTTGATTTAGCACCTGAAAATCAGTATAACATACCATTGCAATAGAATAAAAACCAAATCACATAGTGTACCATCTCAATACGTGCATACAAAGGCATATACAAAGTGCAACATCCCTTCACAGTAAAAATATAGAACAAACTAAACTTCCTGAACTCGTGAAAGGATATCTGCAAAAAATCCACAGCTACCAGCATACTTGATGAAAGAATGAATGCTTTACCATTAAGATTAGAAACAAAGACACCACCATTTCAACATTGTACTTGAATTCTACCCAAGGCAATTAGGCAAGAAAAGTAAGTCATCTGGATTTACTATTTATGTCACTAAAAGAATGAGCAAGAAAAAAAAAGCAGATTTGACTTCATCAAAATTAAAAACTTTTATGTTTCAAAAAACACCATCTGTTTTAGTCAATTTCCTGTCCCTGGGACAAAATGCCCAAGAGGTTTATTTCGCTCACAGCTTCCATTGGGTTCAGTCCATGGCTCCAAGATACTGTTAAAATGCACCTAAGTTCTCAGAAGGTTCTTGACTGTAGGGAGAGAAAAGGAATGGTGTCCTGGCTGGAAGGCAGGTTTACAGGATTTGATGGAAATCCTGTTGAAAGCATGATGACTAGTAGGGCACTTCCTTTGCCTTTCCTCTTTCAGCTAATTGTATAACTCAGTGAATATCCCCCTACCCTCTCATCTTAGCAGTATGAATGTCTCAGGTAAAAACATACCCATGTATCTTGGTTAACAATTTGAGATTGATAACACTATACTCAGTAATTAGGGAGCAGGGAGATACTCTGGTGATCAGAATGGTAGAGTTTCAGGGGCAATCCCTGTCAGCTACAAGGATATTGAGATCAATAACCCACTTTACTGCTTAACTAATTTGTGGCCAAATTAGGACTTGGGCCCACTCTTTCTAAACTTCACGCTGTTTGAGCCTTGAAGGAATGGAAGTATTTGCTTACAGGCTACTTATTAAACACTAAGTAGAACAGGAAGTAAAGGAATGACTTGCAGATCCAGGGTTTGAAGCCATAGCATACAGATGACAATTAAATACTCAAAGTACTTCTGGAATGATTGCTGCATAACAGTCAATGGGGAAATTGACATTAATTTTTTAAAGCTAAATTACACATAGAGATCTAAAACTGATTCCTGTTTTTCTCCCATCCCCCTTCTTTTATCAATTTTTCCCTCCCCCTCTCTCCTTTTCAGTTTCCTTTTCCTTTTGAACAGTTTCTCCCTATTTTGTATTATCTGTTATACATTTTGGTCCTTATTTGCCCTCTGAGTTTCTCACACTAGAGAGACATGTGTCTGATTTAGTTCACATAAGAGTAGTCTCAAGTTGCATCCACTTAGCTGTAAATGTCTCAAGTGTATCTTTCTTTATGGCTGAGTAGTACTCCATTATATATTTTTAAAAACTCATCTTTTTTATCCATTCATTGGTTGGTGGGCATTTGGCTATTACAGAATTTACCTATTACAAACTGTGTTGCTATAAACATGGGAACACATATATCACTGTGGTATGATGCTTTTAATTCATTTGGGGAAGATACCCAGCAAGGGAATAGCTGGGTCGTATGGGACCTCTAATCCTAATTTTTAAAGGAATCTCCACACTGATTTCCACAATGGTTACACCAGTCTGCACTTCCACCAACAGTGGAGAAGGGTTCCTTTTTCCCCATAGCCTCTCCAGCATTTGTTTTTGGTTGATTTCTTGGTAATAGCTGTTCTTTCCAGAGTAAGGTAGAATCTCAGTGTTGCTTTCATTTGCATCTCTTGAACAACCAGTGATGCTGAACATTTTTTCATATATTTGTTTGCCATTTCTACTTCCTTATCTGAGAAGTGTCTGTGCATTTCAAATGCCCATTTTTGGATTGGGTCTTTAAATTTGAGGGGTCTGATTTTTTTCCCATTCTTTATAGGTTCTGGATATTAGCGTTTTATCTGAGTGTCCACTGGTTGCATTTTTTTCCCACATTGTGGGTTGTCTCTTCACTCTGTTGGTGATTTCTGTTTCAAAACAAAATCATTTTAGTAAAGGGAGATCCCAGTTGTTGACTTTGCACTATTTCCCATGCAGTTTGGGTTTTGTTCATGAAGTCATTGCCTGCACCTATGTCCTCAAGAAGTCTACCTATTCTCTCTTCCAGAAGATTTAGTGTTTCTGTTTTCATATTTGGATCTTTGATCCATTTTGACTTTAGTGCATAGTGAGAAACACGGATCTAGTTTTAATCTTTGGCAAGTGGAAATACAGTTTTCCCAGCAGCATTTATTAAAGAGGCTATCTTTCCTCCAGTGAACATGTTTGGCCCCTTTGTGAAAGATAAAGTGGCTAAGTGTGTTTGGTGTTTTTTCCGCCTCTTCTAGTCTATTCCATCAATCTTCAGGTCTGTTTTTCTTTTTTTGCCAGTACCATACTGTGGCTCTGCAGTATAGTTTCAAGTCAGGGATTGTGATGCCCCCTGACTTGCCTTTCTTGCTTAGAATTAGTTTTGCTATTCGAGGTTTCTTCTGATTCCAAATGAATTTTAGGAATTTTTACTCTAATGAGGTCTGCTATCGGTAATTTGATTGGGGTTGCATTAAATCTATATGACAATTTTTACAGTATGGCCATTTTTACTATGTTGGTTCTACCTACCCAAATGCAAGAGAGGAATCAGGCTATATCATGTATTGGTAAAAACTCCCTTTGATGAATGTGATCATTATGTATATTTAAACTGTACCAATAAAAATAATAAAAAGTGTGGAGATGTAAACAAGAAAAAAAAACTTATGGCATTTTCTCAGGAAGTAAACAGGGGTTGTCCAGGTGGAAAACCAGAATTCTGATCAGATACTTCATCTGTCAGGCTTTGATTAAATCATTTAGCATTCATCAACCTCCATTCCTCGGGTTGAATGAAATGATAATACTTGAGTTACCACATCTGCTCCATTTTATCCCAAATGTCTCTTGAACCTCATTTTTTTTTTCTTAGTTGCATCCTCTTTATTACACTCTACACGTAGCAGCCAAATCTTTCTCAAAGACAAACTCGGTCACACTGTCCATCTATTGTAAATCCTTCAGTAGCTCATCATTTTCAGGATAAAGATTTCAACTCCTTATCCAGGTCCATGGGCCTTTCACGATCTGAGACCTGCTGTCCTCTCCAGGCTCATTCCACATCATTCTTCTCTCTGAAAAAAAATTTTTTTGTTTTGATACTGGGGATTGAACTAGGGTCCTTGTGCTTGCAAAGCAGGCCACCAAACCGCTGAGCTAAATCCCCGGCCCCTTCTCTCTGAAATTTTAGTCTCTAGCCATAATAAACTAATACATGTTTCCCAGCAAACTAGTCTCTCACCTCCTTTACACTAGCTTCTCAGGCCCTTTGAGCTCTCTTTTCCTGCCCCCTAACTTGTAATCCTGAAAAATTCTGTCATTACCCACCTGCTAGGTCCTCCTGCAGTCTCAACTGCTCTCCCTTCATACTCCCCACCCTGATCAGCTCCCTGTGTTCCTGCCTTCCTGTTACTTATCAGCCTGATTGAAATTGCCTTTTTGTTGATTCCTTCCTTTCAGTTCTGGAGGAATTTGTCTTACTCATCCTTGTGTCCTCAGCAGAGCCTGTTGAATGAGTGATGAATGTTTAAATGCTTTGTACACTGCAACTTGCTATACAAGTGTTAAGTATTATGTAATATTATTGTGTTCACATTGGTTCCTTAGTATGGTTGGCCTACTCACCCATTTGATAATAAATAATATCATATTTCAATTACATCATTCTGGTTCCTTCTTAAGTAGATACTAACTAAAGATTTCTACTTATCAGCCCTTAAACTGGGCTAGACTCTGAGGCAACATTTTGCATGATGATCTCATGTACTCATCATCATGGCAATCTTATAAGCTCAGTCCTGCTATAGAAAAATATTCTTTATTTTTCAGGTGAAAAAACTATGGTGGGCTCAAAGAGGTCAAGTAGCTTGCCCAATATCACATAGCCAAATTTTCAATCCAGGTATTTTGAGTTCAAAACTAAAGCCCTACTAGAGTTTTCAGATAAGGACACAATCAAGAGGCTGAAAAGACAGTCACAAAATGGAAGAAAAAAATCTGCCAATTACATATCCATCTATCTATCTATCTATCAATATATATTCTATATGTATATATATATATTCTATATGTATATATATATATATATATATATAATATGGAGATATATATATAAGAGAGAGAGACAGAGAGAGAGAGAGAGAGAGACAGGGTGGAGGAGAACCAAAAAATTTATACTCACGCTGGGTGTGGTGGCACATGCCTGTAATCCGAGCACTCGGGAGGCTGAGACAGGAGGATCATTGTGAGTTCGAGACCAGCCTGGGCTCTGTAGTGAGTTCCAGGTCAGTCTCAACTACACAGTGAGACTCTGTCTCAAAAAAAATTATACACACATCAGGAAACGAAAAATAGTTATGATCTTTCTTCAACAGATGGTATTATCCTCTGTTGGGGGACCCTAGAGGATGTCATATACTGCAGAAAACCCACTACACTGCCAGCCCTTGGAGAAGAAATTTAAAAATGCACGTGCAGCAATCTCAATGACCAAGGTTACCCAAGTCCAAGCAGCAGTTCACTGTACTAATAAATGTCTGGAAGCTAATGGCCACCACTTGAGCTCCTCTTGTAATTGTAGAGGCCAAAGGTAACTTGTATTAATTTCATGATGTCTCAATACATTTAGTATTAAAATATTTATATATATATATATATAATCACATTATACATAATATATAGTAAACTCCTAAAACTTGACATTGAAAAAACCATGATTTTAAAATGGACACAGGACTTAAATAACTATTTTTCCAAAGACTATATGCAAATGGCTAAAAAAACCACATGAAAATATGCTCAATATCACTGATCATTAGGAAAATGCAGGTCAATACCACAATGAAATAATCACTTCATAACCATTACGATGGCCACTGTCAGAAAGAAACAACAGAAAATAACAAGTGTTGGCAAGGATATGAGAAATTGGAATGCTTTCTGCATTGCAGGTGGGAATGTACAATGGTGCGTGTGTTGTAAATATGGTGATTTCATCAAAAGCAGAAGTACCATTAAATTGAAACTGGCAGAGCAAAATAGAACTTTAAAAGCTAGATCGTTTTTAAAGACAAGTAGCTTCTCTAAAATTCCTCAAGGCATAGGAGGTAAACCTTCACTCCCTTTTCAGGACTGATGAAGGGACAGAAGATGCAGATCCTAGTCTCAGGAGGTCAAAATCTAGTTTCCACAGAGAAGGGAAGGAGGGAAAAAAGGATGGGAGGGATACATGAAGCCTGGAGCTGTCTGCTGTCTCACTGTACTCCTTCTCCTCTTTTCCTTACTGTAAAAGGCCCTTGCACAGATTTGTGACCATGTCAGGTCCCTCTATCTCCTGGTAGCTATCTTTGAATAAAGCTTTTTTCCTTCCGTGGTTTGTGTGGTTTCTTTGGAGGACAGCAAGCAAACAGACCTGAGTACCTGGTAACAGTACCATATGAGCCAGCGATTCCACTTCTGGGTATATACCTCAAAGAATTGAATCCAGGCCTCCAAGAAACATTTGTGTGTACTCATGTTTATTAGTAGCACTATTCACAATAGACAAAAGGTGAAGCAAACTTAAGTGTTCACTAATGGACGAACAAATAAAAATGTGGTATAAATATACAATAGAATAACAGTAGGCCTTAAAAAGGAAGAAAATTCTGACACATGCCACAACATGGATGAATCTTGAGGACATTATGCTAAAGGAAGTCAGTCATAAAAAGACAAATGTCATATGAATCCACTTGTGTGAATCCTTAGAACAGTCCAGTTGATAAGAGACAGAAGATACAATGGTGGTTGCCAGGGGCTTGGGGAAAAGGGGAATTAGGAATTACGTGTGCTATTTTGATTTTGTAAGATGAAAAAAATTCTAGGGATGAAGGGTTGTGCAATAATGTGAATGTAGTTAATGCCACCTAAAAGTAGTTTAAATGGAAAATTTTGTTATGTATATTTTAGCACAATTAAAAATCCCAAGTCCGGACTCTAACCATTTCCCAGTACTGCCTAAATCTTAGACAGTTCACTCCTAATGAATATTTGAACACATTTTTCCTCCTAAGACTAGACAAGATCTGCAAGGATCTGTAGAGCTTTCACATTGGGCAGTGCCCCTGAAAAGGGCAAGGCCCAGCCTCAGGCTCTCAGCTCACTCTCCTCCTGGGAAGAAAATGCTTAGTCTGAGGCAGTCAGCACATATTTTACTTATAACAATTGGCAGATGGCTGTGGATCCCTTCTGTTCCCCAGAATTACATCGGGACTAATTACACTGTGCTTTTCCCATCACTGGTAGCTAATCTGAACAATGACGTTGGACATCCTTATTAGTAGGAGAACAGACATAGAGAGAGAGAGAGGAAGTGGCTTGGGCTGAGTCACACAGCAAAGTCAGAACTAACCTCACTCTGGGCTCTGTCCCACACACCTGGCAACTCCAAAGTTGCTCCTTTCTGTACTTTGGGCAACAGACAACTGGGCTAACCAAGGGGGTCTGACTTGTCTTGCAATGAAATGAAGCAAATCTTCCAGTATGATGGAGCCCCCTTGGGTGGAGCAGCAGCTATTTAACCCTCTCCCACCTAAAGGCACCTTCTCTGTGCAGTGGGAAACACTGAAGTCTGTCCTCTTTGAGCCCTCCCTAGGACACACTATTTCCCCAATTTTGACACTTCTCATGTGCTGCCTGATATTTTTTTACTTTCTTGTTTGAAATCTTTGCTTCTTGTTTTCTCAGTGAACTAATACTGGTGGATAAGAACCACGTCATGTTCTTTTCATGTTTATGGCTCCACAAGTGTCAGCTCCATTAGCACACAGTATATTTTCAAGGAACATTTGTTGAATTGATGGAAATCTCATGCATGGGAAATCTGAAATAATATCTACTTGCCCAGAGCGGTGTGCTGGGTTTTGTTTACTCTCTGAAGCAGTGATCAGTGTGTATATAT
>NW_022900951.1:95883094-95887747 GCF_012274545.1 Fukomys damarensis
CTCATGTGAATGCCTTCAATACCCACAGAAGCTTTTTTAACTCTTTAAGGATTATAAATTTATCCTAGTTTATGAAATGAGAAACTCAGAGAGTCAGTCCAGGATTTGGCCAAGCTTCCATGCATCTGTGTGTGTGTGTGTGTGTGTGTGTGTGTGTGTGTGTGTGTGTTCGCTCCTCATCCCCAGGTCTCTGGCTTCATACTGGAATCTTCTATCTCAGAGCTTCTTATTGGTCCTAAAGATTGTTAGCCACTCACTATCTGTCAGCCCAGTTAGGTCTCTCCCCTGTGAAGGAGCTAGGGCAAAGGGGGTTTCTTCTGGTCCCTCTGCACACTATCAGCCAGGAACAAAATGTGCACTGTCATGTTCAGTAAGATCTGTTGAAGCACTGCCCTCTGAGGAGGCAAAAGACACAAGACACCCATCTTTGCTCTCAAGGAATATCTAGTCTACCTGCATGGAAAGTCAGTACAAGAGCATATCGGCCAGCCAGGAATGGTACATACCTGTAATCACAGCTCTCTTGTAGGTTAAGGCAGTATGATTGTGAGTTCAAGCCCAGCCTGGGCAAAGTAGTGAGATCCTGTCAATAAACAAACAAATAAAGAAAAGGGCTGGGGATGTAGACCTGGGGAGGTCTGGCCCAGGGTTCAACCCCTAGTACCTCCCCAAAATTTGGGGCAAAGTTTACTACCATATGTGAAGGAGGACCCGGGAGTTAAGTGCTGCTTTGATATATCTTTAATGTATAAAACAGTGTCTGGCCCTTAGAAGGTGCTCAACACAAATATGAAAACGGACAAAGATTGTCATGTCTTTCAAACTCTTAATTTTAAAGAGGAACCTTTTCTTCAATAACTAGAAGCTTGCTACATGAAATATTGCCCTTAATGAGTGGATTTTCAGTACTAGGGTGGAGGTACTGCCTGCTCTGCCCTCTGGGCCCCAAAGAGATTCTTCAGAGCCTGGATGGAAAACCAGTGCTGTGGTCAGTGGAAATGAGGGATAGTTCAACTCTTTTTCTTGCTTTCCAGTTTACCTTAGCCACCTGTGATCCTAGCAAAATAAAAAGAAGTTTAAAGAATTAGGTCTTCCACAGGGAATATTTGAATCTATAAAGAAAGATATCAGTCTTCTCTCTGGCCTCCCTCAGGGAGTGCCTATTAATAAGCATAGAGAGGAGGCCATTTTGAGTAGTGGACTTGTGTGTTGGTTCACAGATATATATCAAGGTAATGTCTGTTAAAGAAAGAAACCTGCTGTGGTGAAGTTTTCCAGCACTCACTAGAAACCCACTTGGTGCTATCCTACAGGCTGTTCTGGTAATAACTGCACAACATAAAACTCCCCGTGGAGCCTGGTCAGTGAGTAGGTGGTGCTGCCTTTCACACCAGCACATCTTGCGTCACCCTGACAGTGATTAACATGCCTGAGTCAGCCTTGGTGCTTGCAGCTGCCAAGAGGGGCTGCCTGGAGAGGGACATCTCTTCTCCATGCTGCAGGATTGAGACTTTCTGCCTTCTCCTTGCTTCCCCATGGCCAACAGTACAAGGGAGAGGATGAGAGGATCGATTCAGGGGGTGCTCACTTGTCCAGGTGGTTCAGGGAGCAAGGCACATCTCAGCTCTGCATGTGGAAGACACTTTTGGAAAACAAACTACTTAAAGAAAGGACGAAGCTCTTGAATTAAGAGACTTTTGTCACTCTCCATCTCGTGGCCCTTTCACACAAATCTCTTTACCTGTTCTATAGACTGCCCTCTTCAGAGGTTCCAGAAGGAGTAAGTAGACAATTAGTACTAGGACCCCATTTGAGAGCAAGGGTAGCTGAGGAGTGAAGCCAGCTCCTCAACCAGACAGCAAATCACCAAAAGCTCCAGCTTGTCCCCTACTGCGTAGGCAGGCCACCTCCAGCCCATTGGCCAGTCCCTGGACTGACTTCAAACTCTAGATCAGACCTGACCCTAAGAGGACATTCTTCTAGTCGCACATGTCTTTCCTATTATTGCCACCAATTTTAACCTCCAGTCCCAACCACTCTGAACAAGTCATTTGTACTTAAGTAGTTGAGTTAGTATCCTGAAATGTGGTTTGAAGATTAAGGGTGACTCAAGGTTAGGGCTGGAGAAAACCTTGGAGCTCAGGAGACAGTAAGACCTGGAAGACTTTATGTCCCGGCAAATCAAGTTGAGTTTTCCTGTGTGTTCCTCATGCCTTCCTGGTTATATCCTGAGATTCTGGTTCTTTTTTCAGTTGCTCCTTTTGTCTATGTGCTGCTGCCTTCTCCCCTCTATCCCACTCCCTTTGTCTTGTCTTACCAGATACAGGCTCTAGGCTCAGTGCACAGTACCGGTTCTCTGTTGCTTTGGTGTTTACTCAAAGTGAGAGAGCAAAACCTGGATGGAGCCTGCCATCCCCAGCTCTGAAACATGACTTCATCCCAACTATGATTATCTCTGACATTTGTTCAAAAGTGAAAATGACGACTCACAGAGTTTAGGTGACACACCCAAGGTCATCCAGCTAAGATGTGGTCAAAGGAGGAACCAGCTGTAGGATTTGGGGCCCCTGGAGCAGAGCTTTGCTCCAAATGCTGCTCCTGGCACTGCCCAGGACCCACTGCAGCAGGGCAAGCCTAGACTTCACTTCCCTGTCTGAAGCAGCTCAACTGACCTTAGGGAAGTGTGCAGTCCTTTAGGTCTCTAAACTTGTCTGCCCATTTGTGTCTGGGGCTACCATGAAAATGGGGGGAGGGGGCGCAGGAGACAAAAAAGTATGACTTTCTGAAAATGTGCCCCATAGCCATTTTGAGCCATGCCCCAAGGCAGGCGCACTCATCATGACGCAGCCCCTCATCCTGACACACAGTGTGAGAAATTGGCTCTCAGGAACATTGAATCTGGAGGCCACTCCAACGCAGAGCTGTGCCAGGATTTTCGGACTTTCTTCGAAGCACTGCTCTCAGTTTGCGTCTTCCTCCTGCCATTCTCCCACGCCCCCAGAGTACCCACCAAGCCCAGCAGGCCAGCTCTTGACGCCGCGCCCATCCGGCTGGTGGCTACCGGGGCAGGGTGCGACTCCAGCTGGCGCCCGCTGCCGCCCCAGCGCTGTTTGCAGCGTTGGGAGTGATGAAGAGGAGGAGGCTAGGAGGGGCGCCCCTCTCCCGGTGCAAGCCACAAGCCGGCATGAGGGGGCTAGGAGGGCCGCCCCCCCCCCGGTGCAAGCCACAAGCCGGCAAGCACTTCTCCGGGAGTCCCCCTCTACCCAGTGAGCTTTACCCAACTTCTGCGCTGCTCGCCAGACCCGCTGCTCAGAGTCGCTCCTGGCAGGAAAACCAAGAGTTTTTGGGAAACTGCACGCACCACTTTTGAGGGGCTCCGGAGGAAGACGGGTACTTGCGGAGGGATTCCTAGGGAGGTTGGTCACGGCGGAAGGGGTGGGGGACGCTTCACGAGTACACATCCAACCCACCTCCCTCCGCAGACAGCAGCGGTCCCTCTCAGGAGCGGAAACCTCTGTTTACCAGAAGACCCTGCGGACCGCACCGCCAGGTACTGGTTTCTCCAGGGAGGGCTGCAGGGGATGGAGGCGAGCGGCTGGCAGAGGGGACCTGTTTGCTGGCCAGTTTGGAGGTGGGATGGGGTGGGGTTTGGAGACGGAGAAACCGCAGAGAGGAGGTTGGTTTCTTCTTCTTCCAAGAAGGAGCCAAGTTGCGGGCACGGGGGGTGGTGGTGGTGGAGGGGAATAAGTCAAAGTGTAAACACAAACAACCTCCTAAAGAAGCCAAGAAAAGCTAAGCCAAAAGAAGCAAGCGCAACACTGTTACAAAACTGTCTGGTTTTGTAACAATTTCCCCGCCGCTGGCCAATGAGCAGCGTGGTGGCGCGTCACGTGGGGCGTTTTATATAACACTTTGCTGAGACAAGACAGTTATGAGGCGGCGCGGGGCGGTCAGGATGGAGCTCGCGGAGGCGCGGCAGAGCCCCGTGCGCGGCAGCACCGCGGCCGTGGGAGCCCGGATTCCTTCCAACCCTCACTTCTGAATCCGTGTCCTCAATTCCTAGATGCCTTTCCCGGAGGGGATCCCTCTCTCAATGGATTCATTTCAGACTGAACGGATGTTGAGCTTACCCGCCGAGCTGGGCAGCAACAACTTAGAGCTGGCGGAGTCGGTGGAGCGAGAGGCAACAACGGCTGAAGTAGACACGGGTCCCCAGCAGGAGGCGGCTATAGAGGGTTCCGAACCTCCACAGATGCGAGAGCCTGAGCAAGAGCAGCCTCCGAGGACCTCGACGCCCCCGGAGTGCAAAGTCCTGCTCTCACAGGCCGATGCCTTGGCGTCTGGGGGGCGCCTCCGCGAAGCCCTCGAGGTGTACAGACAACTCTCAGAGCGGCAGCAGCTGGTGGCCGAGCAGCTAGAGCAGTTGGTGCGCTGCCTGGCAGAGAACGTCCCGCAAGTAGAGGCACAGGCGCCCGCGCTGGCTCCCTCGGACGGGAACAGCTCGACAGGCTGCACGGTGACCGCGGAAGAGGCAGGAGAGGCGGCAGCTTCGGCCACCGAGGTGTGGGATGGCTTTAAGTGCCGGAAGTGTCATGGATTTTTATCAGACCCGGTGTCCTTGTCTTGTGGCCACACCTTTTGTAAACTGTGCCT
>NW_022900951.1:95887968-95888786 GCF_012274545.1 Fukomys damarensis
TCCTCGGCAAGTTGTTCCCGGGCCCGGCGCGGGCGTCGCAACTTCGGCACGAGGGCAACCGGCTGTACCGAGAGCGCCAGGTGGAGGCGGCGCTGCTCAAGTACAATGAGGCGGTTAGGCTAGGTGAGCCCCCAACGCGCCGCGGGCTGGGCTTGGTCACGACGCAGGAGGGCGGGAGAATGACCTAGGCAGAGGGGGATGCGAGGGACCGTGGGATGGACGGTGGCCAGAGTGAAAGAGAAAGATTTCTGAGACTTTGTCTTCCCCATGTGAGCCTTCCTTTACAGTACCCCGTAGTCGGTTGGCAGTTTGTTTGTTTGTTTTTGGTCTTTTTGAGGGTCTCCTGTTAGCCTTTGGGCTTATAAGACTCTCAGTCTCTGTTTCTGTGTGTGCCACTCTGTTCCTCTATTTCGCTGCCCCTTCGTCTCATCTTTGTCACTCTGTACATTGCTTGGTGTTGCCCTCTCTGTCTGTCTCTCCTCCCTCTGCACTCCTGGGATCCCTCTTAAACCTGCCCGCACCTTCCCTGACAAGAGACGAACTTCACACCCTTCCTACAGGCGCTCCGCGTCCTCTCCTCTCCTGCCTGCGCGAGATGTCCAGTCGGCGCCTGCGTCTGTCGCTCCCGCCTCTGGGAGTTGTCCCTTCCGGGGCTGCGGCTCCTCGTAGGGTGGGTCAGGACTGGAATTAGGTCAGGAGAACACTGGTTGCATAAGGGCCTCGAGCGGCCCGGGCCAGGCGGCCCCTCCTTCGCCCGGTCGGGCGGGCTGGATTGTGTAACAGCTGAGGTAACCGAAGTGGGCCACGCTCGCCTCGGA
>NW_022900951.1:95888875-95899484 GCF_012274545.1 Fukomys damarensis
TGTCACTGCTTCCTATCACACGATCCTTGGCTAAAATAGATGCCCCCCACCCCCACCCCTCCGCACAGTGCCGCTGCCAGCCAACAGCCCACGCCTGCCTCCATTCCCTTAACCCCTCCACCAGCCCAGCGACTGGACCAAGCAAGTGCTGGGGCTTCCTCCAGAAACATGGGCTGCTTTTGAAGGAAGCATGCCTCTGTTCAGCTTTCCGCAGCCGCCTGAAGAAGGCTGGGTGGGCTTTGCAGACTCAAGGACAAAGTGGGCAGTCCCACACCTCTGGCTGGTCGATTGCACCCGAGTTCTTTAGAGACCTGGTTTACTCCCAGATCCCCCACACACCGGGACCTAAGAAGTGGCCGCCTAACTGCCGGCCAGTATCGCCCAGCTCAGGCAGCTTGCCAGCAGCTCTGCCGGGCCAGCTCGGAGTCTGGTGAAGCATGCCTGGGAGGAGGGTTAGGCAGGGTTGGGAAGACTGGGCTCTGGGTTCTGAGGATGACTGGTGGAGAGGTGGGCTGAAGTCTCCACCTGTTGAATAACCACTCGAACTTGCAACAGGTAATGGGAGTAAGGAGAGGAACAGGGCTCACTGGGCGAGACAGCCGACTATAGGATCCCGCTGTCTGTGCTCAGGCAAGGAAGGCTGTGAGCTGCCACTGGGTGGGTTTGTGCTGAAGAAGAATAAGGGCTTAAAAGTCTGTAAACACTTTGCTAATGTCTTAAGAGCAAGCGGTTGAGCTCCCAAGTAAGCCCTGAGCCTACTTCTAGGAAAAACCCCATCAAAGCCTGTTGTCAGCAGTAGATGAGCCCAGAGCTGGGAGAAGAACAGAGCATTATGAATGTAACGGGTAGAGGCCACTAGAGTACAGATCTCCAAGGGAAGGTCCATTACTTTCAACCATCGCCCAGAGTCAGCCATATGCACCCCCCCACACAACTTCCAATACCTTTGTTATCCGTCTCTCCCAGCAGTCAGGGCAAAACTGTTAAGACCAGCTTCTCTGTTCTGAGAGAAAAAGGGGCCTCCCCAAGAGAGCATCTTTGTTCTGGAAAATGGCCAGTGTCTCATTTTTTTAAATACTATACTCAACTTCAGAAAAAGGACCCCCCCAAGTTTTAAAGGTGAAAAGTCTGACCAGTTAGCAGTGACTCTGACTAGCTACTGTGTGATCTTGAGCAGTTCTTGCCCCCTCTATGGCCTTTATTTTCCCCATCTGAAGAATAGGTTTACTGAGCCAGATGATCTCTAGTGGCCTATCCATCCCAGAGTTTTGGTGAGAATCAAGTTCATTTTATTCCCAGAAGCCTTGTCCAGGTTCCTTCACATTTAGCCACCTGTCATGGGAGCACAGGACCTTGTAAGTGCATTTCCATATCCTTCAGGGAAGATTCACACGTTCTGGGGTTGCTAATGTCACCAGTCATCTCACCCACAAGAGTAACATTGTCTTGACTTGCTGGGGCTCAGGCTAGGGGTCACATCTGGCTACCTGCCTCTGTTCCCTAACTGGCTTATTCTCTTGGTGATATGTCCCTCAGAAGCCAGGCTGCCAGACACCAACTGTGTGTAGCCAAGAAGCAGGGTGCTAGAGCTTCCTTTAAGCCAAAGTTCCTGATGCACCGCAGACACCACAACGCCTCTGAAGAACAGCTTGAAAGGAGGAAGGGGGATTTACTTCTTTGCAGTTGGGGAATCTGACCTGAAATGGCTGACAGTGTGGAAGGCAGGACTGTATTAGAACAGGACATAGAGTCTAAACCTTTGGATACTCCATAGAAAAAAATGCTAGATAACTTGTCATTTGCTCAGAATCCATCCTTGTACAGGACTGAGCCATATGCTTGTGCTAGGGACCATTAATGACAGCTCTTTTATTTCTCATTTCCACAGCCCCAAATGACCACTTGCTTTATAGCAACAGGTCTCAAATTTATTTTACCCTGGAATCTCATGAGGATGCACTGCATGATGCAGAAATAGCATGTAAACTCCGCCCAATGGGTTTTAAGGTGAGTATGGAACAGGGGGCATGGGGAGGAGTTGTATTGTACATAGGAGGTAGCAGGAAAGGCCACTTCCATGGCGTGTACAGACACTAGAATTTAAGTAGAGAAAAGACTTTTCAAAAGGGCCAGGGTGTGGGGCATCCCTTGGCAAAGGGTGAGTCAAATTTGCAAGGGAATAGATTGTTCCCTAATTTTATCTTCAAGGGGTGATCTGCGCAACCCCCTGCACTTTGTGACTCTTCAGAATATGGAATTGGGAGCCAGACTGCTTGAGTTGATGTCTCACTTCTGCTACTTTTTCGAGCTGTGTAGCTTTGGGAAAATCACTTAACCTTTCTGTGGTTCATCTCATCTATAAATGTGAATATTCAAAGCACCTACTGTTGTGATGAGGATGGTTTGAGCTCATTTGGGGAAGACACTTAGAACAGTACCTGACACATGGCATTATATAAGTGTTTCCTATCACCATCATTTTTCAAGAACAGCAGAAAGAGAATGAGAGAAGGATGCCTAGACTGGCCCTTCTGAATTAGTAGCATCTATCTTAGGAGCTTTGCCAGCTTTCTTTGGAGAAATCCCCATTCTCACACAATGAGTGTGCCATTCTGAGTCCTTACTATAATCAAGTCGATATGCTGGTGTCCTTAGACATCTAAGTCACATGGGAAGAAAGACAGGCTTGACATGTCTCAGGATGCCGGGGTACAAAGGTCGATTTCAACATCTGTGCCTGGCCTCAGGATACATGTCAATATTTTGTTTTACCTTAATTTGAGACTGGGCTGTACTACTTGAAGCCAAAGTGACCATGGGGGAAGTGTCTTTACTCTCTGAAACTCAGTTGTCGTTAGTTGTAAAACAGAGCTACTGCTGTCTACCCTGATTGCCTCATACGGATGTGTCAGGATCAGAGGTGAGTGTGGGCAGAGAACATTCTGCAAGCTACAAAGCTTGCTGGGTTTTATGCAGTGCTTTCTCTACACAACCCCAGGACTGGAAAACCACTTTATCCAAGTCCTGGGCCTTGATGCATTATCTTGATACATTGTCTGAATCTCATGGAACCAGATGTATTCAGAATCCACAGTGTTTCTGCTTATGGGAAGACCATATATATATGGTAATACCCTCAATGAGCTCTAGACAGTGTCCCAGTCACACTAATTAAGCACACTATCTCTGCAGCAAATTATGTAAAAATTCACACTAAGTAGGACAAATACTTTAAAATACTTTTGTTTAGGTCAGGTTTTGTCACCTAATGAATTTTGAGGTCAAGCTTTGAAAATATTGGATTATCGGAATTTTGGGGGGAGCTGGGAACTTCAGATAAAATATTGTGGACCAGTATATTCTGCCAGTAATGTCAGGGTGAATCTCATGTGTTCATTCATGAGAGTTATCACAAATAATGATGGATCAATAATATTCTCTTTCTGAAGGAGCACATTTACAGTTTAATACAAGTCACCAGTGTCTTCACTGAAAGGAGCTTGGTGGTGGTGATGGTGGGGTTGAGTCCTTCCAGTCCTGTAACTCTGGGAACTTCCTAGGGATAAGAGTAACTTTTTCATCTCTCATCTAAGCCTAAGGTCAAGGACCTTGGTATCATGGTGGGAAGCAGGACTGAGGAGCAGAGTTTGGATTAAACAGGAAGAGTGACTTCCTTGATGAAGGAACAGTTGGTGCCAGAATTAGGCAGCAGTTTCCTTTTCCCATAGTTGTGGGGTAAGAGGGTGGGCAGCGATGAGGGTATTGTGTTAGCCTGGGGATTTAAGTAACTGACATGTAAGTCAAAAGCATTTCACATCCCAATTTGCATGTATCCTACCATTTGGATGTGAAATGCCCCAGGGGAGAGGTTCACCTGCCAGCCCCACTCCAGCCATCCAACCAGGGCCCAGAGTATCCAACACACCTTGCAGGTAGTACAGATCTCAGTGGGTTGCGGCGGCTGCTCTGCACAGGTGGAGTATATGAGTTGCCACTTGGTTGATTAGTGGGATCTCCGAAGCCTTTTGGGTCCTGCAACACTTATGCCTTTCACCCTGCAGTGTCACAGAAGCCTTTCTGCAGAAGTCCCTTGTAAGCAATACTGGGAGGAGCAACAAGAGAGGACATCAGCATCCACTTGTCAGCCAGGATTAGGCTCCAGAAGGTGGAACCCTAGGGATAGGTCCCCCAAGAGGCTTTAGCACAGGCCGCTGCTCAAGAAGGCAGTTCCCAGCCCTCCCCAGCACTGTCCCAAGGCACAAAGACAAGATAGCTCTCTCCCCTAAAGTTTCTGCATCCTCCCTCTTCCCTAGAATGTGGCTCTGCTCTCTCTAGCCTCTTCCAGGGCACTTGGACTTGAACCCTGAAGAGCCCCCAAACTGCTGTATGTTTTTACAAGATGTAGCGAGGCAACAGAAGTGAGCAAAAAGCATTCACTCAGCCAGTGAGTAGCCCTTTGAGGGGCACTCTACTTTGTGGGGAAGAGGACTGTGGGAGTCCTGAGACCACAGTTCTAGTTCCAGCGTTGCCACTAGCAACCTCTGAGGTCTTGGAGAGGTCATGCTCATTTTTTGCTTCTCCTCTGAGAAATGATCAAGCAAGCCGCTGTGTTGACTAGGCCTCTGCTTGACAGACTAGTTCAGAGGAAGGCAATATATCCAGATGGGCCTTGGCATGTTGGTTAATAATATGGGCTTTGGTATAGTAAGTTCCAGGTTCAAACTCTGATACCACAATTTACAAGCTGTGTTTTCTCGGGCCAAGGTATACTTGTGGGTCTCAGTTTTGTCTTCTTTAAATTGAGACTCAGAATAGTTGCCTACATCAGAGGGCTGTAGATGAAAGAGTGCTTTTAAAACATTTCGCATTATAGTGATTGCTCAGACAGTACTCAGCAGTAATCATAAATAGTAGCGGCATTAATAATGTGAATAAGATGGGACTGAAGGCTAGTGTTTTCTTCCAGGCACACTTCAGAAAAGCGCAAGCCTTAGCCACCCTAGGCAAAGTGGAGGAAGCCCTGAGAGAGTTTCTCTACTGTGTATCCCTTGATGTAAAGAACAAGAGAGCAAGATCTGAAGCCCAGAGGGTGAGTAGGAATTGCATCAGGTCCAGCTGCCTAGTGGATCCCCACCTCTGTGTCTTCTCTAGGGAGGGGAATGAGGGTGCTACCCTCTCTGGTATGTGGGGTTCTCAGGAGATAAGGGACAGAAGGGAGACAGGAGTACCTATTAATTGCCTAGAAACACTATCCTCCTGGTGTGTACGATCAGATTGGGCAATCTCTGTATTTTGGTAGGAGCCTGGAAGAAATGTTTCTTCAACTCCTAGTCTAGATTGTCAAAAGCTCATAAAACCAAACTAAACCAAGTAAATTAATCTGAGGAATGAGATTTGCTGAGCAGATTCTGGCTATTGATGAGAGATCTAGGGTTTGGGACTGCCTGCATTTGTATAACTTTTCTTTGGCTGAATGACAGTTTTACCAGCCACACAGGGTGGCCAGCTCCTAGAAAGGGACATGGATTTCCGCTACTTCCCTTCCTGTACACAGAACTCTAAACTTAAGCTCCTTTGCTAGAAATTAAATACGCTGTTTCACAAGTGCAAGCCAGAGACCTTTAATATAATCCAAATAGTCATTCCAACTCTTGGGTCCCAGAAAAGTGTGGTTGTCATGAAAAAATTGCCTGCATTACTGAGAGCTTGACTGAAGGGTTAAGCATCCTCAATTCATGGAGTTTGCTGTTTATCATTTTGCAATGTACTCTTCTGGTGTCTTGCTAATTGGCCTGGAAGTTGAATGCTGACAGTCAGTGATTGTCTCTGCTCTCCAGTGTCCAGCCATCTCTCCACCAAGTCACAACCACTTGCATCCCTGGATGGATTGGTAGGGCAGTGTGTGAAGAAAGTGAGCAAGAGATGGGGCTAGTTTCTGAAGGATCTGTGAAGGAGTCTTCTGCAAACTTGATAAACTTGGTGAAAGCTGGGCTTTGGGTTTTTCTGACTCTAGTGCAGAATTTTATCTCTGGGAAGTTGCTCTGACCTAGTTTGGGTATGTGTGCAGGGTTTTCTTCCTTTTTTTTTTTTTCCGGGTACCACGGATCGAACTCAGGACCTTACACTTGCTAAGCAGGTGTGGTGCCATTGAGCTACATCCCCAGCCCCAGGCAGGGTTTTCTTGAGAGGAGAATGGGTCATGGAGAATTGCTCCATGCTGTGGACTGGTCACAAATGTTAAGTGTTGTCTATGGTGTGAGTAATAACATTCCACGAGTATTTTCTAAGCTCCAGGCACTGTGCTAGGTGCTTTAGGTGGAAGATATAATGTAATCCCTACAACTTCCCCGTGAGGGTAGGTATTGTTTTTATTATTTATCCCCATGTTCAGGATGAGATGGACGAGGAAGCTGAGACGTGGTGACTTTCCTAAGGTCATGCAGTTAGTAATTGTTCAGAAAACATTAAAACTCTAATTGGTCTACTGACAAAGCCTATCCTCTTAGCTACTCCAACATCCTGCTGTCCTGGGAGGATATGTCTGGAGTCTGGACACTGACTGATGAGGCTGGGTCAGAGTAGCAATGGAACTATCCAGTTCTGGGATGGACAAAGGCAATTAGCACAGCCTTTTCTTTGGGGACAGAGTATGCAAAGGCTCAAAGAGGCAGGTCTTGGCTCAAGAGGAATAGTTTCTTTTTTTCTGTTCACACCCCAGTTGGCCTGAGGGGTTTTGGTATCATCAGTTGGACTGACCACCCCCTATTTCTCGAGTTTGCTTTTATAGATTGGCTATTGTTGTTTCCACATCTGCCCAATGGGGTGAGAGGCAGGATGTGGGACACTCTGGAGACCCAATGAGGCATAAGCCACAGCTCTGGTCCTCAAGGAACTTATGATGTTGTGTTTGTTAATATGAACGTCAGACAATTCTAGTGAGCATATGCCTGTGATGGGTGTTATAGCGCTCTGAAGCTAGCAGAGAACTGAGAGGCAATTTTCCAGGGAGTGATAAGTCTGTAGCAGCCATTTAAGAACACTGCGGGCCCTCACTGTGCTTGTTTCCTGGATTGTTCCAGTTTCAGGGCTACACATTTGATGAAAATGGTCCAAATTCACTTGGCATTGGAAAGCTGGCATAGAACTCACATCCCTGTATTTCTTTGGGGGATTTGTTTTTTTTGTTTTTTTTTTTACCTTTAGTTTTTTTTTTTCTTTTCTTCTCAACTCAACTGGGCCTTTTTTAAAGCTAAAACTGAAGTGAAATTGACTTTCATTCATGTGGAATGATTCCTCTCCCTGAGAGTTGACCCTGACTTTTGTTTTCCAAAGCCATAGAGAAAGCCTAGAGAAATCTTAGTACTTCTAAAAAGGAAACTGTTGCCTGTTGTTTCTCTTGTTTCCTTTCATCACTTCCCTGGACTTCCTTTTTCCTCCCACCTCCCTCTGCCCTTTCATCCTTGCACTTTGGGAGGCTGTGTGGCTGCCACTGAAGAATGTCAGGCTCTGTGGGTAACAATTCTAAGGAGACTTCCTGAGAAGTGCTACTCATTTACAGCTGCTGAGGGCCAACTTGGCTCCTTTGGAGGAGGGGCTTCTGAAAGGTATCATCTATGGCTCTGGCCACTAAGAGTAACTCCTAGCTCACTTGTTTGCCAACTGATATCTGAGGAATCGGTTCTCTAGAGCAGGAGGGAAACATAGGGACCAATCTGTGGGCTTTGAGCCTGAATGCTAGGCTTCTCCTTAGGCTCTGAGGTGGATAAGTGTCTTAATTCAGTTCCATCCAGTGTGATGAATATTGAGCATTTGTCCTGTCCAGAAGCTCATCATCTGTCTGGCGAGAAAGACATATTTGTGATACAATGCCAAGATGGCAAAAGAAGGTGTAATCGAAACTGCTTTTAAATGGTGCAGTAGAGAACATGACATGACAGGAGAGATTAGAGAGATGAGAATAGTAAGGGGAGGCAGCACTTGAGGTGAGCTTTGAAGGCTCAACAGGGTTTGAGTTCATGTTAAGTTCAGGCATCTGAAGAAACATTGTGAAGAAACTGCTCTTGGCCAGGAAGAGAATTAATCAAACTGGAGTTTGGGGTTCTAACAAGTTCTCTCGATCACGACTCCATAGCCTAAACAAGGTCATGGGTTCCAAATTCTGCAGAGCCTGCTAGGTGGTAATCAGTTGAGTAAGTTTCAGAGGTCCAATGTCCTGGTCTGTTTGTGTTATGAGATAGACAGACTGACAGATAAAATCCCTGCTGGTACCGGGAAGAATTGAAGCAAGAATGTGATAGCTAAAGGTACTGCCTGTACTCCAAAGCATATCTTTGCCTCCTGGTCTCTTCTGTTTCTTCCCACTCTACCCTCCCAGTGTTTCTGATTACAAGGAAAACCAGAAATAGACTGGCATCTGCCTCCCCTGGGTACTTGAATTTAACCTGAGATTTTTCTGGAAAGTGAGTGCCAGAACTGGGGAGTGGCTAGAAAAAGAGGGAGGAAGTTTGAGTTCTCCTTTCCTAATACTTCACTGCTCAGGTCCTCAGCTCCAAAGGGATGAAAGATCCAGGGGTAAGCCATATTTGGTAGTACATACCTGTAATCCCAGCAGTCTGGGAGGCTGAGGCAGGAGGATCCCAAGTTTGAGCCCAGCCAGGGTAACTTAGTGATTTACAGAGACCCTAGCTCAAAAATAAAAGGTAAAGGGAGGCTGAGGGTGTAGCTCAGTGTGAAGGCCATGGGTTAAATCTTCAGTACCACTAAAAAATTCAGGGGTGATAGTCAGGTTGGTGGAGACAAAAGAAAAATAGAGTAAAAGAGCTGTGAGGAACCTAGGAAATGTGTAGACTTCTACCTACCGGGGCATTATTGATGTGACTCCAAGTTTTCCACCTGAGGTTTATCTCCTGGTTTATCTGTCTCTTTCCTTCCAGATGGGTTTTAAGATCCTACTGGAAATATTATTGTGAAATGATAGCACCAAGGGGTGGCTCTGAACTTTAGATAGGTAACAGAGGCATCTGTAGCACCTTCTCAAACTCCAGATTCCTGGATCATGCTTCAGACCTGGGGGTGACAGAAGTGGGGACTAGAAATTTGGTTCTTTCCTTAGCTCCTCAGATGACTCTGATATGTATTGAAGTGTCCAGAGACCTGGTGAGCCCAGGTCTTCCTCCCTGCAGTTTTGCCCTGCAAACTGTGCCCCTGTCCCCTAACCCTAACCCCTTCACCTGAGTATCTGTAGAAACTTAAGTAGTGAAGTCTTCTGTTTTATGTCACAGCTTCTCCTTAGTTTCTTTTCACCATCAGTCCCGGGGGATTCTCAGGAACATTCTCCCGATATCCTGAAGCTGTTGGCACCTCACCCTAGATTAAAGGAACACGTAGAGTCAATGTCTACTGAAGGCACCAGCCATAATCTACTAAAGTTGTCACAGGTAAAATTCAACTCACCCAGCTCTTTGTGACGCTTCGTTTGGCTGTTTTGTGGGCAAAAATGGGGAGTGAGCCCTACCTCTCCTACTTTGTTTCCCGAAAAAAGAAGAAATGGAGTCCATAGTGGCTATGTTCTTTGCTAAGAAGGTTACTTCTTAAAGATAACCATTCTGAATTTCAGGGATGGCCCCAACATTTTTTTCTTTCTTTATTTTTTATTTCTTGGTCAGGTCCAATCAAGAGAGAAATTTGACACAACTATAAAAGGATTGGCCCACTTCCCCTGGAGCCATAAAATTGGAATGGGATGGGCTTACTGGCCACAGTTTTGGAGCAGAGCCTGGAAGGAGGGCCTAACTGCTCCTTCTTTCATGCTTTTTGTCTGTTCAAGCTACTGGCCTTTGAGTTCTAGCTAAGAAACCTGTGCAAGGACAGCTCCATTTGATTCGCCAAATGGAGGTAATTTCATAGTCCTGCACTGTACCTTGTATATAAGTAGGTTTCCAGTGCATATTTTTAGCAGATAAGAGGAAAGAGATTTGGGAAGATTTTGGAGTTGAAGTTCTTAAAAGGAAGACAGTATTTGTGCCTTTCTTTGAACGTAAGAGAACAGAACACAAAAGGATGGACTCCAGATGTTGGCTTTCCTATCAGAGTTTAAGTGGACAGAATCTGGGATTCAGAAGTCCAAACGCTAAGGCAGAATTTAAGATTTTTTTGGGGGGTACTGGGAATCAAACTCAGGGCCACATGCTTGCCAGGCAGACTCTGCGCTGAGCTACCTCCCCAGGCCATCTAAGGCAGAATTTAGCACTGAATACCCCAAGTGCCTTTTGGGGGTACTTCTTTTCTTTGTTCCCAGAATCCTTAACTTATGTATAAACCTACTAGGTAAGCCCTGGGCACTCAAATGTCACTTTTCTGTCCCTGCTATAGAGAAGGAGTAAAATGCAAACATGCCTAACTTTTTTTAAAGGCAGATCTGGAAGTATCCCCTGAAATCTTAGAGTCCCCAGTGGACAATTTTATTTTATTTCATTTATTTTTTAATTTTTTGGTACTGGGGATCGAACTTGGGTCCTTAAACTTGCAAGGTAGGTGACGGAACCACTGAACTAAATCTCCAGCCCAATTTTTTTTGGTCTTATTATTATTATTACTATTATTATTATTA
>NW_022900951.1:95900034-95927121 GCF_012274545.1 Fukomys damarensis
ATTATTGGTACTGGGGATCAAACTTGGACCCTTGCACTTGCGAGGCAGGCGGCAGAACCACTGAGCTAAATCCCTAGACCTCCCAGTGGTCAATTTTACATGATTGTGAATTTTATATGTACTGAATCCAAGTGCTTGGAGTCACTTCTCCTTTCAGCTAACTCTGAAAAGAAGAAAAACTAACACCCTTGGCTCTCCAAAGTGAACCAGAGGAGGAACAGAGGCTGGATTTCCACCTGACTTCCTTTCGCAAGTCAGCACACTCTTGTGCAGACAATGCCTTGGATTCATAGAAAGTCAGGGTTTTGCTATAGTATTGGGAGAACCCTGAACTCCCCAGGTTAGATTGAGAAAGGTCACATCCTATTTCTCCTTCTTCACTGTTTTCTCCAAATGGTATGCTCCCCTTTTCATGTGTGTATGGCAGCAATTTTTTGGTAGTGATTGGAGGAGCAGTAAGATGAACATATTGACCTATGGGCTATGGATTTAGATTACAGTATGTTCCCGATTTACAAATGAGTTCTGTTCTGGGAGAACTGTTCATAGGTTGGGTTTATTTGTAAGCTGACAAAGTGAGTCGTATACAGTACACCTCTGAAAGTTCACAAGTGGAATATTTGTAAGTCGGGGTCTTACTGTATAGAAAGATTTTCCAGGTAAATCTACATAAACATATTGTCATAATATTTCTTTCTAAATCCATTTTCAAATATTCCTCTCTTAGAAATTCTTTAAAAGACTAGAGATGTATGATTTGTTTTGCCAGATGATTCTGTCTCTTTTGAGACTTTTAACCTAAGATCTAGTAAAAGGAATAGGTTGACCCTTCTTCATTCAATCAGTATAACATACAGCTCTGGGACTGAGGTGATTTGGCAGGCCTGTAAACAGACCAGGACCAAAGCATTAGCAAAAATCCTGTAGGATTTGGGGTTTTGAAATTGCAGATGGCTATGAATGGCCTTCAGGGCAAGAAGCATTGAGGGACAGTACCTACCCTCATTGCATGCCTTGGTTTCCCTAAAGGTGTTGCCGGTGAATGATTTGGATAGGAGGGTGAGGAGGGCTTTCCCTTGCATTTTCCCCCTGCCCAGGGTGTGTCTCCTGCTATGTGCCTTTCCTTCTAGCCTAGGGAACTTCCCTAACTCTGCCCAAACTGGCCAGGCCTTTGCTGCAGATGCTGTGTGGACTGGAAGTGGGAATAAACCTTATGACTGCCCCTTAGTTGAGCTATGTGTCCACTAAGTGACCAGTAATGAGGATCAAGGTTATGTATTTTTCTCTTTGTCACCTTTGTGTAGAATATTGATCCTATGCAGAATCTGATAGAGCTCTTTCTTCATCTAGGAAAATCCAGAGCTCCCGCATTGTTCTAGTCAGAAGGAAGCATCAGCCAGCAGGGATGGTAGCAAACTAATGAACTCTGCTAAAGTACGGGCAGATGGTCAGCAAGACAACATGAAAGAACAGGAGGAAGAAGAGGAGAAGCAGGACACTGCCTCTCCAGATACTGCGTCTGTCAAGTCTGGCAAATGCCAGGAAAAGAAAAGGAAACATTGCCAAATTGAACTCCGAGAAGACACAGAGGTGTTTAATAAAGCGTACAAGCAAGGTAATGACTCTACCCAAGGAGAAAGTGGTTTAGAGGAGATGCGTGGGCTCACCAAGTTCCCCTCTATTTGAAGGCCCCTCTGGCTCTAGGTGTGTGGCCCAGCTTTGGTGTTCCCAGCTGTGCCACATCAGGAATTGCTGTGAAGTTTCTGTGAGATCACGCATGGGACCTTGTACACTGTAAGCACTCAGTGTTAATTATCACAGGAAGCCAAGGCACAAGGTCCAGCACAGTATTAAGTCATGACATCCCATGCCTTTGACAGTCTCTCTTCCTTCCAGGCCCACTCTCCATCCTCATCCCAGTCCAGAAATATAGAATGGGGACATGTGGTCAGGCCTTACCCAGTTGTACTCCCCTAGGTAGGCATCTGAGAAGCAGTAGCTGTAACTTGAGATCTTCTCAGCAGAAGTTAGCAGTGCCAAGATTCAATCCTGGCTTTGAAGGCCTGCTGCAGGCCTTCAAATTGCAGGAATTGCTGCTGCCGCTGCTGTTCCTGCTGTTTGAGAGTGAGGTGCCTGTCATATTCCAAAGAACTCCCCAGGGCTCCTGGAATGTGCCTGGCTTGCCCTTCTCTATGGGGAACTGCTGGAAACCTCATCCCATTCTCAGTGGCTCCAGTGGCCACTAAATAAACTGTTGGGGAGGTGGCAAGTGTGGCAAATTGGAAAGTGATTTTTGGGGGTGTGTGTCTCAGAAGTACTATTTGTGAAACCAAGGTTTGTTCAGCTCTGACTTATTGCTTTCTAAATCACAGATCTTCCCACTGATCAGGGGGCCAAAGCTGCTCTCAATATTCCACTTGCATCTTTTGACGCCTCTGACCTTGAATGCTCCCTGTGTATGAGGTATGTGATGCCTGATAGTTTTTCCTCTCGTATGCCTGTATCTTTGTACTATTGAGCTACTGTTCGGTTGGTTACTGAATAAAAGCATGGTTTTGACAAAATAGAAATCACGACAGTGTCACACGGCACAATTTGTATCCCCTACTTAAGACTACATTCTCTGCGTCCTGGACTCCTGCCTTGGAAATACCTGGAGAGTGGAAAGGGAGCAATCTTTACAGAGGTCACAAGCTGAATGTCTTTTGTTTGGCTTTCATTTTTTTTTTGTTTTTGTTTTTGTTGTTGTTGTTGTTGTTGAATATGATTGTCTTGAGAGGAGACATCCACTTTCTACTTGGTCAGCCCACCCCACACACACACTGCCTTATAACAGCCTGTCTCGTGTCTACACAATTTTCCTTCACCCCAATAAATATTTATGTTTGTAACTGTGGAACTAATCTTTTAAAAGCTCAGGGGTTAATATCATTGCCAAAGGCCTACTCTTTGGAAGCCAAGTAGAGAGCCTAACTAGATTGTCTTTCAATTGTGCCATGAATAATAGTAGCAGGTGCAGGTGCGAGATACTTAGCAAAGCATTTCCCCTCCAGCTAGTGCCATATCATTTCTGCTTTCTCAGATTTCTAGAGAGGCAAATTAAACACATCTCCCCACTAAAAAAAAGAGAAAGATAGTGGGACTATGGTCTTTGTAGCCACATTCAATTCTTAAAAATAGCTTTCATTTGTTTTATTTCACATCTATGAATTTAGTGGCTAAAAGAAGAGCCTTCCAAAGTCAGAACACTAGCTCTGTCCGTTTACAAGCTATTTTTCTAGGGGAAGTGACAATCTCTGCCACTCTTTTCTTGCCAGTAAAACAGAAAACAGTAGCACCTATCCCATGGGGTTGTTATGACTAACTGAAAAAAGTAGCTCAGTGTTATAATGCTTACCAAGCATGTGCAAGGCCATGGGTGCAATCCCCATCACTGACAGAGACAGGTGAGGGAAGAGAGGGAAGGAGGGAGGGAGGAAAGAAGAGGAAAAAAGAGGAAGAAGGAGGAGGAGGAGAAAAAAAGGAAGTTTAACACTTACAATATTGTGTGGCATATATGAACATTCTATAAATATTAACTGGTTTTCTGTCCTAGACCAAATTTCCTAACATTAGGTCCAGAGACTCCTGAGGAGCTTCTATATGTGGATTCTAACAAATCTAGGAATTCACTGAAATTGTATGTAAAAGTGTGCATGTGTGTGTGTCCAGGACAATGGTCCACAGCTTTCAGTGGATTCTGTATGTCCATTTTCCAAAAGAGCATTAAAAGGAGGCTGAAACAATTGCACAAAAAATGTTTGACCAGAGAGAAAAGGTGTCAAGAAGAGTTTTGTTTCACTACACATTGGGAGCCAGTTGAGGAATCTTCCTCAGATGTCTTCTTGCCCTTTTTAAGCACGTATCTCTCTACAATCAATCATACAATTTGTGTTCTGAGTAACTTTTCTTATCCATGAATAAGAATAAGGCAGCCATTACCCAAAACATGGACTTTCTTTTCTTTTTCTCTTAAAAATTTTTAGTTAGGGCTGAGGATATAGCTCAATGGAAAAGTGCTTGCCTAACATGTGCAAGGCCCTGGGTTCCTTAACATGTGCAGTAATAATTAAAAATAAAAAGTCATGCCAGTCAGATCTGTTCAGAAGCTTGGGCAGATCTGATAAGGAGCAGAGCAGGAGGTGAAATGTCATACATTTTCAGGAATTTGTTTAGGTGGTGTGGGTTAGGATGGTATGGGCTATATAAGTAACCCTTTCACTACTTCCTTCAGCCGCACACAAAAGAGTGGCATGTAACTGTGCCAAAACCAAAGTATGAGCTAAAAAAACTGCTGCTTCTAAGAAGAGAAATGGCCCCCATAGCTAGTAGACTTGACTTAGCCCACCGAAAAGGAGCAGGCCATTGTTGTACTTAGGCTCCTAATGCTCCCTCCAACATCCACGCAACACAAAATCAAACATACAGACCCATCCTGTTTATGTTTTCTCTGTGGACCAGGAATCCTGAAGTTGAAGTTCTTTTGTTCCTCTTCCTCCGCTTTCTCCCTTTCATCTTGATTGACCCTGATCTCAATACAGGGCTTTGGTGAAGGATTAGAAATTTGTTCCAAGAAATAAATACCAAAAGCAGAAGAACTCCTTCCAGTCTTTGCACTCCTAATTTTAAAAGCCCTTATCTTGACCCCTGTTCTAAGTGCAACTTCAACCCCAAAGCCCATCTTTGCCTGAAGTAGCTGTTGTGTAGGTTGCTAAGTTATAGCTAGACTCCCACTTCTTTATGATAATAAGAAACTTGCCAAATTTATAGAGCATTTTTTATCTGAAGGCTTGTAAAACTGCAGCCCTTGGTCAGAAACATGTACAGTAATTTCTTGTCCAACAGGATCTGTTTGTAAGTTAGCCTTCAGGCATTGATGGAGGCTATTTCATACATGTGTTTCAGCTTCCAGTCTCAAAAAAAGCTCAGGTTTCCACCTCTGTGTTTTTTATTGTTGTTTTAATAATTATTATTAGATTCTGTTATTGCCCTCATGTGTCTTTGAGGGAGGGGAATTTAACAGTAGAGACAGTCTCCTGCCATCTTCTGGGTCATGAAACTGGACATTTTCATCACCTGTGAAATTTTCTAGAATTAAATCCTGTCCCACGGTGTTGCATTGTTAGAAAGACAGGTTAGACCATGACTTTATATATTCTAATTCTAGAGAGAAATTCAGGAGCAGGTTGAAGTCTCGCAGGAAAAGTATAAGAGTGAATGGAACAGTTCCTGGAGGGTACACTAATGAGGACCCTTCCAATCTCCAAATCTCCATCGCTAAATCAGGGGAGCTCTATTAAAGAAAGTTGCCCCCTGACTCCCACACTTCAGAACTCTGCCCAGCAGTCTTTAGTAGCTGAAAATCCTTCTTTTAGGTTTACTTGGTGTGACTACCATAGCTAGTGGGGTCCACCTCCAGGGCAGCTATGAAGTGATAAGAATATTTTGGAATAATATCACCTTTGGGATGATAAGAATATTTTGAGGTAGGAAGTGAAAATATTTGATATATGAACCATTTACCCAGCAGCCCAGGTATGTCTTTGTCAATTGAAAGAAGCTTTATGTTTAACCTAGTTTAGCTACTTAAGACTTGGGGTGTTGAGTCAGTGCATTTTCTTCTCTCTCCTGCTTCCTCCTTCTCCCCATTTCCTCTTTGTTCTCATTTGATAGCAAAAGAACAAACTATAAAGATGTAACTGGTGAGAATAGACAGCTTTTTCCAGATAAGCAAAACATTTTATCTGAGCTTCCATCTAACTGAAAGCATTTATTATTACTATTGTTTGCTCTATCACTGTGACAGTGTAAAATGCTTTCTTGTGAGGAAATCTGTCCCTGCTCTGATTTGTAAGTGCCTTCCTGAAGTGTTTTGTGAAATCATTACCTGAAGTGGTAACTAAAGGGGAGAGGAATTCTGGTACACATCTCTATATAGTAAGGACCTCTGTTTCTCTGCCTGTTTTTCTAGAGTGAAAGTAGGGAAAGAGATAGAGAGGGAGATGTCAAAGTGTGTGTATATGAGTGTGCACATCCCCGTGTAGGTGGATGGTGTCCATATGAGAAGTAGTCATCCCCATGTCATAAGAGTGGAGAAGGAAGATCCCCAATGGCATCAAGTTTGACTTCACATCCTGAGCTTTCTGCTTCGTCAGCTAGCTGTGTGACCTTGGGCGAGTTATTTAACCTGGATGCGTTTTAATTTCCTCAGTACAAAATGTAGCTAATAAAACTTGCCACCTATTCACGTATAAAGCTAATTTATATGAAAAAGAGTATTCGCGTACACCCAGAAATACAACAAGAAAAATATATTCCATCTGTTCCGAGTCACTTTACTCAGCCAACCTGTGCAGAGTAATATCCTTGAATATAGAAGTGAATTGAGTATTGAAAAGTGACTTATTTCAAAGCAATAATTATACAGTGTCTGTGGCCACATTCATTGCCTCTTATCGAGGGGCATTTTAATGATAGAACTTGCTAAGAAATGGCTGTATCCTTTTGTGTATGTTTCATTCATCTGCTCACAAAATGTCAATATTTTTTGCTGTTAACTAGCAAGCTCTTTGTTAATTTATATGGATTATGTTATTCGATGAATAATAGACTTAACTGAACTTCCCAGGAAAAATAGCTTTGTGTATTGGTAGTAGACACATATTCACCAGTCATCTTCATCATTAGCATAATCAAATAGAGTATAAAGGAATCAGATGTTCAGGATTCAAGTTACTGAGGAAACAAACTATCCTGGTTTTGCTGCTCTTGTAGTTTGATCACAACAATGGTTCCCAAATCAGCCTGCAGGTCACACTTCTGGAGCACATTGTGAATTAAGAAGTATACAAAGGGCATAAACGTATATGTATTCTCATAATAAAATACTATAAAGAGGATGCTCATGTAACCCGTCAGTTTAATAAATAATATATCAGTACGACCCCAGAAGCTGTCCTTTCATAATTAGGACTAAACACCCCCACCTCCAACTACTATCTTGACCTCTTCTTTCTTGTCTTATACTTTTGCCACCCATGTATGCTTATCTGCCTAGTACAATTTGATTTTGCTTAATTTTTATAATTTATATAAATTGAATGATCTAAAATGTATTCTTTGAATCTGCCTTCTTTTATTCACTATTAACATTTGTCTACATTAGTGCAGGTAGACGAAGTTTATTCATTTTCATTATTGTATGGTATCGCATTGTATGACTCGACCATTTCTTTATTAATTCTGTTATAGCTGGGTGCTTAGGATGGCACTAGTTTGGTGATGTTCTGGACAATATTGCTATGCACAATGTCTTTGTTTTTCTTCTTTTTTCCTGTGCTGGGGATTGAACTCGGGGCCTTCATAATGAGCTACATCCTCAGCCATTATTTTTTAGAGACAAGTTCTTGCTAAGTCGCTGAGTTGCCCAGGAAGGACTCAAAATTGTGATCATCCTGCTTTGGCCTCCCAGAATGTGAGATTACAGGCATGCACTAGCATGCCTGGCTAAACACTGTTTTTTATATCCATCAGTGTTTACTCATTTTCTATTGGGTTCTCTCTCTTTCTTACTTACTTGAAGGATCTGCAATTCTGTTATAGACACAAGTCTTTTTTTTCAATCATATGTATTACAAATACTTTCTCCTATGTGGCTTGCCTGTTTGCTTCCTCAATGACATCTTTTGATGAACCTAAAAATTCTTAATATTAGTGCAGTCAAAATTAGTAGTCTTTCATTTATAGTGTTTCTTTGTGTCTTGTTTAACATGGTTTTTATCTTGAGGTCATAAAGTTATTTTCTTATTATATCTTCCGAAAGCTGTATTATTTTACCTTTCACATTTATTTTTACAGCCTAATGCAATTCACTTTTGTGTACATTGTGAGAAATGGAACAAATTAATTTCTTCCTCTAGATAACCAATATACCATTTACTGAGCATGCTACTTAAGTAGCAAAAACAAACAAATCCAAAAAATTTCCTGCCCCTCCCCCCATTCCCTGCTTTAAAGTGCCTTGTTATAAGTAAAAAGTCCATTTATGAGTCTATTCCTAAATTGTAATAAGTTCTGTTGTCTGTTGGATCAAGTCCTTCTACGTTGTTGTTCTTCAAATGTGTCTTAGTCCTTTGTATTTCGTTATTGTGTTTATAAAACAATTTGTCAAGTTCCTCCAAAACAAATGAAATCACCATTGGAATTTTTGTTGGGACTTATTAGGGCTTCTTTACATTTTTTCAATGGGATGTTTATGGGGCTTCTTTTTCTTCCAAGAGATCTCACACAACTTTTATTAGATTTATTAGATTCCTGGGTACTTGATTTTGAAAAGAAATTATAAAGGTCATTCTTCTTTAAAACTGTATTTTAAACATATTGGTATAACTATATAGATCTGCAACTGTAGTATATATCTAGCAATCTTACTAATTTGATTCTTAATTCTAACAGTCACTCTGTAGATTCTTCTGTTTTCTAAATTCATTACTCATCATTATACCATTGAGAATAATGACATATTTGTCTCTTTCCTTTCCGATACTCAGGTTTGTCGTCTTCTTGCCTTAGTGCACTGGTTAGGACCTCTAACATAAAATTTTTTTTTTCTTTTTGAAAATTTACTTGTTGGCCAATTTAATAAGTCAGATGTATTAATTTTGTTTGACAAATTAACTACTTTCTAAAGAAACTGTAAAATTCAAAAAGTACAAAAAAACATTGAATATGTACAAGTTCTTTCTGCTATTCTGGAATTTCATGGGCATGTTAAAACGATCAAATGTCTGTCTATCCCCTTGACTTGCTGAATCTGGAACTTCAGCCAGTGGAGCTTCACTGTGCAAATGTTTTCAAAGCTCCATGGATGACTGATAATTATGTCTGAAGACTGTTACAGAAGGTTTGCCTACACAGACGTTGGTAGGATTGTGTAATACAGTGAATCTCAAGCCTGGATATGTGTTAAAACCAACTGGGAGCTCAAAAAACTCTTTATGCTTGGCCTGGACCTTAGACCTACTAATCTGGATCTCTGTAGATGCATTCTTGGGTATCTGCAGTTTAAAAAATCTCTCCAGGTGAGAAGGAGTGGTGTAAGGAGGGGAAGGAGGAAACAACTGGGAGTGGTAGGTGTGTAGGTTCACAATCTTGATTGTGGTGGGTTTCATGGGTGTGTGCATATATCAAAACATCAAGTTGTATGCTTTAAGTATGCTCAATTTGTTGTATGTCAATTATGCATCAAAAAAGCTGTTAAAGAAATGCCCCTGGTGTTTCTTATGTACACTCATGATTGAGGATCATTGTGTAATAAAAATAGCACGAGTGGAGGTGAAAATCGTAGAGAGTGTCATCTGTTAACCATTGTGTATACTTAGATAAGCATCTTTACTACCTCTGAAACTCAGTTTTATTCTAGTTGATGGATTCAGTTTCTTCTCAAGAACTTTTGAGCTCTGCCATTTTGATTCTTGTGCTCAGCCTGGCAGGGTGGGCTAGACTGCTGGTGCACCTCCTGGCCACATGAGCTGTGTAGCTGCCGATCTCTTTCCCTCAACTGAACACTCCTGAGAGGTCAAAATAGGTTGATCATGTGTCTCTTCTTCCTGTGCTCCTCCTCTTAGTGAATACTATTCCCACTTCTTAATCATCATTGTTAGTCACCCACACCCACTGGTCCTGCTGCTGGTGAACCTTTCTTTATGCAAACTAAATCCATGTATCTCTAAAGAGGCAGAACAGCTTTAATAAAGGATTCGAAGACTATATTGAAAATATCCTGCTCTTCCAAAGCAATTAAAGTAAGAGCTAAATGAATTGCAGTATGTGTATATGTAATATATAGTATATATGTGTGTATATCATCATATATCTGTATTTATTCATCTATCTATATCAGTAAGTGGATTAACAATATTACCCTGTAACCTCTAAGGAAATTATCTAACCATATAAAAGCTATACTTGTTAGAGATGCAGTTTCAAGATATATCAGGCAGTAAATGCTGCTTAAGTGAAAAAAAGAAATGAAGATTAGCAAAGAAGTCAAGTTTTTCCCAGGGTCATCTGATGTAAGGTGCTTATGTGTGTGTATGTATGTATTTATGTGTATGTTTACACATAATCAGGTGAACAAGTTCGCTAAATGTTTTTGTATGGAATCTATTCACTCTGGAATTAATTTCAATTTTTCCTGGACCAGACAGGGAAAAACATTGGGTGCCCCAAAAGAGATAGACTAGGACTAATATTGCAAAATGATCTTTAACAAATGAATTACTTTTAATCTGCTCAGAAATAAAAAGCAAATGATTTTCTGATGTGCAGCAATAGCCATGATTAAAAACTAAAAGAATTCTTTACATGCAGATTTTTTCCAAATAATTCTATGAAATCTTAACCATGAGTACTTCTGTCTTATTTTTTGTCTTATTACAATTTTCTTCCATTTCTATTCTTAAATTTCAGATTATTCTATGAGCCAGTCACAACACCTTGTGGGCACACCTTTTGCTTAAAATGCCTTGAAAGATGCCTGGATCACAATGCAAAATGTCCATTGTGCAAGGATGGTCTCTCACAGGTAAACCAATATTTATTTCTTAGTGGCATTAACTGTAGAATTAAATACTAAGAGTTTGACTGGATCCTAAGTAACTTCACTGTGCTAGAGCAAAGCACCGCCCCCCAGGTTACTTTTCTCGTTGCCGAGACAAAATGCCTGGCACCCAAAGTTAAAGGAGGAAAGGTTTATTATAGCTCACAGTTTGTAGAGGTTTCTTTATAGTTGGCTGGTTCCAAGGCAATGTGGCATGGTGGTGTGGTGGGGAGAGCACATGACAAAGGAGAAACAGTTCATAGTGGGCAGAAGGCAGGAAGACAGCAAAAAACCAAAGTAGTGAAGAAGCAGCAAACATTGACACCAGCCCTCTTTTTCTCCATTATATTCTATCCAGGCTACACATCCTTAGGATGGGTAGCACTCACACCCAGGATGGGACTTCCCATTATCCACACCCAGAGCTATGCCAAATCAATTAATGAACTAATTTAATACTCGCACAACCTTAATCCCAGCACCACACACTCTAGATGCAGCCATCTTTAAAAAGCCCCACCTAAAAACACATGAGGTTTTGGGGGGACATATAGATGCAAGTCATATCATTCTGCCTCTGGCCCCCCAAAGAGACTCATGTACATCTCTTTATGTAAAAAGCATTTAAGAGTTGCCAAAGTCCTATTGGTTTCAGCATTGCTGAAAAGTCCAAGTCCAAAGTCTCCTCTGAGATTTAGGGCAGACTCTTAGCTGAAAGCTCCTGTACAAGTGAAAAGAAAGTTAAGCACTTCAAGCATACAATGGCACAAGATGAACATTCCCATTCCAAATAGGGCTGTAGAAAGTAATGGGACCAAAGCAAGTCCAAAATCCATCAGGGAAAACATTAAGTCCTGTAGTTCCATGTGCAGCATCCAAAGCAATCTGTGGCAAGATGTGAACTCCAAAGGGCTTGCTTGGGTGGCTCTGCCCCTATGACACTACTGGTGGTTATAGCTGCCATGGCTTTTCTCTTGGGCTGGCTCTGCCACCTCCTTACAGTTTTCCTCAGATGATCCATGTTCTTGGCTTCTCCAGCCTTCTGGAGCCTATGATGCATCTTCAGCTACACACAGTGCCTTCTCAGGGGCACACTGCCTGGCCTTCCAGGTCTTCCTTAGAAATCTGGATGAAGCCTTCCTGACTCCACAACTCCTGCATTCTGTGTGCACCTAAAACAAGCACCACATGGATGATGCCAAGGTCTGCCACCAGCTGGAGCAGTAGCCAGGCTTCCTTCTCTCTTGGCTGTAGGGGTTGAGTGCCTGGGTCACTGAGCACTCTGAACCCAATCCTGAGGAACAAATTCTCTAGACTGCCACCATTCTGGATCATAGTGCTCTGGGCTCATTTCTCAAAGCAAATTCTTTCACTTTTGCAACCGTGAGTCTGCAAAGGCTGGGGTCGTGCTGTTTCTTATGACATCCTCAGGCCATCTTTTCCATTGTCCTGTTCCTTCTCAGCTATCACGTTTTCCTCTGCTTTGTCTTTGCAGTCTGCAACTTTACCAGAGCTTCCTTTATGGCCAAATTCACAACATTTAAAATCATTCTGTTGGGCTCTTTCCTCTTTATTCTCAACATAAGTCTGGCTAAAAGCCCCCAACAGTAGCCATGCCATGGCCTCAACATTAGACTGCCTTGAAATTTCTTCTGCAAGATTAATTAGTCCTCCATCTTTATTATCAGTCTCAGCCAAAGTTTCTGTACATAAGTAAAATGCAGGCAAATTTGCTGCCAAGGCATAACACATATGATCTGGAGTCAAAAAGCCAATGAAGTTCTTCTTTCCAAAAGAAACCTCTTGAGCTTGGCTTTTACCAGCAGCATTTCTGTCAGTATTCTGATCTTCTGAGCTCTGACCAGAACATCCCATCAAGTACATGTTAAGGCATCCCAGGGCTGTGTCTACAGCCAGCATCTCCAAACCTTTCCAAACCCTTCCCACAAGCTAGTTCCAAAGGCTCCTGAACCACATGGTCAGGTATGGTCAGGTTTAGCCACAGCAATGAGCCTACTTCTCTGGTACGAAAATCTGTTTTCCCACAAGCCAAATCTAACCACTCAGGAATCACTATACTAGTTAGCATATGTTTGGCTGCTTGAAAAGCTCTGGGGCCTCTAAGTTCTCTAAAATTGATCACACCAAGTCCTACTTTTGTTTTGCAAGTGGGCCTGATAGAATTTACTGTGGTAGAAGACGACCCAGGAATCTGTCTTGTTTTCCCTTGTGCACCACATTTTACAATCAGTATTAATGTTCTGTGACCTTTGCGATTCCTTAGAGAGGTTGGAGACCTGGGGCAATCTCTACATGTATGTAGGTCCAGAGAAGTCACAAATTAAGCTTTCACCAAACCCTAAACATTTTCTGTAAGGGAATGAAATGAAATAATCATCAAGGTTAGCTTTGAGGGTGTGTGTTTGGAGAAGGTCAAACTCATCCCTTTCCCTAGATAAATAGGTGGAATTTGATGACCTGTTTGTAAGTGAGAAGCCCATGGTCCTTATACTTAAATAAAATATCCATGCTGTGATAACAGTACAAAGTTGAGATAATCAGAAAGAAGGGATGTCTACCCATATGCTCAGAACCTAAATAAAACCACTGTTGACATTTTAGGATGTTCCCTTCTTGGAGTTTTGTTGTAGCATCACCTCCTTCTTGGATTGGCTGCCTTCTGAGCACTGACTGAGTAACACAGTTGATTCTCTTGTAGCTACTAGTGGTGGCCGCTAAGGCATCCAGGATGCAGATACTGTATGGTCCTAATATCAGGGGCTAGAAGATACTTTCTTCTCTCTGTCACACTTACAGGATAACACTTACACCATTATATACAGAGATAAGTATTTCAATCATGTCCATTGCAAAATAGGGATTACCAGTTCTGGTAAGGAGAAAAAATTGTCTGACACCAGCAGTTTCACCCTCAGGAGCTCTCCCTGGTTGGTCCATAGGGGTAGTTTCCACAGCAATTCCCTAACTTTGGTGGTTTGGTTGACACCATCAAATACCTCTAACTTGCACATTCCTAAGTAAGCATGAAGTAGGGATGTTTGGGAGGAGAGTAATAGTGACAACGAAGCTTGCCCTTGTTCTGAAATTGTGATTATGACATAATTTTGGTTACATAGATGGCAAATGAAAAAGGGAGATAGACGAAAACAGTCACCAGTAGTTAGCTGTTTGTGTGTTTTAAAAGTAAAGTTAGAACAAAATCTATAGACTTGGGAATATCCAGAATCCAAGCATGGGTTGAAGTGGGATCTAGGCAGAGTATGAAAGGCTCAAAAAACATTTGTTTTTAGCTCCCCAAACCTTTTGACTACTGACTTTAACATATTTCAAATAGAGACCAAAGAGCTTGTAAACAAAACAGAGAAAAGAGAAGCAAAGATCACCTCTTTTTTAGATAACAAAATGATTCCAATTTCAATGTTTTAGGAAATCTGTGCTGTTTTAAAAACTTCAACTCAAGTTCTTTCTCTGTTAAAATATTTTTTCTAATTATTCTAATTATTAGGTAATCACTTGCATTTTTTTAAATTTGAAAAACTAAATCCTAACATTCAGAGAATTCATATGATAGTATCACTACTAAAGTATGGATCCAAATTGCTCCAGTATGTGAGTCATTGGATTATTTTACTGATTATATTAAAAGTCCTTTGTGTTTTTCTGATGACTGCATAATATCCAATTACCTTGTTCTGTACGTAGTGCTTGGCATCAAGAAAATACAGCAAAAATGTAATAATGGAAGAGCTAATAGCCAAATTCCTTCCAGAAGAACTCAAGGAACGGAGGAGGCTTTATGAAGAGGAAATGGAAGAACTCTCTAAGTATGTATATGTACATGCATGCTTCTGTTTTCAGTTTCATCCATACCAGATCATGAGAGGTAAATACACACATTTTTCTCCAGCTCCTCTTTCAGGGATACCACATTGGTACCTTGAAATTGGCCATGGTGAGAGTATTTACACCATGGAAATCAGCAAGTGCTATAGACTAGGGCCTTTTTTTCCTCCCCCAGATAACAGTTAACCATTTACCATCACACCAATGAAGAGGCATAAATCAAAACACTGACCAGGATGCATTTTGGCACTACTCAGAGGATGTTGCTGACAGGAGTAAATTGGAAAGGTTTAACCAGGAGAATTTATGATGTATCCAGATTGCCTGAAAATACATAAGGAGGTTCTGTGAGGTCAAGGTCTTTGGTGACGTCAGGCCTGGGTTTGAGAGGTTCTATCGAAATATGAGAGGGCTTCATGACCCTAGGCAGATCATTTCACCTTTCTTAGTCTCAGTTTCCTCACCTATAACCTGGAGATAACAGTTCTTACACAATGGACTTATGAAAAACTGATGAGCTGGTACATGGTGAGCGTGTCCTAAATGGTAATTGCACTTGTTATACTTGTTCTATGCTTGGCCTGCTGTGCACACATGAGAGGTAATAGAAAGCATGGTAACAGATGCAAGGCTCCAAGCTCTCTGCTTGATCGCTTGGCGGAGTGAGTGGGGGATGATCACGAGTTTCTACCCCTCTTGCTGCTGCCCTGCTCTCTCCGCATCCCCGGTGGAATTCTCACAGCATTCTAAAGGTGCAGTGTTGATGACAAAAGCTGTTCTGGTTTTATGCCTACCTTGTAGAGAATATTTCTAAACTCCCATCAGTTTATTTGAATGTGCCTCTCACTTTGAGTGTTTTCCTCAGAAACTAAAAGTCCTTATTTTCTCATTGACTTATATTAGAGTTATTCAGGACATCTTTTCATTTCATTCTTGTTCTCAGGTTAACATTGAGGTAACCCAAATATCACTTAAATACTTCAAATATCACTTAAAGTTTTATTAATAAATACTGGAATATACTAGGGAAATTTCTATTTAAAAGAATCCTAAACCTGGCCTTGGTGTGATTTGGGCAAATAATCTTATATCTCTTGGGTAGGTTTAGATGCAGCCTGCATATAGATTTACTGGACAAATAAGTCAAGGACCCACAAGAACCTGGCACAGTTAGGGATTCCCTGGTGGGCTACACGTCTGAATCTTTGGGGGTACTTTTTGAAAGGCAGATTCTTGGGTCCTAATTCCAGGGCTAATATGTCATTATATTTGGGGCTATGATGGCCCAGCCATTGAGATTTAAAAGTCCCTGGTGACTGTGATGTACAGGAGCACTTGAGTATCACTAGGCTAGATT
This sequence comes from Fukomys damarensis, assembly GCF_012274545.1. Lineage (NCBI taxonomy): Eukaryota > Metazoa > Chordata > Mammalia > Rodentia > Bathyergidae > Fukomys > Fukomys damarensis. Next base: position 95,915,895 of record NW_022900951.1, read on the forward strand.
ACTCTTGCCTCTCTTCTGCTTGCTTCTTCTCCTGCCTGAGCTTGCTATGCACATACTCTGGGGGCCTTTGCAAATTTGAGAAGTTCATGAAGACTTGCAAAGAATTTCTCACTCCAGCTCTGGAGAGCTGTGTGCACTTATACCATCTTTATATTCCTTCTTCAACAGAGAAATCATTTTGAGTGCATACTTGAAAGAAAGAAAAAAATATGCAGCATAGCTATCTCCCACAATGTTAAGGTACTAAAAAACTTCTTCAGCCAAAGGAGAATATGTGCAATGCCTGTGTCAGTCTCTTAGACCTCAGATTGGCCTCTGCTCCAGATAATGAGACTCAGCTTGTGACATCAGTCGCATGTCAGTGTTTCTCTCTCTGCCATCAGAATCTGATGGCCCCCGGTCTTTACTCGGGGTGGTGGTGGGGAGCTACATGGTGATGTTTAACCAGCCTTTCTGTACTTTGCCCCATTTCTTTGAGATCCATCTCATTTGCTCTTCTTGACAGCTTAAATAAGAATGTGCCTATTTTCGTGTGTACCATGGCCTATCCAACCGTTCCTTGTCCTCTGCACATCTTTGAGCCTTGCTACCGCCTGATGATTCGGAGATGCATTGAGACAGGCACGAGACAGTTTGGGATGTGCCTTGGAGATCCCGTCAAAGGGTAAGTGAAGAGCCCTGGGAGTAAAGGGGCCATGGGTAGAGAGGGATTTCCTCTCCTTGAGGCACTCACAGAGGTGGGGAGCTTATGTGGTTTAGCCAGTTTAAGAACAAGAACACTTGTAGAGATCCCAGTCCCTCTGGTGCCTCGTTTACTGTATGAGAGGCTATCTGTGTAAATGAAATATGCAACCTTTTGTGAAGCAGGTGATATATATTATAAAACGTGTTTTCTAGGAGTGTGGGCCCTGGAGTCAAACTGCCCAGGCTCATATTCTAGCTCTAGCCTTGGAGCGAGTTTGACTTGGGGCAAGTTACTTAACCTTTCTGCTTTTAGTTTTCTTGTCTTTTAAGTGGGTATGGTGATAGTGCTGACCTCATTGAGTTTGCTTGTTGTGGGGCATCGATTGCTGTCCTATTGCAGCATGGCAGTGAGAGCACACATTGTCCTGGCTCTCTCTGCTTAGCTTCTGAGTTAATGCACAAAAAAACACTAAATGCACTCGCTGGCTGGCAGAGTCCATTTGGGATACTCTAACAGAATACCATGGGCTGAGTAATTTATAAACAATAGAAATTTGTTTGTCCTGATTCTGGAAGCTGACAAGTCCAAGATCAAGATACCAGCATCTGGTAGGAGACTTCCTGATGTGTCATAACATAGCAGAAGGGAAACAGCAGAGCAAGAGAGAGGAGGGCCAACCTGTCCATTTATAATAAATGCAGTCCTGTAAAACAGCATTAATCCAGTTTGAGGACAGAGCCCTCAGGGACTAATCCTTGCTTAGTGGTCACCACTCTTAACACTGTTACAATGACAATTCATCCAACATGAGTTTTGAGGTGCACATTCATACCATATCCCTGGAACATAGTATGTGCTCAGGAAATGGTTGCATTGAGATTTTCTTTCTACACTGTATAGGTGCTCCTTATTCTTTAGTTCTAACTGTACACCCAGGGGCAGGTAAATAGGCAGAAGTCTTTTGAGATGTACCATACGGTTATATAAATGGCTGGGGTTCTGCACTCAGAAGATAAAACTTATCAAAGATCTACTTTCTTGACTTTATTCTCAATGAACAGGTTTGCAGAATATGGCTGCATGCTAGAGATCAGAAATGTTCAATTCTTTGCTGATGGTCGCTCAGTGGTTGACAGCATAGGCAAGAGGCGCTTCAAGGTGCTCCATCAGGGCCAACGGGATGGCTACAACACAGCCGACATTGAATACATTGAAGATCAAAAGGTGAGAGTGGCCAGTGCCAAGAATCCCAAAGCCAGTCTCTCCCTGTAACTTGGCATGCAAAGATCACTGCAGGAGGATTTATCAGAACTGTCTTGGGGCCTTGAGATTTCTCACCAAACTCCTGCAGCAACGTTGAATGCTGCTGGATTGCTTTCCTGCTGCAGCACCGCAGGGAGAGCACCCATTGTCCTGGCTCTCTCTGCTTAGCTGCTAAGTAGCCGTCATGCATAAGAAATGCTATGCCAGAGCAACCCTGGGGCCCAGGCAGCCTAAGAGTTCCACCTTTGCTCAGGACACCAAGGGGTAGATCAGAGAGGTGTCTACACATGTGTATTTCATCTGTCTATTTATTTTTAATTACATTTTCAAACTTGTTTCTTTTGATAGCATTGTAGAGTCATACATGTATTTGTAGTTTTAAATATGCAACTTGACTAGGTAGCACTTTTCCTAAAGCAGAATCATCTATCGTCCCCCAAAACAGAAAAATGACATGTCCAGTTAATCCTTGGTTTTCTGAGCTAATAGTTAGAAGAGGTCAGTAATCCCAGGGTCTTCTGATATGTGTGGGATTAATGTGCTCTAAGGCAACACTGTCCAATAAACCTAAATTAAATAAAATTTTAAAAAAGAATCCCATGTTCATTTATATTTACATTCACTGAGTCACCTATTAATAAATATTTGATCAACCAAAAAAACTATTTGACTTTGAAGTCAGTTAAACACTGAGACACAGATACTTTCATGTATCTCTTCCCAGAGAACAATGGAAAAATAGATATAAAAATGAATAGGACAAGGGCTGGGGATTTAGCTCAGTTGTTCCAATGCCTGCCTTGCAAGTGCAAGGTCCTGAGTTTGATTCCCTGTACTAAAAAAGAAAATGAATAGGATAGAGGCATGAGCCATCATTACCTGCTTTAACACAAACCTCATCTCAGGCCTCTTTGAGTCTCTGGCTTTCTGTGTATCTTCCTGTTTCAGCAACTCTAGCCAGTCAAACACTTTGCCTTCCTCCCGCTCAGCCATGCTTATTCACAGTCCAGTACCTGGCTGTGGAGTGTTTCACGTGTATGTAGAAGGAAGCTAGGTGGGTTAGGCGTCTTGTAGAAAGGCAGAATGGATGCTGAAAGAGAGTCAGGTGTCACAAGCAACTCTGGGAGGAACGGACAACACAGAAGGATTCACTTCCACTGTGATACTTTCAGGTTCAGGGAGAGGATTGTGCTGAGCTCATGGGATTACATAATTGTGTCTACGAGCAAGCGTCATTGTGGTTTCACTCACTCAAATCGTCTCTGAAGAATCGAATACTCAATCACTTTGGTCCAATGCCAGAGAAAGATGCTGATCCCCAGGTACATAAAATGTCTCTTTATACTGGACTACGCCACCAGATGGGAGTTCCTAAAATTTGTGAGTAGATGGGTGTGTGGTTTTTAATCCAGCAATAAGTGCAGAGAAGAATGTGAGTCCAAAGTGGTATTGTTTGCCTGGCCAGTGAGCATCGTGGAAAAGAACAAAAGGATTCTAAGTTAAAACTGGAATACCAGAAGTATGGTGTGGGCACTTTGATCCAAGGCACATGTTGAGAGATAAGCAAGGTGAGGGAATGGAACATAGGCACTAGCAGCTGAAGAACCTTCAGTGAGAGTACACATTCACAGCATGGTATCATTAGGGTTACAAGATGCAAGCAACAGCTAGGAGATAGGGTCAGGTACACTACAACTGCAAAGCCACAGGAACTTGTCACACTCAGGCACATCCAGCTCAGCCCCCCGAGTCTAGACCCTTGCTGTTGTCCACATCTGGGGTGAAAAGGTCTTGAGAAAACTGAACCCATCTTTAAATTTACCCTTCACTGAACTATCCCAGAGAATAGTTCATTGAATTTCACCGGATAGACCTTCCTTGGGAATAGGCCCACATATGAGATCAAGCTTCAGTCACAAGCTCTCTAGGAAAGTGGAGGGAGTTATGTTTCACCTGTCTTTATTTGCTTGGTATACTTTCAGGGAATTCCAGCTTTGGAAAGACTTGCTTCCTAAGACAAAACTGGAGATATCCTGAAGCAATATTTCTTTACTGCCACCATTTCCCATACCCTGAGATAGCTCTCCTACATCATCACTCCTATGCCTTCTTCGATTCTTTACTTAGGCTCATTCCTGACTCTGTCACAATAGGGAAATATGAATCCATTATATTCTGGCTTCTCTACTGATAGACTGGTTTTGCTTACCTTCCTAACAACATGACCTTGGTTGGGTAAATCCCTTCCTTTTTCTCCCATTTTTTTAAAATGAGAGAAGTGGATGGCAAGGTCTCTAAAGTCCCCTCTTCTTGGATATTGAGGCGCCAAAGCACCTGTCTCATCCCTAAAGGGCTGAAATGTCTTGCTTTTCTCTAGGCCACGGAAGTGGCCCCTATCTTACTGTGCAAAGGCATTATGACTTTTGAAAGGAGAAAGATCAGGGAGTACTTCCCAATTACCCAGCTCCTGGCTCTGGGCCATGGTGACTCAGGACTACAGCATAGTTCTGAGCAAGCTTGTGATCAAGCTTAATGTTCCTCTTTACCTGCTGGGAAGTATTTTCCCCCAGTCAGGCAAAAGGGAGATTACCAGTGCTAACTGTGTCTTCCACAGGAGAAAACACAGATGCCACACGGATTCATAAGGACTTAATGATATAGAAAGCTGAAATCTTGGGTTTCATTTCCTTTCTTGTTACAGTTTGTTATCATGTAGTTTTGGTGGTGGCAGCACCAGAAAAAAAAAAAAACTGAAACCAATACGGCTTGCTATGGCCAAAGCTCCAGCCCTAGCAGTCCCATGAATAAGAACAAGCTAAGGAGGAAGTTTCTCAGAAACCACCACATGTATTAAATATCTTTGTTGATGATTCTGGGGAAGTTCAGAATGTCAGTCTAACATCCAGAAATGATCACAGAGGAAGAACATGTTACAGATTGCTGTGAGGGGCCAAAAAAAAGTCCAGATGAAATTAAAGAGGCACAGAAAACAAAAGAAGGCAATGAGATTTGGGGAGAATCAGACTTACCAATTTGGAGTGAAATAATCCTAGGTATAGGAGTTTCAAATAGAACATGGTTCTCTACAGTCCTAAAGTCAACTTTCTGAAAGTTGTGGGAAGAAAATGCATTTCAGTTTTAGTAAGAAACAAGTCATCAATGCCTAAAATGTATGTTCAGAAGGTTAATTACACATAAAATTTTGGCAAAGGATTTATATGGGGTGACAAAGCTCTTTAAGGAAAACCTGGGAGCTACCACGAATGTGTTTTCTAATTGGAAATTTTGCAGTGTGAGGTTACTGTTCTTTGAGACTATAAATCAGAGCTCCTTGTTGCAGAGGAGAAGATAGTAGAGGCTGTACATAGTGCCCTGGTATATCTGGACTTTTGCCTTTAGCCAGAGCAAGACAATGAAAGGAGTTAGGAGAATGCAAAGCCTGAGGAGTTGTGGCAATTAAAGGCCTGAAGAAGTGTACATGAGTTCAAAGGATCTAAACAGAGTCCCAGAAGTGGGAGAAACTAAGTAGTGGATATTTCAGCTCATAAAATAACACTGGATAGTGGGCATGGTTTATTAGGATATTGGTTTGTTTTCTTTAATGAGTATTAAAAATTATTGCGGTTCAAATAAGATAAAGGGCCTAAGTTCTGCAGGACTAGGGCAGCTATATTTTATGAGAATATTCAAGAAACCAGGCTCCTTTATCACAAAGCTCTAGTGCCCATAGAATATTGCCTTTGTCTTCTTAACTGAAGAAGGCTGATCATCACCATGTCCCTGATCTAGGTAGGGAAAAGGAGAGAAAGAAGGCCAAGCCATATGCTACTTTCCTAGAACATACCTAGAAATTACACGTCACATCTTCCCTTTACATCTCATTAACCAAAACTTTTGTCTTATGTCCTCACCTAGCTGTAAGAAGGCTGGAAAATAAAGTGCCCTTGCCCCACCCCCACCATGGCTATATGCCCTGCTAGAATAAAGGGGAAATAGATACAAAGGCAGTTAATAGTCTCTATCACACAGAGAAGCAGTTACATCTATGGTATATACTTTGGGCATTTGGAAAACATCAGACTGTTACGGATTTTGTGGGAATAGGATGAACCCACTGTGTTTCTCTGTTTCAGATTAACCCGAATGGCCCAGCCTGGTGCTGGTGGATATTAGCTGTTCTTCCTTTGGAAAGTCGAGCTCAGCTCCCGTTTCTTGCAATGAGGTCCTTAAAAGATAGACTGAATGGTATTCGACGAGTCCTGGCTTTTATATCCCGAAACCAAAACTAGTGAGAGTGGGTTGCTGAAGAGAAATTCCCACCCTCCCTGCTGCCTTGGGGAGATTGACTTGTAAATATATCTAATTGCAATAACATCTTAACAGAACAGGTTATCAAAAAGAGGTGTGTTTTCCTATTTTTGATCACACAGAGAAATCGAGTAGAAAGACCAAATGAATGTTACTTGTTTGAAACTTGCTATTTTAAGATGCTTCTTGACATGCTGCACAACTACATAGACTGCAGAGGTGTTTAAAAGCCTAGAAAAAAACCCGTGATTTTCACATAAGATTTTCTGGAAGTTTAACATGACTTTTCTTTAGTTTTTCCTCTCTTTTGTAGGTGAATGACTGTGTGGTTGAAATGTGAAGCAAAGATACTAATAATGTTGCTGCATTATTTCACTGACTTGAGTTCTCATTCCAAATGGTTCAGGTTTTATAGAGCATTGTGTAAAGTAATGTTCATACTTCTTTCTGTTTTAATAATTTATTTTTTGCACTACTGTATCCTTTTTCTACATGTATGTTTGTAACTATTTAAGTGTACATACATTACTGAAAAATCCATTGCTTTATTTATTGATGTGGTTTACCATGTACCTAGGGGGAATCACAATACTAGAAATGTGCAATTTTTGGTCAAAAGGTTTTTACTACATTGATCCCATTTCTTGAACTGTTTCTATGTCTATCCTAGTAGAAGTTTAAAAGGACTTCAGAATGATGCTAAGATCATCCATCTTCAGATTCAACTTTTCTAATTTTAATTAAACAACACAAAATACTTCAATGATTCAGCATAGATTATGCTTTATGCCAAGGTAAAGTAAAATAATCCATTTTCTTTGTGTAATACAGACCGAGGTGGAAAGAATTGTTGTTCTAGAGCAATAAGCAAAGGGTGTCTTTAATTACAACCTATTATGGGCATTTATTTCAGTAATCTGACTAGAAGTGATGGGTTTCAAAAGTATAATAGGTCACAGCCATTCCAAGCTAGCCCACACACTCCACATGTTCTCGATGTTCTGAGGATGAAGACCTGTGCTAAAACACTTGATGAAGGTCTATTTGTTATTACAACTGCACCAGATAGGTAGAACCCTTTAAAACACAGTAATTTAAAATAACCAGACATCTATGGTTTCATCAAAACCTTGCCTTTTCTTCTAGCTTCAGTGGGCCAAAGATTTCAATATAAGAGAAGAAAAAGAAAGTAAAAGTAACATTACTTAGCTTGATTAGTACTGGTTTGATTCCTTTCATATCTAAAGAACCTAAAAAATACCATGAGTATAAGAGAGTCATAATGTCAGTGAAAAGATTAGGGCCAGAAGAAGTGAGTTGTGGCACTTGTGCCTTCATGTAGATTACCCTCCCTTGTGTGATTCTGGACAGCGTGTTATTTACTGGAAGCCAGCCCACTCTGTTAAGGTCATGCCTGGAATGATTACAGTAACTCCCTGACTTATGAATGAGTTCTGTTCAAGAATTATTCCTAAGTTGGATTCGTTCATAAGCCGACAAAATGAGTCTCATACAGTATACCTATCAAAGTTTGCAACTTGAATTTTCGTAAGTTGGGGTCTTACTGTAGCCTGACTTCTATACCACCAGTGGCCAGAAATAGTAATGGGCAAATGAGATGATCCAGATAATATTTAAGAGACTCGTGTAAGCAGAAAGCACATTTTCTTCTCACTTCTTAGTGGATGTTGTGTTAGCAGGTTTGATGCTTGGAGTATACTGGGCTGGGAAAGAATGCAAGTAGAGTAGATAGAGTGGAAAGACCTGTCTGCCGAGGAAAACTCTACAAGGCTCAGAGTACAGTAAATTAGAGCCCCTTCCCCCATGCTCAACTATGTGTACATAGTCTTGGTACAACAATTTCTTATTCTGTAGTGTAAAAACAACAAAGGAAAGCTTGTAAGCTTCTCCATTTACTAAATGTGTTGCTTTGACAAGTGATTTAACTTTGGCTGAGCCAGTTTCCTCATCAATGAAATAGTAATGATAAATATTGCATATAGGGTTGTTATGAACGTTAAGTGAAATATGCCTGAAATCCTGTAGCATGGCAGCTTGACTAGAGGAGATATTCAACAAATCAGAGTTGGTCATAGTTACAGAATATCCTCAAAAGCTATATTTGCATCACACATTGCATTTACACACAGCACCCACTTGCAACCCCTTTAAACTTGGTTGGAGGAATCTGCACCACTGAATTTTGACCATAACTTGATGGCTTACAGGTGATTCCTTTGGGGATTTATTCTGTTTGGGAAAGTGAAAAGAGAACAAATGAGGGTCAGAGGTAGGGATTAGTACTATGCCAACAAATGGTTTCCTGTTTCAATAACTGCTAAAAAGCAGGGTTCCTTGGAAATCTAGCTTCTCTGATAAAATGGAAGCCTTAAATTCTAACTTTGTTAGAATAACAAAGTCACCAATCTTGGTTCTCCAAAATGTATTAAGGATCTCACCCATACCAGGATGATTGGATTTTATGATCTGTGAATTTTGTGCTCAGTTCATAAATGGTGAATTATATTTCTTTATGCTGCCCAAAGTAACAAATACAAAAAAATGTATTGAGATCCTGCCATGTACCATATATGAAGCAAGATGATCTCTCATACCTGAGTTTAAGTCATTTATTTCTTAGAAAGTAATTACTATCCCCATATAATGGATGAGAAAACAGGCTCAGCAATGATGAGTACTTTGCCCAGGTAACATGGTCATCTAGTAAGTAGTCAAACTTGATTTTGAATGTATCACTTTGCATATTTAAAAAAATTTAAATCTTATTTTAAAATTTTAAATCTTTATTGTGTTACACAATATTTTGTTTAACAGACATGGCAGTCAATCACAAAAGCACCCCAAGAAGCTCCAAATGGGAAGATGCAAATAAAGTTAAATTCACTTATCCAGCACTTCTATACTAAGTCAAAAAAGATAGTTTGATTTCTTAATAATGTTTCATATCATAGAATGCCCCTCAATCTGGGAGCACTCAACTCCAGCATGCATACGTCCTGGTTAGGCAGAATTGCACTTTGCTTTCAGTAGCCTAGATACATAGTTGGGTTGTTTTATGCTAAACTTATGTAATGGCAGTAGGTGGGCTAAACCTTGGCTGTCTTTGGGTTTACTTGAACAGAATCATCAATTGGACTTGACCATTTTTACCACTTGTAACGTGGTTTTGCTGCCCAGCTCAGAAATGAAGGAAGAATGTATAGAGAAAAGACATAAGTCTAAATCTAGCCTAGAAAAACAAGACTTCCCCCTGGGTAGATAGTGCCACTTGTTGGCTTGGTTTTCCTGTCCGTTGTGACTGACTCAGTATTTTTCTGGTAGGTTATTTTCTGTATGTATGTGTACATATGTGTATGCATATACACCCACATACATGTGCCAGGTTGCCAACAGACATCATGCCTTTCTGCTTTGTACTGCACTACTGCTGCTAGCTAATAACCAGCAAAATGTAGAAAATGAAAAATGAAGAAATTAATTTTCTATACATAACTTGCAAACAAGAGGTCATAGTCCTGACTTAATAGGTCATAGGACTGACTATTTCAACAGCCTTTTCTGAGGGCCAACTGCTTCTAGCCCAGTGCTGCCTTCTGCAGCTGGGTCAAGTTAAGTCATTGCACATGTGGCTCTTCCAGCTCTGCCGGTGGAGCTGGCCTGGGCTCAGATAATCCCCTGTGACTGGCCGCAGGAGCAGCAGAGCTCCTGAGGGCAGTTCACAGCACCCAGAGGTCTCTTACTATCAACAGGTTGCATACTGTTGATGGACTGCAATCCACTGGGGACTGTGTTTCCCCTGCCAACTCCATTTCCAACAGGAGTATTTTATTCAGGGACTCCTTCCTCAAGTTCCCAGCCTTTTGACTTTGCATCCATTTCTACTCACCAAGGCAGAATCATAGCAGAGGTATATGACTAATATGGCAGTCTTTGGCTGCCCAAATACTGAAAAAGAGCCAGTTCTCAGCCTGCTCTTGGGCGTGACAAGTGAGATTTTAGTTCAAGATTAAAGACAATTCTGAAAAGCAGCCAGCTGCGTGGGATCCATTTTGTCGCGTTCCTAAGTGCAGAGAAAAGGAAGGTAAAGGAGCCATGTAAAATGTATGCATTCAACCCATTTTAGAGTGATAGCTCCACTTATCACAGTGTAACTTTACTAATCTGGATTATGCACATCCAGATGTGAGGTGAAGAGGTTTTTCACTTACAAGTGGGTATTTTCAAACGTGTTAAATTAACCTCCAGAGAGAAGTGCCTGTAATCTCTGTTCCTGGTGTTACCTTAAAGCTTTGCTATTCATGACTCTGTAGCTGTTTAAAAAACTTTCCGAAGCAAATGTGATTAACTGAAGTTTACAAAGCAACACTGTAGATTATGCATCATTTTAAAATTTGGTTAATCATTTATTGTTAAAGCAATGATAATAAACAACAGTGAAATAAAAAGAGAGCAAGTAGCTTAACATGGCACCATAAGCTTACTTTAGGTAAACTAATTTTGTCATTGAATGCAGTTCGCAGTAATGCCAGGATTAAAATGTCAAGCAAGCTACCTAAACAGTGGCATCTTTGGTTGTGTGCTTGTTTTCCATTTGTTTGTCAAGCAGTCATTTTACTCTTGCACTGTAATGAAGGGAAATTAAGATATTGCTCCCCTATATTGCTATTCAACTACCTCTATATGCTTGATTTCTTTTTAGGGGTTCCCTTCTTCCAAGTCTGTATAAAAAGTTTCAGCTCATCTATGTTGTAATAGCAATGTAATATAGACAGTTTTTGTGAAAGTTTTTTGTTCATTAAAAAAATGTTTCCTATTGTCTCACTTTGTATACAACAAAATTGTACTCATACCTTAGGAAAAGAATTACCTAACTTCATTATCACTTTGTTGGAAGCTTAATAGAAAGAAAAGCTATAGGAACATCTATTTGGTTCTTTTTTTTTTTTTTTT
>NW_022900951.1:95927488-95962924 GCF_012274545.1 Fukomys damarensis
AAATTTTTTTGGTTTTTTTTTTTTTTTTTTTTGTACTGGGGATCGAACTTGAGACCTTGTGCTTGTGAGGCAGGTGGTGGAACCACTGAGCTAAATCCCTGGCCCTGTTTTGGTCTTGTTCTTATTGGTTATAATACTTCGATCAGAAGATCCATTTAGATTCTGGGGATGTAGCTTAGTGGTAGAGTGCTTGCATAGCATGTGCAAGGACCTGGGTTCCATCCTCAGCACTGCAAAAAATGTCCTTTAAGGTAATAGACCTGAACTCAGACATCAAATTCATATATGTGGCAGTAAGGCAGGTGCAAATGGATTAATATAACTCATGTTTCCTGAAACACTGGTCATGAATTAGAGTTGTGTTCTTTAAAAGCATCAGAAAAGTTTGCTTTTAAAAAATTCCATTAGTTTGTTCAATAATGTGCCCCTAGTTTATTTGTAAATCCAAACATACTGATATCACACTTTCATAAAGCATAGTACACTACCTACAGTTTTCTTAAGCATTATACAATGTTCAAAAAAGCATAGTGCATGTTTTTATTGTAACTAAATATTTTATCAACAATATCCTAAAGCTAAGGCCCAAAGTAAATAAATTTTCACTGTTGGGGATTAAACCTAGGGTTTAGTGCATGCTAGACTATTAAGCTACTGGCCCCATCCCACCATGACTCTTTTTAATAGAAAAATTTATAAAGTTGATCGGGACAATGAGTGATACTGACCAAGAAAGAGAGCTTTAGCAGCACCTCATGTTCTCTACAGTACAGATTTTTGTGATGTGCCACTGATGGTTTTATACATGTTCAATTTTAACATATATAAAAATATAGGGAAAAAAGAAATGGGAATGAGGTAATTACAAATGAAATCATAGGCTAGGTCCAGTGTCACACTCCTGTAATCTTACTTGTTTGTAACTGAGGAAAGAGGATCCCAAGTTTAAGTTGCCCTGCATAATTTAGTGAATCCCTTGGGGGGATAAAGCATTGAAAGAAAAAAATAATAGAGCTTTTGCAAATGGGAAAGAGATCAATAGTTGGAAGGAGCAAGGAGGGATGGCGGGTAGGGGATGAAAAAAGAATTAAGGTATGTTATGAACATGTACTACCTCCACATGATGAATGTAATAATTATGTACTAACATGTACATGTACTAATAAAAATGTACTAGTGAAAGAAGAGGAGAAAGAAAGGAAGAAAAAGAGAAGAAAGAAAGTGAATAAATTCCTCTTGGAGCTGACCATTGTCTATGTAACAGAATCTTTGAATTAAGAAGAATTAGAATTCCTGCTCAGCCAGCCCCCAGAGTGAACACTTGGCTCAGCTGAATATTGCTCACTTGTGCCCACTACCGCTTTCTGCTTCTAAGATAGAGTACACTAAAGCCAAAGGCACAAGCTCCTTCCAAGACAGTCTTCTAACAAGAATGTGGACATATCTTTCTGTCTAGAGAACTGAATTTGGACCATCTAAAAAGATGGTCCTATTTGCAGTTGCTCCCTAGGCCTTGAGTAAAACCAAAGCCAGCATTTTATTAGTATCCACTCCTCTGGGCTTCGCCCTGGATCCTTTAAGTTCTCCAGGGCCAAACATGCCTCCCCAAGAAGGTACTCACAATAACAAAATTAAATTTGAGCAAGAGGAGAGGAAAAATACTCTAAGCCCACAGGCTCCCAAAAGTTTAAAGTTCCTCTTGTCTTATGTTTCGTGATTTCTTCACTCCCAGGAGGGGCTGAGGTAGATTTGGAAGGGGCTGGTGCCAATATACTCCATACTGATTTCTTCTAGCTATTGCTGAAACACCTTAGCCAGGCTTGTGCACAATGTAGAGATATGTCCTGGACAAGAATCCCTGCCTCCATATTTGTGAGCCCTCTTCTCCCACCTTTTCCAGTGTTCTAGGTATGGATTTTCCCATTTCAACTGATATTCACATTTTTACTGAGTATCCTTATTTCTTGTCCACTTATGCACATATATTAGCAAAAGTCATTGGTACATCAGAAAGCCCTAAAAACCAGTTTCCTCCATTTGCTGAAGTGCGGCTCCCTAATTGCATCTCTTTGGGAAATACTACCCACCTCTAAGGAAGTCAACAATTTCTGGATACAACATGGGCAGCAAAATTAAGTCCCAAAATAGCCTACCTCCCCTAAACCCAGTTTTGCTCTAAATATTTTGCTCATTTTGGATTTTAGAGGTGCATTATGCAAATGTTCAACACAGTCTTGGGTACTAGGGAAATCACTGCCACTTTGGCCTGTTAGGATGCTAACGCCCTCTCCTGGCAGGCAACTCACACTCCCAGGACGAGTGTTCTTCCTGCAATCCCAAATGAACACTTGCAGAAAAGGACAAGTGATTAGGGCTGGGAGAGCATTATTACCACAAGTGGAGATAAACAAACACTTCATTACAGTAATGAATTCCAGGTGGAGGGAGAGACAAGTGGGGGAGGAAAGAAGGAAGGGAAGAAAGAGGAATAGAGAGATAGAAGGGCAGGCTTCAGGAGACGCAGGGTTTTGGAGAGAGTGAATTGTGACAACGGAAGTGGATACCTCTTCATCTCCTGGTCAGAACTTCATGTATCTCCTTCCCATATTGACTGTAGACTTGCTCTTCTGTACCCATTGGGGGTGCCGCTTGTGCCCAAATAAAGACTGAAGTCATGTCTTCAGGTTATGTGAGGCATAATCGAATAATGCAGTGAACGGTAAAAACAATTTTTTAACAGTAAAGGACACATTGTCATTAATCTCCCTCAAAACACTCTCATTTTGAACACACATATCCCGACGTTCTTCCCACTTTCGGAACCAGTTCTGGAAGTTCTTTCATGAGTGGCTCTAGTCGCAGCTGTCGCAGCTGCCTCAATGTCCTGCATCAATTAACAGCATTTGCTTTTCATGGTCATTTTCACTTTGCAGAATGGCCAGAAGTCACACAGCACCAGATCCAGTGAATTAAATGGACGAGGACATACCACAATGTTTTTACAAACCTGGCTTTCCATTAGATGGCACTTGAAAGCAGCATTCACTGAATTTTTTAACTCAACTCATAAAGAGGACTTCCAGAACTGCTTCAAAATGTGGCAACAAAAATAAGATATATATTAATATATCTAATAAGATATATAATGAGATATATATATTACAAGCAAGGGTGAATATTTTGAAAGGGATTGGTATTGGTATGCCTTTTATCATACTAAATTTTTATCTTTTTGAATTTTATTTTTTATTAGTACATTTTTATGTACTAATATACGTAACAGTACATACTTTATGTACATAATGATTAGTTGCATCATAGGGAATTGTTACACATCCTAATTCTTTTTTCATTCCCTTTCCCCCTCCCTTGTCTCTCCCTCAATCTTAAGTTCCCCTTGTTTTTTGCAAAAGATCTATCTTCTCATTTCCTATGGTCTATTCTTTATTTTCTTTATTTTATATTTGGCTTTCTCATATAAGAGAAACCATACAATATTTAAGTTTGTGTGCAGATTTATTTCACTTAATATTATGTTCTCAAACTGCATCCATTGTTGTGAAAGTGATTCAAGTTTATCCTTCATGGCAGAGTGTATACATACATATCTCTGTTGTGTATACATGTCTGCCTTTTGTGGCTGTCTCTCACCCAGACACTGTGGTAGGGTATGTAGCCTTTCAGAGATGACAGTCTCTCAAAGCTGCTTGATTTAGAGGTTCAGATTTGCAAACAACAAAGGCCTGTAATACCAAGGTAAAAGCAATAAAACAAAGTTTAGTAAATGGTTAATTGAAATGTACATAGTTACGCAGAAGAGAAAGTACAGAATAAAAGTTATATCACCAAAACAGAAGTGCTTCAACACCTGAAATTCCAATTCCAGTGCTACGGAGTCCCATTATATGGCTTTCAGGGTTCCAACTGGGAAGGGCCCAGGAAGAGCATCCTCTCCATGATGATACTTCAAAGTCTCCCTACCAGTAAGTCACCTTAAATAGCAGTTGAAACAAAAATGGCAGTGTTCCAACTGTGTGCATGACCAGAAGCAGGGAGTTTTTAGCCCCCCAAACCTGGGCAAGTGCCTGAGGGAACAAACATCTGTGCCTTCTACATAGGTAAAAAAGAGATTATCCTTGGGAACTTGCCAAGCTCATAGGGAGTTTTTCTTCATGTCAGGATGTCCTGCCAAGGCATCCCAACATCTAATCTCTAGAACAAGGCCATGACACTGTGTTATGAACAAGGAAGATCTTTTTGTACTTAATTTTAACCCATCAGATTAACACTGGATACCCTAAAGCAAAGCTCTATAGTTGTTCTGTGGCTCAAAATTAAACAATTAACCCCTTCCCCAAATGGTTCCTGATTAAAACCTCTCAAATATGGCAGGCACTGCACTTGAGTTCTTATCCAACTCTAGTCTGCTGTGTGGAATTAGTCATTTTCAGAGAAAATAAACACTCTGCACTGTTTTTGGAGTTTATACTTGCTGTGGGTTTTTCTTGGGGCCATTGCTGCTGGCCTGGTCTCTTGTTTTGCCTTGGAACTGCCAACTCTCTGGGCTTGCTTCCTCTCCTAAGGCATTGGATTTGTGTATCATTAGGTTGGCCAGTTGGTGCCTCTGCCACCCTGTGCCAAGGGGAAACAAAATGCAGAGTGGGCTTGGAGTTGGAGCAAAAAATCCATGAGTGTGGAGTTGGCTGGGGACAAGTGTGGCTCAGCACCATGACTGTGGACTGTTAGCAGGTCAGCAGCATGCACTGCGATGGTGCATTGGCTGCAGGAATGCAGCACAGACCTGGCCTGGGATTTATCTAAATTTTTAAATTTAAACATTCATTGTAAGTTCATATCTCATATGAGTCATTTTCTTGCACTCGTAGACTGGCCCCAGAGAGGAAAGTGTACTAGGAACCCCTTATTGAGCTGGTCACCCAGCTAAAAGCTAAACCAATGTCTATTGAGTGTTCACTGTGCACAAGGCTTTTGTCTCGGCTTCTTAACATTTGAATGCTCATTAGAACCTCACTATAATCTATATAATCTATAATCTATGATGTACATGTCTATTCCATTATAGGTGTGTAATCTGCAGCTCAGCATGGTTATGTTACTTGCTTGTGGTCAGACTGATTAAAGCTTGAATCAATTCCCACACAGATTTGAGAGCCCCCATTCTCCACCACTATTATGAGCTACCCATCATGCAGTCCCACAGCCCAGGAGAATAACTCAGCTCACAGATCATGGTGGAGAACTTCCAGGACTGATGACAACAAAATAGCAACAATTATTATCTGAAAGTTAACTACATGTTGGGCACTGTGCTGAACATTGTCTTATTTAGGAAACTGTTATTATTACACATATTTTACAAAGGAGGATCCTGCAGCCCAGAAGAAAGTGATTTGTTCAAGGTTGCAGCTAGGAGGCAAGGAGGCGGACATAATCAGGCTGTCTGCCTGCACAGCTGTTGTTTCATTCTGTGAGTCAGGCCGTATTTCCTGAAGCCTGCCACTCTCTTCACTTCTCAGGCCTCGATTCTAGCATTCATGGCTTTAAAATGCTAATTCCTTAAAGACCTAGTGTCTCTTCTGGCTCTGGGGACTTTCTCCATCAGGGCCTCTGTCCCTAATAAGTACCAAATCAGGGCCCCACATTGGCCAACACAGCTTTCCCAGCTCCCATTTCCCTCGTGCTTCCGTGGCTTCTTATGAATACGCTTCTGTCACAGAAAAATACAAGTATATATAGATTTGGAGATTTAAAATAAATATTTGAGGTGATAAATATGCTAATTATTCTTATTCAGTCATTATGCAACAAATGCAGGCATTGAAATATCACACTATACCCCATAAATATGTGTGATGATTATGTGCCAATTAAAAATGACACTTTAGAAAGGCAAGATAAGGGAGCAAAGGCAAATGCAGCAACCTCATAATTCTACAGTTATGTCCCCCAGAGCCGGCAGAGGTGTTGAGAAATCGTTTAACTCAGCTTCCTGCTTTCGATCAATATTTTCTCCATTTTGTAGATAAGAGAATCGTGGTTGCATAGCAGTGTTCAAGGTCATTTCATGGTTAATGGCCAAAATGAAATAAAATCCACTTTTCCTTCAAGATGGGATCTTACTGTGTTGCCCAGGCTGGCCTTAAACTCATTATCCTCCTGCCTCAACCTCCCAAGTAGCTGAAATTATAGTCGTGCACCACAATGCCCTGCTTGAGAGGCTAAAATTTGATGTTTATTCACAGTTTAGTGAAAACTCACAGCTACATCTTCTTACCCTATGTGTTCTGACAGGCCTGTGGTGCTGGAGATGGAACCCAGACCCTTGCACATGTTAGTCAAGTGCTCTACCACAGAGCTATAGTCTCAGCCCCTAAAGGATGCTTTTTAAAGCACGTATAGCTTGTCTTGAAATCTCATTGGAGATTGTCCTCCCTCTGATACCTTTTGCCTCTTTAGATTGCTTCTTTGTTCTAGGAGTTTTTATCCCATAAAACATGTTGCTTGGGAGAAACATCTACCCTCACAGAAGTTTGAGTTTGATGAGTCTGAGGTAGGCTGCTTTAGCTGGGCAAGAGGAGATCTTAAGTGTCATTTATGACATTTCAGATACTCCTCTGACTCCCAGTCATTCAGGCAATCATGGAAGAAATTACGACTGACATTCCAACTAAGAATAAAATCACATTTGGAGATCTTGATCCAGAGCATGCTGTCCTGCAACCCACTATACTTTTATATTACATTATTGATCCATCCATCCATCCAATATCAGTCAGAAAAGTACTGTAATTTAGACCAGGGGCTCTACAGTCAGCCTATTTGAGTGCCCCCACCACTTGCTACCTATCTGATCTCAGTGAAATCACAACACCTCTGTCTCCTTTTCTACATCTATAAAATGATAGTAACAGTAGCAACCACCTCATAGGCTTAGTGCAGGGAATAAATGAGTTGGTGCTTATCAAGCTCTGGCTCACAGCACTAAACAAGTGTTAGCTTAGCTATAATCATTAATCACCTGGTAGATCCCAGGTTTACTATCTTCATGTTGATTTGACCAAATATGGCCTTTTGTGACAGGCCAGCAAAACACTCAGCCTCACTCTTCAAAGGATAAAGCATCTAAATGTGGCTTATTATCCACACTTCCAAACAGACATGCATCATCTTGCTTAACAAAAATAAGAAACCAAGTAATGTCAAGGCTGGTTCACAGACTCAACGATCCCATCAAAAGCCTGGTCTGCAGTCCAGATTGGCAGCAAACTCACAGTGACCTTCTTGCCTTAGCCTCCTGTGTGCTGGGATTACAGCCACTGTCACAGCACCTGGCCTCCTGAGCATTTTTAAAGCCCCATAATGAAATATCTTTATAAAGAAAAGAAGTATGTTGTTATGGTTTAGATCAAGAATGCCCCCCAAAGTCATCATGCACTAACAGGTGGGGCTTTTTAAGGTGACTGAGTCATGGGGACTATACATCTGACTTGCTATTAAGAGGCGGGATCTGTTTGGAAGAGGTGGGTAACTAGGAGCGTGACCTGGAAGGGTATATCCTCCTTCCCCTACTCTTCCTTTCCTCTCTCTGCTAAGCCCTTCCACCATACTACTAACCATGCAAGGACTGAGATTTCTGAAATCACGTTTTCTTTTAACTTGTAGGTGTTGGGTATTGTGTCTCAGAGAGGGGAAAGCGACTAAAACACATGTCTACTCAGGCCTTCTTGCTGGGTGCCAGATACCTGAAAGGCAGAGATTCTATATGTCACCCCCGGACAGGGCCATCAATCCACAGATGAAGGCAGTTTCAAGGTGGGAAAAGGAAATCATGGTGTTCATGTCACCTTCAAGTTTCAAATATTAAGATGTTCACCAAAGGTATTTTTGCCTATAGGAGCTACCAGAAAAATAAACGCTCAACCTCTGTGGTAGTTCTTAATCCAGGCCCTACAAGGGCATCAGTACCTGCAATGCATCCACTTACTAATGGAGCATGTGCTTGCAAGGCACATGTCATAGGCCAGGCATTGAGCTACAGCAAAGAATAGAACCCTGTACCTGCCCATGAGAGGCTCACAGCCCAGAGAAGTAAACACACAGCCCTTCATCATATAGAACATGGTGGCAGCTTAGAGGAAAACAGTCTTATTTGGGGAGGTTTTCTGGGACAGCTTCATGAAGGCAGAAATGCAGGATCTGAATCCCAAAGAACGAGACATTTTGCAAGTAAAAATGTTAAGAGGGATTGAAGAGCATTCAAGGCAAAAGGAGCAACACATGGAAAGAATCTAGCGTTCTGTACAAAGAACATTGACACCACGAACTACCCAGGGCTTATGTATGACATTCCTGACAGGGAAACGTTGCCCAGGTTCTCAGACTCTGTCCTTTCCTAATTGAAACCACCTGTCTCCAGGGAGGTCTGTGCAGCAGGCTTCTGGATGAGGGGTGAGTGATGGACCTATGAGAGCCCAGCTTGCTGAACCAGGCAGGGTTAAGTGGGCAGCCACCATGAGATCCTCTGTGTATAGTCTGCTGCCTGCTGCTGTGTCCGCAGGGATTGGACCACAGGAGAACTGGGGGTTGGTTACATGGAGATTTTTTGAAGAGTGATTAGACTGTTCAGAAATGAGGGGACTGGGTGTGGAAGAGTGAAAGAATAGAGTTGACATGACTGGAGTAGGAGTTGTAATTTGTATGTGTGGAGGCATGGGACAATGGAGCCACCTTGGTCCACCCAGCACAAACAGGGGATCTGGCTGCACTGTGCTGGAGCGGGCTCATACTGGAGCATGAGAGCTATGGTTAAGATTTCAGAAAATTTTCAAGCTAGCTGTTAAACACAGCCATTATTTTAAAAATAAGTTATATAAACGTATAGTTGACTAAATTGCATTAAGTGGAAAATAAGGAATACTCAAAACTTAACATTTTCTAATGATGTTTTTCAGTACTGAAAAGTGAACATTGAGCCTTTGCACTGAGCTACATCTCCAGCCTTTTTATTTTATGTTTTAGTTTTAGTTTTTGCATTACATTACTTTTGATCTTAACAACAAATAGTGTGATTAGGAGAATTATAGACAAATCTTATCCATGATCATAGATCTTTAAAATAGCAAACAGAAACTAGTGATATAAAAATAATAATAGGGATGCAATTTTTGGGCAGTACAGGGATTTGAGTCCAGATTCTGTACCTCCTCAGCCCTTTTCACTTCTTATTCTGAGACAGAGTCTCACTAAGTTGTTAAGTTGTCCAGGCTGGGCTCAAACTTGTGATTCTCCTGCCTCAGCCTCCCAGAGTACTAGAATTACAGGAATGGGCCACCATGCCCAGCTCGGTTGTGCTACTTTTAATGTTATTCTCTTAAAGTTATTTGGGTCCATTGCACCCGTGTGCTGCAAATACACTAGAATGGTGCGCTATTGAGCAGGTATTCCCAAGTCCACATTCAGTACTGTCAGGTTGGTGGCTGAAATCAGCCATGACAAGAATATGGGCTACACTAGAAATCAGAATACCCTTCACAAAAGTGCTCTGGTTGTTACATATTTTTTTCCCAGCACACCACTGACTCTTGACCTGTTTCCTTTCATCTTTAAACTTACCTCTAGTGCCAGTAGCTGTTTTCAGGAGGAAGCAGTCCTAAAAACTAATTCGTGGGGACATGAGAAGTGTTAGAAGTCCAGCTTTCTCATTTTCGTTCTTAGATCTCATTTTAGTTTTTTCTTTCTTTCTTTCTTTTGTTTTTTTTGAACTATAACTGAGATCTTTTGGAAATAGTAGCCCTTTTCAAAGGCACTAAAATGTGTATAAAAGACAGTGCTTGCCTATGTGTTCACTTAAGGCCAGTCCTCCAACTTATCCCCTTTAAACCATAGGACTAAAACTATTTTCCCTGCCTAGGATTTCACTGAATTTACTGGCTCAACCTCTCATCATTCATCCCATCTAGGACATGTCAAAATGGAGCTGCAGGCCACCAGTCCAGGAGATCCTAGCTACACAGATTTCCTATCGCTACCACTACACAATGACAAAAATAATAGATAATAATGACGATGATAGCTATGAATAGCAGTTAACATATATTGAGAGTTCACTATATATCAGGCAGCGTTCTATATGCAAAATACTGTCATCATCTTCTTTTAGCTTATTTTATTTTTTTAGTCCATATTTGCAGGACACGCGTTTTAAAGTCATTTTGGGGAGCTGATACATGTACATAATACAGCTTTTTCTCTTTTTAATTCCCTTTCTCCCCCCTTGTTCCCTCCTCCTCTAGTTCCCCTTTCCCCCTTTTCATTCTTGTTGATATTATTAATCTTTGTTCACGTTGATGGCATATAATATCCATGTTCATTGATCCTTCCCATCTGCAAGAGATCCATCTTCATGTCTCATTCTATCCTTCCTTTATTTTTCTCTTAGTTTGTACATATTTTGCCCTACCCAGATGAGAGGCAACATATGATAGTCAAGCTTGTGTGCCTGATTTATTTCACTCAACATTATATTTTCCAGCTACACCAATTTTCCTATAAATGTCTCAAATTTGTCCTTCTTTACACTCGGGTAGTATTCTATTATACATAGATACCACATTTGCTTTATCCAATCATCTGTTCATGGGTCTATAGGCCTTTTCCATGATTTAGCTACTATAAATTGTGCTGCTACATATACTGGTATAGATGTATCACTGTAGTATGATGACTTAAGGGTTTTTAAAAATTAGTTTCATTGGTGCACTTTAGATATACATGATGATAACATTCATCATAGGGACTTTGTACCTGTACATGATATATCTTGATTCTTCTTTCTTCCCATTCCTCCCTCCCTTTAACCCCTCTTCCCTCCTCATTTGTAAAAGCTTTGTTTACCTTTTTCTTCTATTTTATTTTTTGCTTTCCCCTTCCTTTCTTCCCCTTTCCTGCTCCTTGTACCCCTTCTCATTAGAACATTTTCTTTCTACGTCCCAATATCTGTTACTCATTTTGGTCCTTATTCACCCTTTCAGTTTCTCACACAAGAAAAAAAATGGGACAGTTAAACATGCGTGTCTGATTTATTTCACTTGAGTATAATTTCAAGGTGCATCCTTTTACCGGAAATGTCTCAAGTTTATCACTCTTTACGGCAGGGTGGTATTCCATTATATAAAGAAACCCACGTCTTCTTTATCCATTCATCATTTGAAGGGCACTTGGGCTGTTTCCAAGATTTAGCTATTACAGGTTGTGTTGCTATAAACGCGAGTATGCATATAACACTGTGGTATGATGCTTTTAATTCTTTCAGGAAGATATTAATAAGAGGGATAGCTGAATCAAGTGGAGATTCTAGTTTTAGTTTTTTGAGGAATCCCCACACTGATTTCTACAGTGGTTGCATCAGTTCATATTTCCACCAATAGTAGAGAAGGGTTCCTTTTTCCCCACAGCCCCACCAGCAGTTGTTATTGGTTGATTTCTTGATAATAGTGGTTTTTGCTGAAGTTAGATGGAATGATCTCTTGAATGATCAGTGGTGTTGAATATTTTTTCATATATTTATTTTCCATTTGTCTGTCCTTCTTCAACTGAGAAGTGTCTGTTCATTTCAGATGTCCATTTTTTAATTGGATCTTTAAATATGTGGAGGTCTGATTTTTTTTTTTACTTCTTTATGTATGTATTTTAGATATTAGTCCTTTGTCTGAGGAACAGCTGGCAAAATTTTTCCCATGCTGGGGGTTGTTTTTACACTCTATTGGTGGTTTCTTTTGTTGTCCAAAAGACTTTTAATAAGATGAGACTCCAGTTGTTGATTCTCTGTAATATTTCCCATGCAATCAGGGCGCTGTTCATAAAGTCTTTTCTTATGCCAATGTCTTCAAGAGTTCTACCTATTCTATCTTTCAGCAGATTAAGTGCTTTTGCTTTAATATTTAGATATTCGATCTATTTGGACTTTAGTTTAGTGCTTGGTGAAAGATAGGGGTCTAGTTTTAATCTTTGGCATGCGGAAAGCCAGTCTTACCAGCACCATTTATTAAAGAGACTCCCTTTCTTCCAGTGAAGATATTTGGCCCTTTTGTCAAAGATAAGGCAGCTGAGTGTGTTTGGAATTCTTTCTGTGTCTTCTCATCTATTCCATTGTTGTTCTGATCTGGGTTTTGTTTTGTTGTTTGTTTCCGGCCAGCACCATGCTGTTTTTATCACTGTAGCATTGTAGTATAAAGTCAGGGTTTATGATGCTCTCTGCCTTGCCTTTGTTGTTCAGAATTGCTTTTGATATTCTAAGTTGCTTTGAGTTTCAAATGAATTTTAGGATTGTTTTCTCTAGTTCTGTGAGGTATGCTATTGGTATTTTGATCAGGATTGCATTAAATATGCATAACAATTTTGGGAGTATGGCCATTTTCATTCTATTCCTGATTTTAGAGTGAAAGCTTTCAATTTTTGACCATTTACTATGATGTTGGCTGCTGGTCTTGTCACAGATGTCTCTAAAATATTGGATTGAGATAAAGATTATTCCAATTTCTTTTAAGGTTATTTTATTTTTTAGGGTTTTTTAAATCATGAATAGGTGTTAGACTTGTCAAGTGCCTTTTCTGCATCTATTGAGATGATCATGTAGTTTTTGTCCCTGACTCTGTTAATAGGGTGTATTACATTTACTGATTTCTGTATGTTAAAGCATACCTGCAACTCCGGGATGAATCATACTTGGTCATGGTGTATGATCCTGATGATTTTCTATATTCTGTTTGCCAATATCTTATTGAGGATTTCTGCATCTATGTTCATTAGGGAGATTGTCCTGTAGTTCTCTTTTTTGGTTGCATCCTTCTGTAGTTGTGGTGTCAGGGTAATGTTTGCTTCTAGGAATAAGTTTGGGAGCATTTCTTCCCTTTTAATTTCATTAAAGAGTTTGAGGAGAAGTGGCATTAGATCTTCTCTGAATTTCTTGAATGATTCAGCAGTGAATCTGCCAGAACATGGGCTTTTCTTTATTGGAAGGTTTTTAATTGCATCCTCAATTTCACTGACTGATATCAGATTATTTAGAATTTTTATATTTTCTTGATGTACTTTGCTAATTTATATGTATCTAGGAATCTGTCAAGTTTGCCTGTTTTTTATCTTATTAGAATACACATTCTCAAAGTGGGCATTGATGATCTTCTAGATTTCTGCAGTATCTACTGTGATTTCACCATTTTCATTCCTAATTGTATGGATTTGAGTTTTTTCTCTCCTCCTTATTTTGATAAGACTGGATATGGGCTTGTCAATTTACTCTTTCAAAGAACCAAGTATTTGATTCATCAATTCTTTGTATTGTTTTCTTAGTCTCACTTGCATCAATTTCTGCTCTGATCTTTTAAAATTCCTCCCTTGTACAAGCTTTGGGCTTGACTTGTTCTTCTTTTTATATAAGCTTAAGATTCAATATTAGGTTGTTTATTGAGCTTGCTCTGTCTTTCAGATATGGGAATTCCCCACTATAAATGTCCCTCATAGAACTGATTTTCTTGTGTCCCATAAGCTCTAGTATGTTGTATTGGCATTACTGTTTAATTGTAGAAGTTATCTACTTCTTTAACTTCATCTGTGACCCCATTGATCGTTCAGGAGGGTGTTATTTAATTTTTAAATTGTTTTTATGAAGTTTTTGTGGTTTCTTTTGCCATAGATTTTCAATTTCATTGCACTATAGTCTGATAATATGCATGAGATAATTTGAGTTCCTTTACATGTTCTATGAGCCAGTATGTGGTTTATTTTGCAGAATGTTCTGTGTGCAGCTAAGTAAATGTATATTCTGATGTTGTGGGGTGGAACACATTGCAGATATCTACTAAGTCCATTCATTCAAAAGTTTGCTTAAGTTCTGATATTTATTTGTAGATTTTTTTTCTAGTTGATTGGTCCATGTGTGACAGTGGGTTATTGAATTCCCTTATTAAAGTTGTATTAGTGCTTGTATAATTCTTCATGTCCATTAATATGTGTTTTGTATAGCTGGGTGCACTGGTATTTTGTTTTACAGTTTGAGTCTGTTGCAAGATCCTACCTCTTTAATTTATTGAGGATTAGAAGATGCTGCCTATTTATCCTATCTCCTGATTCTTTGGCTCTGTCCTATAGTATTGTTTATGACACTCTGAAATTCTCAATCTTGGTATATAAGGAAGAGCAACTGATTAGAACAGTTATGTCACCTTGGCTAAAGTAGTACAATCAATAACAACAGCATCAAACACAGCTTAACAAATGAAAAATTGTGGTAACTATTAATTTGTCACCTATAACCATATGGACAAGATATATAGCTATAAAACAAAACCAGAAAACAGACCAGAAAGTTGTATACAGTAAATCTTCCCTCAATATGGAGATTTTAAACTCAGTGGAGAAAATTTAAAGAGGGATGGGGAAAAATAGAGAAATAGAAGAAGAGAAAGAGATTAAAGCAAGAATGGAGGGCAAAGGAAGATTACATAAACTTTGGAAAACTAGTGAAGACCATAGAGGTAAAGAAAGAAGGAAGAAACAGAAAAAAAGAACAAGGCAACAACAACAAAACCCTAGAAGCAATATTCATACTCAAATAAAAGCAAGAACAAACAATCAAGATAAAGAAGGGGGGAAAAAAACCAAGCCTAACTGGTGTTACTGTTAGAGAGAACCCAGATCAGTGCTGATTAATCCCAGCAAGACAGCAGTAGATTTATAGTAGAGTTGTGGATAATCCCAACAAACCTGCATCTTTCGTTCCACTGAAGTTCAGGCTGCTTCTGATATGAGGCTGGGACCCAAGTTGTTCAGCCCACAACAATCCTGGTGCCTCCTGCCAACTTGAACTGAGCTACCTGACCTCCTGCCAGCCTGAACTTGGCTGTGCCTCAGCCTTACACTTGGAGACACTAGATGTTGCCCACCTGTAGTGCTCTAGGTTCTGAGTTCATTTGGCCCCTTTCCAAAATGACAACCAGCCAGTTGCCTTCTCCTGGGGGATGTCTGAACTGGGATAACTCAACAACCACTGCAGTTCACAGCATTCACTGCTCCATTCCACTGGTGCATTTCTCCATGGAGGCCTCTGGGGTCACCAGTAGTCATTGTGCATCTGCAAGTTTGAGCCACCCCTTCAATGCCACAAGCCTGGGAGCAGGGAGAAAGAACCACTTGCCACCTCCCTTTTCTTCATGAGGTCCCTCTCTTCCTTTTCCCCATGGACTCCAGTTCTCACTTCAGATCATTGCCAGATCCTGGGGACCCAATTTTCTCCTCCTTCTCTTGCTCACTTTTCTATATTCCAGCATCTGGATTCCAAATCTCAAATAGGCTATTTTTCTGTTGCTCACCATTCTGCCATCTTCATGTCTTAAATTCTTTGGGGAAGATATCTAGAAGGGGTATCTTCTAGGTGGGTCATATGAAATTTTTAATTTTAGTTCTTTGAGGAATCATCATACAGATTTCCACAATGGTTGTACTAGGTTACATTTCTAGCAACAATGTAGGAGGGTTCCTTTTTACCATAGCCATGCTGGAATTTGCTATTTTTTGATTTGTTGATAATTGCCATTCTTTCTGGAGTAAGATAGAATCTTAGTGTTGTTATAATTTGCATGCCTCTAATGGCCAGAGATTTTGAACATTTTTTTATGTATTTGCTGGTCATTTGTACTTCTATTCATTTCACTTGCCCATTTCTTGACAGGGTTTTAATTTTAGGAGGTTTAATTTTTCAAAAGTTCTTTTTATATTCCATGTTTCTCCTCTGTCTGAGAAGTAGAGGCAACTTTTTTTTCTGTAGGTTGTCTCTTCACTGTACTGATTGATTCTTTTGCTGCTCAAAAGATGCTTTGTCTGATATAATCCCATTTATTGATTCTTGCTATTATTTCTTGTGCAATTGAGGTTCTGTTTAGAAAATCCTTTATACACCTATGTCTTTGAGTGTTTTGCTCATTTTATCTTCCAGTATGTTTAATGTTTCTGTTTAATGCTTAGAGATTTAATCCCTTTGATTTTAATTTAGTTCATGATGAGAGATATGGATCCAGTTTTAATCTTCTGCAAACATAAAATCAGTTTTCACAGCACCATTTGTTGAATAGAAAATTTTTCCTTCAACATATGCTTTTGGCCCCTTTGTCAAAGATCAAATAGCTGAATGTGATTGGGGAATGTTTCTGTATACCTTGTTCTATTCCGCTGATCCCAGTGTCTGTTTTTGTTTCAGTATCATGCTGTTTTTTATCACTGTTGCTCTGTAGTGTAGCTCAAAGTCAGATTTTGTAAGGTCTCCTGCTTTGCTCTTGCCCAAAATTGCTTTTGATATTCTGGGTCTCTTCTGATCCCATATGAATTTTAGGGTTCTTTTCTCTAGTTATATAAAGTATGCTGTTGGCATTTTCATTGGGACTACATTGAATCTGTATATTAGTTTTGGGAAGATGGCCATTTGACAATATTTGTTCTGTGTATCTAGGAGCAAGGGACATATTTCCATTTTCTGATGTCTTCCATCTCCTTTTTCAGAGTACTATAGTTTTCTTTGTAGAAGTCCTTCATTTCCTTGGTTAATTCTTAGATATTTAATTTCTTGAAGTTACTGTGAATGATATTGTTTTCATAATTTTTTTCTCATTGAGTTCATTATTGGTATACATAAATGCTAATGATTTATGTATGTGGGTCTTGTATCTTGCTATGTTGCAAAAGTTGGTTATTAATTTTAAGAGCTTTTTGGTGGAGTTTCTTCAGTCTTCTATGTAGAGTATCACGTCATCGGAAAATAATGATAATAAATTCTTCCTTTCCTATATGTATCCCTTTTATTTCTTTCTCTTGTCTGATTGCTCTGGCTAATGTTTCAAGTACTAGCACTATTTGAATAGAACAAGTGATAGCGGGCATTCTTGTCTTGTTCCTGATTTTGGGGAAAATACTTTTAATTTTTCCCCACTCAATATGATGCTGGCTATTGGTTTGTCATCAAGAGCATTTATCAAAATCAAGTATAGTCCTTCTCTATCTGTTTACTTTCTTTCTCTATCTTTCTTTCTTTCTTTTCTTTTCATTTCTACTGGGGATTGAACTCAAAGGGTTGCACTTGTGCGGCAGACATGGTAACACTGATCTACATACCCTGCACATCTACCAGTTTTTTTTTCTAATCATGAAGGTGTGTTGGAGTTTTTCAAAAGTCTTTCCTGCATCTATTGATATGACCATGTGGTTTTTGAACTTGCTTAATATTGTGTGCTATATTGCCTTTATTGATTTATGTATGTTGGTTTTTGTTTGTTTGTTTGTTTGTTTGTTTAGGTGATCTATCCCTTTGCAAAACTGGAGTGTCAAGATACCCTACTGTAATTGTGTTGGTGTTTATTTGGTCTTCTAAGTCCAGCAGTTTTTATTTTATGAAGATTGGTGCTGTGGTATTTGGTGCATAAATATTTATCAATGTTATCTCTTCTTGTTGGATTGTTGCCTTAACTACTATGCAGTGCCTAATTTATCTCTTCTGATCAATTTTAGTTTGAAGTTTACCATGTCAGAGACTAAAATTGCTGCTTGCTTGTATTTGGAGTCCTGGTGCATAAAATATTGTTTTTCATTCTTTAATTTTTTCTTTTTAATTGAGTTTATTGGTACATTTTAGGGATACAGTACAGTTACATTCATTGTTAGGATCTTGTACCTCTACATGACCGGTCTTGGTTCTCATTTTTTCCCCTTGTCCCTGCCCTCCCTTCACCCCTCCTCCCTTCCCCATTTACAACCACTTTATTTCCATCTTTTTATTTTCTCACATTTTTTTTCATTCTTTAATTTTTAATCTATGAATATATTTTTGGATTAGATGAGTTTCTTGAATGCAACAAGCTGTTAGATTCTGTTTTTTTGATCCAGTCTGCCAAACTTTGTCTTTTAATTGGTGAGTTGAAGTTGTTAACATTGAGAGATACTACTGAGATGGGTTGACTATTTACTATCATTGCCTTTTTTCTCTATTGGTGACTCCCTTGTTTTTCTTTTCCTGAAGTTTTTGTTACTTATCCATTGGCCTTAATTGGAGTTTTTGTTTTCTCTGTATTGGCTTTGTTGCTTCTGTCAAGAATATTCTTAAGTATTTTCTCAAGTGCTGATTTAGCACTCATATGTCTTTTTGAGCTGGTCTTTTTCATGGAAATACCTCATTTCTCCATCTATTTTGGAGAATAGCTTTGCTGTATAGGTTAATTTGCATTGGAAGTCATTTGCTCTAAGGGCTTGAAATACTTTGCTCTCAGCTCTTCTAGCCTTTAAGATTTGTGTTAAGTCTGCTGTAATTCTAATTGTTTTACCTTTATATGTGATTTTTTGTTTTTTCTGTTTCTAAAATTCTGTTTGTTTTTTTGCTGGATATCTAGTAATTTAATAAGGATGTGCCTTGTTGAGCTTCTTTTCACAATATATTTGTTTGGTGTTCTGTAAAAATCACTTACTTGTATTTAAAAGTCTTTTCTTAGAAAGGAAAAGAAAAAAATTTGAAAAAAGGAAAAAAATGGAAACAAAGTCTTTGTAAATAGGGAAGGGTGGAGGGGTGAAGGGAGGGCAGGGGTATGGGGAAAAAATAAGAACCAAGATACATCATGTAAAGGCACAAGAGCCCAGTTATGAATGTAACTTTACTGTAAATCTAAAAAGTACCAATAAACAATGAGAAAACAAATCAATGAATAAATAAATAAATAAAATTCTTTTCTTATATTTGAGAAATTTTCATCTATGATTTCTGTAAACATGTTAGTAAATTCATCTGTGTCATCTTCTAGCTCTTCTCTAACTACAACTAGCCTTATATTGGTTTTCTTATTGTCATCTAGAAGCTGCTGGATAATCTCTTGTTTTCTTATTTTCTTTGTGGGTTCTTTGAGTATTTCATCATAATTTTGTCTTCAATTTCAGACACTGGTTATTTCCGTAATTTGTGAATTCTATAGAGTTGTTTCAGGTATTTCTGTCTGATATCTTTTTGAGGATTCTATATCTTTGTTGAATCTGTCATTCAAGTTTTGAACTGTTTTGGTTAGCTCTTTCAGATTTTTACTTATTGCCCTTGAATTCAGTATGGGCATATTGAGTAATATTACTGTGAACTTTTGGTGCATTTCCTCTTCAAATTTGTGTACTCATCCATTCTATAAGCTTTTCTAGAGTTCCACTACCTGGTACAGTGGTACCTCACTTCATAAATTTAATTCATTCCATAATTCTGGTTCTGAACCAAATTGATCAGGAACCAAATAAAGATTTCCCATAAGGTTAAATGTAAATAAGGTTAATTCATTCTGAGCCATATGTATTTTTAACTACAAAAATGTTAAACAAAGTACAGTGCAATATGAAGAGAGAGAACACTAACCTTAGGTGTTTGTTTGTTTGTATGTTTTGGTACCGGGGATCACACTCAGGTCCTTGCACTTGTGAGGCAGGCAGAGGACCACTGAGCTAAATCCCTGGGCCAACTAACCTTGTTTGAAGCAACTTCTGGCATGAAGGACAGGAAGGTAGGTGGGGAAGAGATTATTGTTTGGAGAGAGAGTTCCCCTCCATTGGGAAGATCACCTTCGGGAGTTTCATCTCTTCTTTGTTTCTTGGCTATAGGGTCAATTTTCATGAAAAATCTATCTAATATCACTTGTTTTTTTTTGCCTGAACGGCATAACCTTCCAGAAATGAGAGACCACATTATCGTTCATCACATTCAACACTATTCATTACAGTTATGTTGGGTTGGTGCTTCTCAAAGAAATCCTGGCACTCCTTCCATTTTTTCCATAATGGATTTTATCACATCACTGCTAACCTCTTCCCTGTCTTCCCCTTCCTCAGTGGAATGCTCCTCAACAAGAGCCTTCTGCTGCTCACTATGGGATTCAGTGAGTCCTTTTGTTGTCAGCTTCTCCTTATGGTCCTTCAAAAGCTCCTCAACAGCTCCTCTATATGTACACCATTGATGTCCAGACCCATACTCTTGCCCATGGATACAATCTCCTCTACTACCTTTGCATCAGACCCTTCAAAGTCATGTTCAGTGACACATTCTGGCCAGTTTCCTCTAAGCTGAGTTTAAAGTCTAATACATAACATCTTCCAAGACTTTTTTAGTGAGATTAATGCAGTGGCGGACATTGAAATGTTTCTTCCAAAACTCTTTCATAGTCAAGGACATCTCTTTGGTGACATTAAAATACTTGAGGAGAATGCCTTTGTGTACAGCTTCTTGAAGTCACTTGCTGGTCCATGAATTGAAGAAGAGGTGTGTTGGGGAAGGAGCTTGACCTTTATGAAGTCATACTCAGTCTCCATATCCACCAAGACTGGAAGGTGTGCTGGGGAACTGTCCATCAGAATAAGACGCCTTTCAGGCTGTTGGTTGTTAGATATTTCTTAATGGTAAGTGCAAAAACCTCGTGCAGTCATTTCATGAACAACTGCCTTGTGACTCAAGCCTTTGCATTGGCCCTCCCCATGACAGGCAGTCTGGCCTTCTCTACATTCTGTTACTTGAATGCATGAGGTTACTGGGAATGGTACAGCAGTAGTGACTTAATCTTCATATTGTCATTTACATTCACAATGCACCAAGAGTCAATCTGTCCTTCATGGGCATATGGCTTTTTCCTTCTACATGATATAGGTTGTGTTCAGCACCTTCTTCCAGAAGAGCCCTGTTTCTTCGCAGTTGAATGCTTGCTGAGCAATGTGTCTTTCTGCCTTTATGAATTCCACAGATTCTTTCTAGTAGGTTTCTGCAGTGACTTTGTCAGAACTGGAAGCCTCACTACGTCTTATCATGCCAAAGATACCACTTCTCTTACAGAATTTATCAAAGCACCCTCTGCTGGCTTTAAATTCATTACCTGTTGCACTTGCAGTGAGGTTTTCTTGCAGTAAATCACTGTGCAATTTCCTGGCTTTTTCACAGATCATAGCTTCAGTAAGGCTATCACCTACCAGATGTTTCTCATTCAACCACACTAACAAAAGTTTTTCCACCTCTTCCAGCACTTGTATCCCCTACTTGGTGAACAGTTACTCCTTTTGCCACATTAGCTCCTTTGATGACATCTTTATTCTTCAAAATAGTTGAGGTTATTAACTTTGCCATCTTGTACTCCAAGGCCAGATCAGTCACAAGAATACCATGCTGATGCTTTTCTACAATTTTCTTCTTCAGTTCAATGGTTATTTTCTTCAAAATCTTCTTCTTATCATTCTTATTGTGCACTTTCTTGTTACTGTCATTATTGTTCTGCACATTCCTTTCATTTTCATTACTGCTCTACATTGTCTTTTTACCACTGTGATTGCTCTGCACGTTCTTTGGATCCATGCTGAATTGAAAAATACTGTACAGTACTGTGTGTGATAAACAGCACACAAAAATAGATTCATGGAGAGTGTGCAAAGGTCTATCCATGACTGCAATCTTGACTAGAGGAAGTCATGATCATAAATGAGAGCAGGAAAGATGGGCATGTTCATATTTGTGTGGGGAAGATGGCAGCAGCCATGTTTATCTCCCAGTGCAGAGTCTGGAAATGGAAAAAAATTTGTCAAACACTTCTGTTCATAAACCAAATTGCTCTTGAACAGAAGCATTTGTGAACCAAGGTATTACTATATTTGCTTTCCTTTTCCTTTCTGACCAAGTCTCTGAGATAGTCTAGCTATTTGAGGACACTATTGAATTGACACAGCACATAAGCAAATGTAATACTTGTGAAATCTTTTTGGGGGACATTCTGTATGAACATAAAATATATGTAAATTGATCTGCCTTTGAGAAATCACTAAAAGCCACATGTATGGGAAAATATATTTGAGGGCTCTTAGACTCCCTGATGTATAACCATGGACCATCCTGTCTCATCTGTTTTCTGGCTTTTGATCTGGGATCTTCTTGGGAATAGTCTCTCTCATTTAAGAGTCTAAAATAAAGCAGGTTGGATATTATTCTATTTTCTCCTCTTATTTGGATTGATTTTTTTTTTATCCTTGCCTCTCCACACTTGGACTCTCCCACCTTGGATCCATAATCATATTTCTTCCTCGTTTCTCTACCATACTCCTTTGTCATTTATTTTTATATATCTTGTAGAATACTGTTCTGCATTTTTAATCTTATCTCCACACCCACCCACAATCTTTGATCATTACATGTCCAATCATCCCCTATCTGGCCCAACTAGTGGTTCCCAGCATCGCCCTCAAATGGGCTTTGTCTTATTCTTCTAAAGAGTTTCATGTGGCTTCACAATATACCTTAGCATTTTGAGTATGATCGCTAGATCTCTGCCTTGAAAAAACATCTCACAACTACAGAAGCCACCTTGATGTATTTGTTAAAAGTCTAGTTTAGACTATCCCTCTAACCTCGATTGGCTCCCACCAGTTACAACCCTCCCTCTTCATTCTCTTCCCACCTGTCCAATCCATCAGCTGCAAGGTTAAATGATAGGATATTCTACCTATTTGGCTAAAGAAAACAGGTCATCAAGTTGAGCATGGAGATGTATATGCATGGGCTCCTAAACAAAACAACCTCATTTCACTCTTTTCAAGTAGATTTTTATCTAGGTCACTTCTAACAGCCATCCATTTACAAAACAGGATTATAGAAATTGGTAAGATGAGAACTAAGTAGAGAAACTCTTGGGTTAGCACTCTTTAGTGACCTAGAAGTGCATTAAAAAAAAGAGAAAATAATGTGTTCTGGATAATTAAAACATGGTATCTTTACCTAGCCATCTTAGCTTAAGAATGGCACATGTACACTGTGATCTTTTCAAGGGCAATGTGAGAACATCCTGAATCATTTTCTCCAAAGCTTATTTTGTGGAACACGATAGTCAAATATTTGTGAGTTTCTCCACCTATCTGATCCCCAGGTCATGAGATGGTACTTACATGGGAACTAGTTTCCAGTAGATGAAACAATTTGAGGTCCAATAGGTCATCTACAGCAACATCAGATCAAGAGATTTAAGGACTCCAGATATTTTAATTTGGGTAAGTGCAGACACATATTATGTCAAGACCTTAATGGAGTAGAAAAGGTAGCTGGTATTAGATGAGATTGTGGGAGAGGAGGTAGAGGAAATGGAGTAGTGAGTGAGCCAGCAGTGCTCAAGCCAAGGTGTCAAACACCAGGAAATAAATATTTGTCCTTGTTATGGACCAAATTGTGTTCCCCCTCCCCAAATTCTTATGTTGAAGCCCTTAATCCCTAGTACCTTAGAATGTGTATTTGGATATCAATTTAACCTTAAATTAAAATGAAGCCTTAATCAAATCTGGTTGATGTCCTTATACAAAGAGAATGGTTTATGTGAGGACACAGAAAAAGCCAAAAAACAAACAAACAAACAAACAAAAAACCCCCAAAAAACCAGCCTTCTGCAAGCCAAAGAGAGAGGCCTCGGGAATAAGCAGACTACCTGGCATCTTGATCTCGGACTTGTAGCTTCTAGAACTGTTAAGAAAAATAAATTTCTGTTGTTGAAGCCATCAAGTCTGCGATATTCTTTTTTTTTTGAGACAGGGTCTCACTATGTAGCCCAAGCTGGCCTCAAACTCATCATCCACCTGCTTCAGCCTCCTGAGTGCTGGGAGTACAGGTGTGCACCACCATACTGGGCCTGCCTGTGGTATTTTGATATGACAGCCTTTTGACACTAATAAAGTCCCTTTTTTAACTTCCTAGACTCTAATGCTCATTACATCAATTGGAGAAGTGTGCATTCATGAGGCACAGACTCTCCAACAACAGCAAAGATTGCATCAAATGGGATTCCCTGTTCAGTGCTGGTACCGCCAAATGAACAAGCTGCCATGTCTAATGCCTATTGGTGGCGACTGTGGCTTGGACTTGAATAAACTAGCTCTGGATTATGATGGTTACTGTCTTTGCACAGGCCTGGTCTTGGGTCTCCACCTCTCCCAGAAACACTATGAGCTACTAGGAGCCTTTAAATAAATTCATTTCTCCGTACATCCATTAGTGATGCTTTCTGTGGCTTACAATGAAGACCTCTGATGGCTACACTGTAAGTTTACATATATTCTTAGAAGTAACTCAAATGCAGGCATTACTGGGTGTCAGGCATTGGATGAGCAATGGCCTTAGAGTGCTCAGTAATCAAGTAATTTTGAACAGTGTTTTAGCCGTCATAGATGCTGGCAAGGAGGGCACCTGACCAAGACTGAGGTGTTTTGTCTTTTTCTTTCCCTGCTTTATTTTTGTTCCCTTCTTTTGTTATTCCTTATTGGCTAAAGCTCTGGATAGGCCAGTAGGTACCACAAATTTTACTCGATCTTCTGTGGGGCCTATGGGAATAAAACAAGCTATGGACCCTGATCAGTTTGGGACTTGTTGGAATGGAAAGTTGCCTTAGGATGGGTCCCCCCTTGATGCCCAGCCCTTCTTGTATTCAACCATGAAGAATAGAAGAAAATAATGACACACATTATTTCTGTGTAAACTCATTATCTATTACTCAGAAATGAAGGGGCAGTTTGGGATACAGTGGCAGTTCTAGAATATCTATATAAGAGGAACATAGATATATCTATTAAGGGTGGCAAATGGTTACCAGTGGGAGGTGGAGAAGTGAGCCAAGCAGAGGGGTACATGAGTGTCCAGGAGACTGTCTTAAAGCTGAGTTTATATAGTATGTACATTAATTCTATTTCTAGACTATGTAGTAGAGGGGCAGAGAGAGCAAAAGTCTCTAGTACACTTTTCTCTCATCCTTTACCTGATATTTTAAAACACATGTTATCCTCATTAAGGAATTTTTTCTCACTTTTACTTGAGGGCGACTTTGGGAGACTGACAGAGATAAAAGGGTCTGTATACTTCTCCCAGAGAACTCCTTGGAGTTACATATAGGGTTCCCAATTCTATTTCAGAAGCAGTTGTTCAGCCTCAAGTTCAATTTTTGCTGTTAGGGACATACACTGTTCCTCAGCCATCTGCCTGGAGCCTGACTGGTTTCCAGGGGACCTAAATCATTCCTCACTATTCTCTCAAACACAGGATTCAGAGATTTTGTGAGCCTCACCTCTTGAGCCTAGAGCATAGTCCTTAATAGGTCTTTTTATAATGTGACCTCAGGCTTGCCCAACTTGGGGTATTTCTTATCCTCCTCTGCCATGTGTTGTCAGTTGTCCTTTCCCACTCCATTCCTTCCAGGAAGGTCTAGGCCTGACAATAAAAATAGTTCTCTAGCATATACAACTAAGGGGTAATTCAAAGGTATTATTTTTCCTTTCTGAGAACTAAATAGGACTATTTGGTTGGAAATGTAAAAAAACAGAACAAAGCAACCTGGGAGACAAATTGAATTTGAGGTGGAAGTCTTTCAGGTATTACAGAGCACATTATACTTAAAATGTACCCAATTCCTTGTTGAATAGTTGGCTTGCCTTTTTTTATTTAACTTTTTTTTGGGGGGAAAAGGCCAGTAGAGCAAATGTTTCTATAGCAACCTGGTAGCCATACCTCTTGTAACCTATGAAATCATTTAATTGAGAGGTATAACTAGGTCAGAAAAGAGCTTTATGGGTACCACCTGACCAATGGTTATATAATTGCAATAAGTGAATGATCACAGCCCACTCATCCAGGAGGAGATAAGCAGCTATTGACAAGTACCTGAGAGGATGTAGTACTCTCAGAAGGTGGCCATATGCATGGGGGAGTGGAAGGATAGAACCTTAGGAAACAGAAGGTCTCAGGCTTGAATTTGAAAAGTTTTGCACTAACCAGACTATATGATCACTGTTGCTCTGCTACCCTGGCAAGAGTGAGCAGGCCTCTTTTTGGGCGGAAGGAAAAGAGGAAGGCCTATTGTTATTTTCCTATAGCCAGGTGTATTGGGATTAAAGCAACCATGAACAACAGCAACAAAAAAATCAAACCCAAACAAAACACAGTAAGACCAGGCTAAGCATGTGACAGGTACAAGAAGTCCTAGGCTTGAGAACATGGAGGTTTACCCAACTTAATAGAGTAAACTGTTCAGGAGACACATTTCTTCCAGCTTTGTGCTCCCCCATGCCACAAGCTACTGAGCAGCCACAAATCCCCATTATGCCAACCGGCGGCTACTTAAAAATCAATGATTAGTACAAACACTGCTGGAGATAACAATTGGTTTCTTTTATCTCAGAGACACCTCTGCAAATCAGATGTAAATAATCAACCCAGTTTCACCCACTGTGGAAATTTCAGAGCATTATATAAGCAACTACCTTATTTTGCATTTGTTGATGAGAATTGGAGTTGACGTAGAAGTACATTTTTCCAGCCTGGGTCAAAAAAGGTAGGAGAGAGGGAGATGCATTCTACTTTGCTCTGAATCCTATGGCAAGAACATCTATAACCTGATCAATATCAGCCCCAACAGAGAGGCCAGAGTCTCCAGCCCTACCAAACAAGCACATGTGGAGAAGCTGGTCTGACAGGCTGCCCAATTCTTGGACCCTGGAAGGAATTACTTTGGCAACCTCTCTAGTGTCTCACAACTCACCTACCTTGGCTCTGACCATTCCCTGCATAGCACACCCACCCACTTCGTCACCTTTCATCACATTTGTCAGAGAGAAGGTAGGTGTGGAGGACTGAAGAATGTATAACTTTGTGGGAGTGGTGGTGAGCGAGGTCAGTCTGGGACAGCGATCAGAGCTACGGCACTCACACACTGGCTGTAATACTGAAGTCTAGGGTGATTTCCAGCTTGCTGGGCAACGTTCAGTCCTCTCTGAGTCATAGCTTCAGCTGAATCATAGGTAATCGGAGAGAGATTTTATTTTCTATGCATAGGACTCCTTCCTTCTCCTCTCCCCATATTCTTTCTAGTTCTTTTGAGGAAGAAGCCGTGCCTATTATTATTTTTCTGACATTCTGCAGCTTTGAAATCATATAGATTTGTCATCTACCATCTGGAAACGACTTTACCTGTCCAAGGCTTAATTTCCTCATTTATAATTGAGGAAGAAAATAGTCTTCATAGTATATCATAGTAATTTTGGGGGTTTAAATGAAATAAGTCATGTAAAGAATTGCTCAGCCTCTTTCACAAAGGTTTTGAAGAGTATGACTTCTTATTAAATTATTCACAAAATGTAATTGATAAAATCCCGACACCTGGAAATCAATGCTTTATGGAGGTCAATAGAAGGTTATTCCTCATGTAAATTACTAAATTTCAGTTTTAAAATCCATGTATTAGGAGTTTGATTAGCAAGGATTGTTTCTAATAAATCCCATAACCCTAGAAAAAAAGGTAGTCTAATTGTGGCATTCTGAAAGCTAAGAACCAATCCTAAAAATATATCGACCCATCAAAGGACACAAACCAAAAGAAGCTGTGCCTATAATACCATATGGGCTTCTCTCTGAACCTCTCTAGCACTTCATGAGGAGGTCGTGAATGCATTAATTACCTTCTGCTTGGCAGGCTTCTGCTAGAGGCTGGAGGTATGGTAAAGCTGTGTTAGGGATAATGGCATGGGTTGTCCCACCAGGATGGAAAGGTGACATTTTTTCTCAATGCCAGCAGAACCTCTCTTTTGGTCACCTAAGTATCCCCTGAGTTTCCTGCAGCCTTGATCTTACAGCCCTCAAATTGAAGGCTATTTTGCTAGTTTCTTTAGAAAAAACTTACTAATGAATATTTCTTTATTTCTTTATGCTTAATAAATCTATTTTTCTTCCGGAGAAAGAAAAGACTGTGAGCTTCTGTGAAGTATCACTCATTCTTTCCCACAACAGATTCAGAGAGCCAGTGAGTGGTGCACTTTTAATATCCCCCTAAATCAATAAAAACCGATTTGATACATAGGCTTTCAACTGCAGACATAGGAAATCAACAGGCTTCTGGTCTCCAAAGGCAGCTTGTCATTAGGAATGGAGCTTCTGTATGGTGCAAACACACAAGGCCCAAAGCAGTATCAGTGCGATACTGGATTATTCCAGACAGTCAGCAAAGAGCTATTGTGTGGGTGAGTCTGAGGCACATTCATGTGCTCCAATTGCAAAAACTAGAGAGGTACATAAATAACCCATGCTAAGGTGGGCTCAGGTGGCCCCAATGAACATGCTAATGACAAAATCACTGCTGTCTGTCTTCTCCAAGGAGTTACTGCAGTGTACCTGCTGTGCTTGGCTCCTCATAACAGGTGAGAGCCCTGGAGAGAAGTGTGCTGTCGCACAGGTGAGGAGACTTCATGTACATTGATAACCTCTAGGACATGTTGTAAAATTCAGTAACTTAGAGCACATTTCCATTTTCTCGCCTTGGGAGTGGTAGGAGGCAGAAAGAGAAGGTTTGTTGTTGTTGTTGCTGTTTTGTAATAAAAAAGCTCTGGGACATTGGGATTATTTAAAGTTTGGGAATCCATTAGGAACTACTCCAATTCTTGCATTTTCCACCAATAGATAGAGTAAGGTCAAGAGAGATTTTATTATTATTAAAGGTCATTATTTTTTTTAGTGACAGAATCAGAACTAGAATTCAAGGCTCATGACACCCAATTCAGTGCATTTTAATAATAGCATCCTACTTTCCAGTGTAGTCACACTTGTTTTTATCTTAAATAATAACAGCCTGTGCTTACTGCACATTTCCTGTATTCTAGAAGTTGTACTAAGCACTTAAGCACATTATCATATTTAAAACAAAATAACAAAAAAGAGATAGCAAATTCTATTTCCCCCCACTTTACAGCAAAAGAGATGATTGCTTAGAGAGGACAAGTAACTAAACTAACTTTACACATTGTACTGTACAGTTCCTTTAATATTTATTAAATTAGCCAATCCAATCCAATCCAATCCAAGAAGAGTGCTCAGACTAGAAGGGTTATTTACATTGAGCAGAATCTATAAAGTTGAATTTCAAAATTCTGTATACTTTTGTTTACTTTTATCCTGTGAATATAATTGCATTAACATCTTCAAAACTAATTCTAGGTGATTGTTCCCCCTTCTCAATATTTTCACTGGCATTTGTCATTATGCTTATAAATGGCAACAAGATGTGCTTTTACAAATGCGCACAAGTTGGAACTGAGATTAGACTGATAGAGATTAGAGATTAAAATATTGCTTGACTTAAAAAGTTGATCTCTCTTTATAGCGGAGTAGTACTCCATTGTGTATAAATACCACATTTTCTTTATCCATGCATCTGCTGTTGGATACATGGGCTGCTTCCAAGATTTAGCTATCATAAATTGTGCTGCTATCAACATGGGTATGTGTGTATCACTGTAGCATGATGACTTTAATTCTTTCAAGAAGAATGAAATAGCTTGGTCAAGTGGAATTCCTAGTTTTAGTTTTATAAAGAATCCAGCAATGTAGAAGGACTCATTTTCCCCCACAGCCCCACCATCATTTGTTATTGTTTGATTTTTTTTATGATAGTCACTCTTATACAGCTGAAATATTGCATATTGTCTCATATGAGAAACCCAAAGTAGAAATAAACAGCAAAATAGAAGATAGATAATAGATGTTTCTCAAATAAGAAAAGGATCAAGACTGAGACAGGAGGGGAGAGAGATGGGAGGGAAAGGGGATGAAAAAGGAATTGAGATGTGTTGTGTACATGTACCAAATCCCCATAAGAAATGTGAATAGTATATATTGCAAACATATACTAATAAAAATTTTTAAATTTTAAAGTTGATGTCATAGAAGTTGAGAATAGAATGATGGTTACCAGAGGCCAGGAGAATAGGAGGAAGGGAGAGATGGGAAGAGTTTGGTCAAGGTATATAAAATTACAAATAGAAGGGAGTAAGCTATTCTCATGTACTATTGCTCAGTAGGATACCTAGAGGCAACCATAATGTATTGTACATGTCATATTACTTCCATAAGACTGTCCAGCATTGTACTTTTCCTTGGAAGTAGAGTTTAAACTCAAGGACAGGATTGGTAATCTGAAGAGTTGGATTTTAGTTTCTAGTATATTATTGTATTCTCAAACCCATACACTCCACAGAATTGGAGAAAATATTCATAAATTCTATATTTGGTAAGGCACTTTTGTCTAGAATACATTAAGTACTATTAGAAAAGCAAAAGACAAATAACCTAATTGAAAATGCAAAGAAAGTTTGGATTGACAGTTTTCTAAAGCAATTTAATCCATAGGTATACATCCCAAATATACTGGGATCCCACTTCCACACAGAAATCCATATGCAAGTGTTTGTAGTAGCAATATTCATAATAGCCACAAAGCAAAAACAACCCAAATCTCTACTAGCTCATGAATAAAGTGCATTCGAATATTATAATGTAATACAAAGAAATAAAGTGCTGAGACATGTTACAACACGATGATCCTTGAGAATAATGTTAGAAAAGCAGCATGTAAAAAAATGCCAGATATTGATTCCAGTGATATGAAATGTACAGAATAGGTAAATCTTTAGTGACATACAGTGAATTAGTGGCTTCCTATGGCTAGATAGGTCAGGAGGGCAGATAACAGAATGCATAATGATGACTAGTACCTATGGATTTCTTCTGATAGGGACAAAAATGCTTGAAAGTTTTAGACTCCTTAAAATTGTTTTTATTTAGGATTTGTTTAAATTTATTTTAGTAATACTTTATAGTTTTGGTGTAAAATTAGATTGGGATGCAGAATGCACAACACCCCTGAATGCATTACAAAAATGGAATTGTATGCTTTAGGTGAAATTAACACTGTCAATTATGTGTTAATAAATAAGTCAAAAATTGAGAAGCTTTCTGTGATTTTTCTACTTGCCTCGTCTCTCTCCATTGTGCTGCATGTATTATAACCTCCTGCCACATCTCAGTAAATGTCACTACTCAGTTGTCACCCATACTGTCCTGCCTTTGTGCACTTGGTACAGTCACACAACGAATTCCCCCCCATTCCTCCCTGTGGGAATGTCACTTACCCTGAGAACTTCTCCCACCCATTTATCAATGACCAGATATTTTAACTTGTATTTATTAGTTCTTGTCTTATGTACATTATTGGGCTGAAATCCTCTGAGATCACACTTTACTTCTACTTTGCCACATTCCTGCAGCACCTAGTGTGGCAAAAAATTAGGTACTGAAGTGAATTCACCTTGAACTGCGAGGGCTTTGTAGTAGGATTTCCCTGCAGCTGTTTTAAGCATTGAAATGACACAATTTTAAGTTGTATATCTTTGAACTTTAGTTTTGAATTTTAATCAATTTTCCAGCCTCAATGGTTTTCCTGGCCTGTGTGAATTCCTGCTGAGTTTTTAGCCATCTGTCAGCCACATAGTAATGGAATGCTGAAACTTTTTATCTTTCACAACTGTTGAACTAATGTATGACACTAATTGTATGTATCTGTATATATACATATATATAAATATAAAAGATGCAGTCTGTTATGTGTCATATATATGTATCTATACATATATATAGATAGATTGAATTATATTATGTGCTAAAAATTATAGAATTGAGAGTTCATGGTCTTTACAGGTGTAGAAGAAGGTGGGCATATAGCAATACAACACACGATAGACCTAGAAGCTCACAGAGTAGTGGTCCCTTGCAGCAAGAGGCTTCTTGAATTCAGCACTGTTTTCCTCAACCCTTCCTCCCATCAGACCTCTGCAAAGAACATAAATCTTTTTGAGCTACTCCAGTGTGTTTTGAGGTCATGTCTAATTTACAGAGTAGCTTGCTTAATTTACAACCATACTGCTTTTCGAGTATCTTATTCTCATCTGTTATTTCATTATGTATTAACTTGCTTATAAGTAGATTAATTTTATTTACTGACCTATTTTAGACTCGGCATGCTCCTCTTTCTAACCTTGGAAAACTAATATGCTGAAGCCCATGATTTCTTAATTTAGGAGACACAACCTTTAGCTATTTTATCAAGTTACACATTTAATCAATAAAATCACATCACATTTAATCAATAACTTATAGAAAAAAATTTAGTATCACTAACTTTACTTGATAAGGCTAAAAGATGTTTTCATAATTTGAGATTGAAAGCTATAATTGAACATAGGCCGTAGATATATGAATAAAGAGACAAAAACAGACATTTTCTAATTCGGTAGTCATTCAGAATATATTTCTAACAGAATAACATTTAATTACATTCCTAAAGTTATCATTGATGAAAATAAAGAAAAATCTAGAGTAGTTTTAGGTAACTATACCTTTCCTTATATTCTTGCAATTGTTATTTTATTTTATTTTTATTTTTTTACTTGGCTCCAACACAAGGACCTGAGAAATAGATTCATATGAGAAAAAAAGCTGCTGCCAGGAATTTCAATCAAAAGACACACACCCAGTCTTAGCCCAATACTGGTGAACTAACCAATGAAGTGCCTGAGGGGTCAGTCTTCTGTCTAGTGACAGTTCAATAAAATGTATACATTATTTTATTACTATTACTATTTTTGTTGTGGTACTGGGGATTGAACTCAGGGCCTGCACACTGAACTACATCCCCAACCTTTTTATTTTGAGACAGGATTTTGCTAAGTCACTATGCTACCCATGCTGCTCTTGAATTTGCAGCCCTCTTGTCTCAGCCTCCTGCAATGCTGGGATTACAGGCATGTGCCCAAATGCCCAGCTTCCTTTATTATGTTTTACTCCCTAAAAATGTCCCCCTAAAATGTGTGAATTTACTTTCCATCCTGAGTTTTAATCTGAAGCTCTGCGATACTCTGAAAAGAGGTGGTCCAAAGGATGATCCATGTAAACATCTGTCATTACCATCCCAAACTGAAAATGGTCATAGCGCAGGCTCCTGAGATTGGATTCATTGTCTCCCATGTGCAATAGCTCTAGAATAGATTTCAAAGCAACCCAACAGTCTCTTGAAATTCTCCCAGGCTGTGCTTTGTCTTTTAATTCCCTTAGTAGTGTCTTTGTGGAGCCGTTTTTAATTTTAATAAAGTCAAACATCAAATTTTTTCTTTCAAGAATTGGGCTTTTGTTGTTATACGTAAAAACACAGTGCTAAACCCAAACTTATATAATCTTCTCTAACATTTCCTTTTAGACATTTTATAGTCTTGCATTTTATATTTAGCTCTATGATGCATGTTGAGTTAATTTTTGTGTAAGGTGTGAGGTATATATTGAGATTCTTCTCTCTCTCTTTTTTGGTATGGATGTCTAATTGTTCCAGAACCATCTATTGAAACACTCAACTGATTTTTGTAGAATGAGTTAATTTTGAAATTGCTTGTCTTGTTTGTGAATTTTGTTCTTATTTCCCTCACATCAAATGTAAAGGGTTTTTACAAATAAGTTTTTACTTATTAGAAGTTGGCCTCAGTGGGTATCCTGGTTATCTGGCCAATACAGTTTGATCCATAAAAACCTCTTTTTATATAATACAAAGACTGATATTTATACATTGTATTATATATTGTATCTATATTTCTTGGATATTCATCCTGCTTCTGAACAAACTGAAATAACAAGAAAAAAATAGCTAAAATTATAAGATAAATTTAAAGCCAGTGATTGGAGGATTTTTCTAGTTAGTGTTTTCTCTGGAAAT
Organism: Fukomys damarensis; assembly: GCF_012274545.1. NCBI lineage: Eukaryota > Metazoa > Chordata > Mammalia > Rodentia > Bathyergidae > Fukomys > Fukomys damarensis. Next base: position 95,961,154 of record NW_022900951.1, read on the forward strand.
ATCATTTAAAAAAAAATCTAAGTATCTCTACTTCAGACCTTACACCAAAATGAATTTAAGATTTTAACACTAAAATCATAAAGGACCAGAAAAGAAACACAAGATAAATCTTTATGTGTAATTTTTCAGGTCAGAATGCTTTTTAAAGAACGACAAAAGTCTAAAATTCATAAAAGAAAACATTACTAAATTTGACCTCATATAAATAAAACAATATCTGGGTGTCAAAATTCACCATTAACCAAAAACAAAGTAAAAAATAAAAGCAATAGACTGTTATGCAGTTGGATTTTCTTGTTATATAAAAAGAACTACAAATCAGTATAAAACAAAAACTACCAATTGAATGGTTGTAAAAGTAAATCAGCAGCTCATAGGAAATAAAAGAGACTTCAAATCATGAAAAGATGCCCATTAATGGCAGTAACAAAAATATAAAATAAAACAACCCTCAGATACTGTTTTCATTCATTATGTTAGCAAAGACTAAATTTTTATTATACACATTGTGTGATTCAGGGTGTGGGAAAATACTCACAAGCATTGCTGACAAGAGTGTAAATTTTCAAGTCTGTCAAACTAGAAACTGATTTGGCAATATCTATTAAAACTAAAAGTGTGAGTATTCTTACACAAATACACACCAATATTCATTGCATCACTTGTCATAATAGTAAAAATGAGAAGCTATATCCATCATTAGGGACTGGCTATATAAAATGTGGTATTTTATGGAATATCATGTAGCCTTTAAGATCAGGCAGCTCTCTGTAGGTTGATATGGAAAGATCTCCAAGATACTAAGAAAAAAGCAAAACACAGAACAGAATGTCAAGTATGCAACATTTCTGCTAAAAATATATTAAGATCTGTGTCAGTGTGGAACATCTCCTGAAGTAAACACAAAAACCAGTACCTCTGTTTGTCTCACAAAGATGGTTTAAAGGAGAGGCAGGAGGAAGTCTTCTCACCGATGATCCTAATTGCACATATATTAATATTTAAACAAATATTAAAATTTTTAAATGAGATAATTTAAAATCTAAGTGACAGTTTTCAATATGATACTTTAAAAACCCCTTAGGTTCTGACTCTTAGGATGTCAAGGTTAAGGATCTGGCTCCTCAAGTAGTGACCTACAGGTAAGTTAACAGTGTGCAGAGGGAGATTTTAAAACTCAGTGCTGTGTTGTTTTGTTTTTTTCAGTAACGGGGATCAAATTCAGGACGTTGTGCTTGCAAGGCAGGCATGGTGCCACTGAGCTAAATCCCCAGCCCTAAAACTCAGTGCTTATATCAACATATATATCCAGACTTTGATGGATGCTCAAATGACAAGACAATCATTGCTGTTTCCGTTAGCTCATATTAGCTTAGATTTAGTGTGCTGTAATATGACAAGGGGGAAAAAATAACAGGCATAATGGGATGGAGACTTCAAAAGCACTCTGAGATCTGCATGAGAAATTTCTGTATATGAAAAACCTTTTAAAAATAAGTAGATAAGTGCTGCATATGTTTATCTATATATAAAAATAATCCAAAGCCAGGCACTGTGGTGCATTACTGTAATCCAGGCACTGGGAATTTGAGCCCAGCCTGAACAACTTAGTGATTTAACAAGACCCGGTTTCTATATAGAAAAAGAAAAAAATGGGCTTGACATGTAACTCAGTGCAAAAGATCTGGGTTCAATCTCTAGTACTGGAACAACTACAAAAAAAAAAAAAAAGACAAATCTCAAAAAAAAAACACAGAAGAGAACAATCCCA
>NW_022900951.1:95963463-95983512 GCF_012274545.1 Fukomys damarensis
AAAAAAAAAAAAAAAAAGACAAATCTCAAATAAAACACACAGAAGAGTTAACAATCCCAGTCTCAAGTGATTGGAGAATAATAGATACTGCTCTTTGAATTGTTTAAAAAATTTACATTTTCTAATTTTCTACATTCATGTTCATGAAATATTACCTTGCCTAATTTACTTTCTGTCATAAAAATTAAAAATCAAGAAATCATCATTTTGGCAATGTCATAGTTTCAACATTCTCACCAAAACTCACGTTAAAATTTAATCTTCACTGTGACGTGTTAAGAGATGAGAACAGCTGGGCATGGTGGCATATGCCTGTAATCCCAGCATTCTAGAAGCCCGAGTCAGGAGAAGCCCAAGTTTGATACCAGCCTGGGCAATTTAGTAACTTAGTGAGATCCTGTCTCTAAATTTAAAAAATAATAAATATGTATGTATGTATGTATGTATGTATTTTCAAAAGCCTGGGAATATAGCTCAGTGTGAAGGCCCTGAGGCCCCAGGAGGAAGGAAAAGGTGAGAAAAGGTAATGTCTTTAAAAGATGATGAGGATATGAGAGTGATCATTGTGTTAATAAGTTCTCTCAAGACTGGGTCTGTTATAAAAGCCAAGTTTGGTTTAGTCTTACCATATGATGTCCTCTGTGCTATGTTATAGTGCAACAAATCCAGTGCCATGCTTGGACTTCCCAGCTGTCTTAGATACTTTCTTATTTCTGGGACAAAATACCTGACACCCACAAGTTAAAGGAGGAAAGGTTTATTTTAGTTCATAGTTTGTAGAGGTTTTATACCTTGGAGTTGGCTGGCTCCAAGGGAAGGTGTCATGCCAGAGGAGAAACTATTCATGGTGTGGCAGGCAGGAGGCAGCGAGCAGCAGCAAGCCTTCCTGCTTTCCCTTTTACTCCATCCAGGTTACAAGCCTATTGTTTGGGGCACCCACACCCAGATGGATCTTTCCTTCTTAGATAAATCTATTCAGCCACACCGAGAACTATGGTAACTTAATCACAGGACTAATTCAGTATCACACACCCATAATCTAGTTGCTCCCAAAAGCCCTACATAAAAGCACATGAGACTTTGGGGAGACATCTTGATGTAAGCCATAATATTCCAAACTTAGACCCCAAAAGACACATGTACATCCCTTTATGCAAAATATATTTAGTCCTTCTGAAAGTGTTGCCAAAGTGCTAGTAGTTTCAGCATTGCAGAAAAGTCCAAATTCAAATTCCTCTCTGAGATTTAAGACAAACTTTTAGCTGTGAGCCCCTTTACAAATGAAAAGAAAGTTAAATACTTTAGCATAGAATGACATAAGATAAACATTCCCATTCCAAAATGTACAAATAGGGGGATAGAAAGGAATGAGACCAAAGAAAAATCCAGCAGGTCAAACATTAAAGCCCATAGTTTCATGTCCAACACCCAGGGCATTCTGTGGCAAGATGTGAACTCCAAAGGACTTGAGTGGCCCTGCCCCTGTGGAACTCCTGGTGGTTGCAACCCTAGTGACTTCTCTCTTGGGCTGGCTTTGCTCACTCCTTGCATCTTTCCTCAGATGATCCATGTTGACATCTTCTGGGTTCTTCAGTGAACTTTTGGCTTCACACTCACAGCTTCACACACTGCCCTCTCAGGGGCACCCTGCCTGTCCTCGCAGGCCTTCTTCTGAAATCTGAGTGGAAGCCATCCTGACCCTACAATTCCTACATTCTGCACATACCTAAAACCAACACCAAGTGAATGACACAAATGTCTGACACTGCTGACTGGAGCAGTAGCAAGGCTTCCTTCTCTCTTGGCTGTAGGAGTCAAGTGTCTGGATTGCTGAGTGCTGTGAACCCATTTGCAAGGAACAATTTCCCTAAGCTTCAGTCTGGAACATAGTGCCCTTGTGTGCTCTTCTCCAAGCAAAGACTTTGGCCTTTGCAATTTGGAGGCTGCAAAGGGAGGAGTCCTGCTTGTTCTGGTGATATGCTCAGGTCATCTTTTCTGTTGTCCAGTTCTGAAGTATTCGACTTTTTATTGATAATCTTTTTAGTAACCAAGTTTTCCTCTGCTCCATCTTTGCAGTCTGCAACTTTTCCAGAGCTTCCTTTCCAGCCAAACTCAAAGCATTCTAAATAATTTAGCTGGACCATTTGTTCTTGATACTCAAGGTAGAGCTTGCTACTAGCCCTCAAATAGTAGTCATGCCACTGCCTGAACATTAGACTGCTTTGAAATTTCTTCCTCCTGATTAATTAGTCCACTGTCCTTAATCCCAGTCTCCAGCAATGTCTCTGGACATGAGAAAAATGTAGACAAATTTTCTTTCAGAACATAACACATGACTGGGTGTGGTGGTGCATGCTTATAATCCCAGCACCTGAGAGGCTGAGGCAGGAGGATTGATACAAGTTCAAGACCAGCCTGGACTATATATGAGACATTGCCTCAAAAAACCAAAAATTTTAAAAATCGAATAAAGAACATAACAATCATGGCCTTGATGAAGTTGGGTAAATGGATTGAAAATGATCGAGATATGTGGCATGTATGTAACAATTCTCCAAAATGAGAACTACTATTCTGCATTAGAGGTACACACTAAAAAAAAAAGACAAGAAAGAGCCTTGAACATTTAGCTTATATGTATGCACCTTCAATGTAGAGTAGGCACATAAAATAATATTAAAATATTTCCATCCAAGAACATTTTTTCAATTTGCACCCACTTCTGATTTTCCAGTGCATATAATATTCTGATTCTAGTGACATTGGTGAGAAGTGGTTATGATGAATATGAGGCAAAAGAGATGAAAAAATATTAAAAACTGAAAAACCAAACCAAAACACTTCTAACATTACACTGGAAATGAATCACATACATACAATAAAATAGTCAAACTGAAAATCTAGATACATAAAAAGAGAAATTAACACTTTTTACAACAAAAATGAAACTATAAAATATGCAAATTGTTTTATCTGTTAGTTCTATAAACATTTATTTATATTTGCTATATAGTACAGTTTCTCACATACATTATATTGGGTTTCTTTTCATAATATCTGTACCAAATATAAAAAGTAATATATGTGTGTAGGAGGCAAGATGTATATGGGAACTCTTTGTACTTTCTGCTCAATTTTGCAGTGAATCTAAAATTTCTCTAAAAAAATAAAATCTATTTAAAAAAATATATATACTCATTGCAGAAAACTAAATTTATAAAGCAATAAAGAAGAAACAAAGTTACCCACAATCTTACCACCCAGAATCTATCATTATCTTTTCTAGCTGTTTTCTCTGCATACATTTTTAATCATTTAATAAATAAATTAATAATCATGCCTCATATGCAAAGTAACTATTTATATTTACAGGGAAAGAGAAATATTAACAACAAGAATTAATGTGCCTTTTAGCAATCAATTTAAAAATACAGCAAATCTTATTAACTTTGGGGCCTAATCAAAATTTATTTTCACGGTTGGTGAACATGTAAAGCAGTTGACATATTCAGAAAAAGAATGGGGCATATATATTTGAAATGACAATCACACATCTTTTTCCTTTATTTCTCAGCAGGATTGTGACCTGAGAACCTGAAAATAAAAATATAGATCAAGAATGATCCTAACAACCATGCTGGAAAGAAAATATTTCACTAAAGATACATTAGTAATGCAAAGAAAGAAAATTGTACTGCAACCAGAAATATGACACATGAAAAATTACTGTAAGTAGTCCTATATATACTTAAAAATGAAACCATGGAGAAATGCAAGGGAGAAATTATATATATATCACAATGAATACTATATTGATTATTGATGAAATACACTGGAAAACACACATATCAGTCAGTGCTTACTAGAGAAACAAATTTAATACAAGATATACAAATATAGTATATAAGGATTTTTAAGATTGACCTGCAGTGATCACCCACAGAGTCAGGTGTGGAAGAGTACAAAAGGGCAGTCTGTGTGCTGGAGATCCAAAGGATCCAATCTAAGGCCTGGAGCTCACTGTAGTGTCTCATGCGTGTCCATATTAGGAGGCCGAAGAGTCTGCAATGGAAGCCAGCAGATGATGTCCAAGGTGAAGGTGAAGACTGGAGCTCCTCCGAAGAGGCAGGAGCAAGCTTTCCTTCTTTGTTTCCCTTTTATTCCATTCAGACAATAAACTTATGCGTTGGTGCCACTCATACCCAGAGTGGGTCTTTTGTCTTCAGTAAATCCCTCCAGCCACACTCAGAACTACACTGATCGAATTTAGTTGGGTGTTTCTTACTTGAGTTGACACAATCAGTTAACAATCACAAGACACAAATAAATGGATTGAAATCCTGTTTTCATGGCCTCGAAGAATTAATACTGTTAAAATATCATAGTTCCCAAAGCAATCTGTATATTCAGTGCAACTTTTATCAAATTCCAATGACATTTTTCATAGAAATAGAAAAAGCACTTCTATAATTCATACGAAACCACAAAAGACACCAAACAGCCAAAGAAATTTTGAGCAACAAAACAAAATTGGAGTTATCACCCTACCCAATTTCAAACTGTAATATAGTATCTGAAACACCTTGATTTTGGCATTGAAAAAGCAGATGCATACATCAATGAAACAGAATAAACAGCCCAGAAATAAATCCACATACTTACAGATAATCTTTTAAGAAGTACCAAAGGGATACAGTAGGGAATAAAAGATGTTGGGGAAACTGGCTATTCACATATAGAAAATTAAAAGCAGACCTCTATAACATGCCATATACAAAAGTCAAGTTGAACTGAATCAAAGATATAAATTTAAGACCTAAAAATGTAAAATTAGGTTTTATAAGTAACTATATGGAAAATTTTTTCTTGATATTAGGACAGTGATTATTGGGCTATGACTCTAAAGCACAGACAATAAAATAAAAAATAGGCAAATTGATTTTATATCAAACTAAAAATCTATGAAAAAAGGAAACAATCAGCATAGTGAACAGACATCCTACAGAGAATGGAAGAAAATATTTATTTGCAAACAACATATCCAATAAGGCATTTATTACCATTTTGATCTGAAATGTTCCCCTTAAATCTCACACATTTGGAAGGTGCCTGGATTATGGGAGTGCTATAACTGACTTGCTGTTAGGAGATGGGGTCTCCTTGGAGGTGGGTACTACTGAGAACGTGATTTCAAAGGGTGTATTTTTGTTCCTGGCTCCTCCTTTAGCTTCCTCCTTCCTCCTCCTTTCTCCCCCTCTCTGCCCTTCTTCTTGGCCACCGTGTGTCACAGCTTTCCCACTACAGGGTTCTGCCATGCCCTTCCTGCATTGGGGCAAGCTAACCAGGGACTGAAGCTATAAAAGCTCTCCTCCTTTAAGTTTTGGGTGCTAGATATTTTGTTCCAGTGACAAGAAAGTGATTAATTTAGGGTTAATATCTCAAATATTTAAGGAACTCACTCAAGTTAACAGCAAAAAAAGAAAATAATCCCATTTTTAAAATGGGCAAAATATCTGAATAGACGTTTCTCAGAATACATAAATATGGCCAACAGATATATAAAAAATGCTCAGCATTGTCAATTATTGAGGAAATCCAAATTAAAATAACAATAAGATATTCCTTATACCTGTTAGAATATTACAAAAAAGACAAAAGATAAGTGTTGGTAAGATAAGTGTTGAGACATCTTCACTCTCAGATTTATTGCAGCATTCCTTATAATCCACATATGAAATCAATTTCAGTTTCCATCAATGGATGAATGAAAATGTATTGTATATCCACAGTGGAACACTTTTCAGCTTTTAAAAAGAATATCCAGTCATTTGTAATAATACAGATGAACCTAGACTACATTGTGCTAAGAGAAATAAAGAGGGGAAAGAAAGACAAGTACTACATATGCTAACTTATACATGAAATCTAAAAAGTTCAACTCACAGAGGCACAAGGTAGAATGGTGGTTGCCAGGGGCTGGAGCTGGAGGCCATGGGGAAAGTGTGTTAGTTAGAGTGTGCAAAGTTTTAGATACAGCATAGAAATAAATTCTGGAGATCTACCATATAGCATGGAGACTGGTTAACATTAATGTATTGTATACTGGAAAATTTCTATGAGAATAGATCTTTGATGCTCTTACAGCAACAGAAAAACAATACATGGGGTGAGGCAAATTTTTTTTGCCTTAATTTCATCGTTTCACAGTGTATGCACTTTTAGTTATTAATTATAACTTAATAAATCTGGGAGTAATAAACATATGACTCACAATTAGTAGAATTGCTAAAATGAAAAATAATCAAAACAATACATGCTGTTGAGGATGAATAGCAGGTACTTGTGACAGATGGGGGGTTGGGAGTGGTGGTAGTGCAGGAATTTTGCCCAGAGACTCTTCAAATCAGAGTTATCAGACTCTTCAAATCAGAGTTATCAGGTCTTTACACACTTGTGAATCTATGATTTTCCATGTGTAGGAAAATTTATATTTGGAAGAATTTGCAGTTAGCTGTTGGCAGTATTTCCCAGGAAGGCTGGTATTGCAGTTAAAAGTGATCATTTCTAGCACTGTTTTTGGAATATACTATATTTGTTTTGATGATCTCAAAGAAACATTGTACTATCTACTAAAATTATTTAATTTTCCCCTCACTTTTACGACAACAAATTAAGGTATGAGATGCCCTCTAGAGGGGAAAAACTATAATTTAAATTTTCTTTTATTCCCTTTTCTTTTTCCACAACCCCTTCCTGGGTCCACCAAGTCCACAGTGATCTCTTCCTGTGATAATTCCTTCCACATTTATGGGATGAGTTTAGCCAGCCTTGCAAAAGGCCATTTAACTTAGCACATTCTTCTGGTCAGTGTTTTTCTGTTTGTTATGATTTGCTGCCTCCTGAATCCGGCTGTTCACTTCTATCAGATACCTTAGTTATTCCACTTTCACCTCCCCTAAGTGAGTTAACATAGTTTGGACCCAAATGCACATTCAAAAACACAATTGAGAATAGGTGCACAGGGATGTTATAAAGCTTATGTTTCTATAAAGCATTTAAGGAATAGCCACATGAGATTTCCTTGCATGAACATCAGTTCTTTAGATGCTATGAACTAAGTTATGTTGGGTTCTGTACTTAACCAGACTGAAATCTGGACCAATCTTTCTTTCCTGGGTCCTTTCCCACAGATCACAAAGAAAAAGCAGCCTTGGATGAATGGATGTATATTATGCCGGGAAGTGGAAGGATGCCATCCAAATATTAGTATAGGAACAGCAAAAGACAGAGGCCAAATCATCTCTTTCACTGGAGGGTGATCAGGAAGAAAGGAGATAATCATGTACAGTGGATTGTGGGATTGTGCTTTGTTGCCAGCTGGTGAATGGCAGAGGCTGGCTCAACAAATTGTGTCTAACTACCAGGTTACACTGCTTCCAGTAAAATAAAATGCTCTGTTAATGAGCATACTCACTGTTTTTTACTTTCAAGTATTTGTAGGACTCTTCCCCCATCCATGAGTACATGGTCCCTCCCTCTCCCCGCCCACTCTCATCTTGTGCACTGCTGTGTCCCCAGTTCCCAAAAGAAAATAGTTCTTTAAAAAAAGTTGTGGAACCAAGCATGGTGGTATACGCCTGTAATCTCTTCACTGTAGTAGGTTGACGCACTGAATCATAAATTCAAGCCCAAACTGAATAACTCAACAACTTAGTGAGATCCTGTCTCAAAATAAAAATTAAAAGGAAGGTGCAGAGGTAGCTCAGAGCAAAGACCCTAGATTCAACCCTCAGTACTATAAGACAAAAAAAGTTTTGTAAATGTTTTTATCCCAGCCCTACAACACCCTGTGATTCCATTGGTCACTTGACTTACCATTCTCTGTAGTATGAGGTGGGACTGCTTCTGTCTCAGGCATTAATCATTTCTGGGAATTTTTGACATGAACCTGAATAAGAGGGTTACAACTGAACTCAATCATTTTAGTGGTATTATCACCAAGAACCCACACATAGTTGATCGAACTGGGTTTCTCTCCTATTGTAGTGAGGAGGCACATGAACTGTGAGGACTCTCAAGCAGAGGGTGTTAGAAAAGACATGAGATTCAGGCTTTGGCTGAGTGACTTGGAGGAACGTCAGAGGAGCTATGATTCCACTTAAATTGGGTTCTGCCTGAAAGTGGAGTAATTCAGTGATTGGATATTTCAACAAATAATATCTAGAGGGAGGACGGACTAGAGTAGAGCTAAATTTCTAGTCATGAAGCAGCAGTAATCCATTTTAGTTGGGAGAGGGATATTTTGTCATTTCTGGGTTTGGACAATATGTAATCTAGGTTCAGATGTTGTTATATGATGGTATTGCTTTTGGTCTTGATCTGTCAGAGTCACAGAGCTGCCTTGTCTGACTGATATTGGCATCCTTTGTGTTCAGCAGGACACCAAGATCTAATTTGGTGTTTCTGCTACTGCCCAATCAGCTCCTAGCAATGCCAAGGCCCAGCTGATAGTACCTTTACAACTCCTGGATATTTTGATATTGCAAAATGTTTTTCATCAGATCAGGATTTTACCAGAAGAGTATGTATGTGAGATTTGTATTTCAAATAGGCTCTTGACTGTTCCTCCATCTTGCAGGCATTTCTGATTTCAAGGTCTTTGGTTTTTTTGTCCCCCCTACACTGCTTTCTCTTCATCTACCCAAATTTCTGGGCCTGCCCCAAGTCCTAGCTCTTCTATGGTTGAGCGGGAAAGAGAGGTGTGAACTTAGCAGTCCAAGCAAGTGTACTGCTAAACCTGACAGGGACCATTCTGTGTGAGCAGAACAGAAATTTTGCTTCTTACAGGGAAAAAGCCTTTTTAAAAATACTGTTTATTTGATGGCTTTCGAGGAGGTGAGTTGGAGAAATGTCAGGCTTCTGGCTTGCTAATGTGTCCTCTGCAACCTTCTGGCATGTCCTCGGGGACTGCTTGTGGCCCACTGATGAGTCCTCTGTGACCTACTGACATGTCCTCTGTGACCTAAGTAAAATGAAACCTACATTTCTCTAAGATGGTCAATGGGCTGGTGGTGTCCCTGTCTGGACTCTATTAATGGGGTTGTCTCTAACCACTCTACCTCAAAAGATTTCCACATTTGAGAACTGCTGGCAAAATTTGAGCTTTCCCAAATCTTCTGATGGCAAGCAGTATGGCAGGAGGCATCTGGGCCAGGCAGTAACCTAGACTTCATCTTTGCTCTTTGCATTCTCTCTTCAGGAGGTTCATTCTTTCTCAACAGCTACCACTTTTCAATGGGAGATTGGGTATTGGGTGGTAGAGACACAGCATTACACAGTTCTCGTGGTGTCACTGGACAGGGTTTAAGTAGATTCTTGCAAAAAGGAGTTGGGGACCTCAACTCACACCTACCCACAGAGAAGGCTGTTGACTAGTCACAGGAATGAATTGCTGGACTTGTTAGTGGGAGTCATAAGCAGATTTATTAGGCAGAAAGGAGTACATAATCAGAAAGGGGTTCAAGCACTCAAATGGTGAGGCTTACTGTGGTCTGGGGCTAGGGGTATTTATATGTTCTTGGGGATAAATTTGTGGAATTTGTGAATCTATAGAAAGCTAGAGCTCAGATTATAGGTAAGAGGCAGAGGCCCATTTTACATGTAAAAAGCAAGAAAGGAGTTATTTTAAGGTTTATTGTGTCTTTGATATTCTTAGAAATTCTTTTGAAGTGAGTTTCCTGGAAGAGAGAAAGGCATTGTAATCTTGAGTAACTTTGTGTCCTGAAGCTATAGTTCTCTTAAAAATACAAATTTAAAATTATGATGTTCCTTGTCTCCTTTCTATCTTTATTTCTTCTATTGTACTTCAATAGTGCTTAGCATGAAAAAGACAGACTAACCAGTCCTACAGATGGTGATAAGTTCTATGAAGGAAGCAGACATAGCACTAAGTTAGAAAAAGACTGAAGTCAAAGAAGGCCTCTTTGAGGAGGTCATACTGAAACTGAGACCTGAAGCAGGAAAAAAAAATCAGCCATGGGAAGAGTTACAGTTGTCCACAGAGTGCCATTGCCCTAAAAAGGATATTAACTCTTGCAGAGGCAATAAGAGTGTTAGGTAGTTAGACATTGGTAGGTCCGAGGGACAAAAGGTTTCCAAAATAGCATGTCTTGCCAGTTAAATGAAGAGTCAAAGAGTGTATAATACATTTATAATCATTTGTTAGATCTCAGACTCAAAAATACACTATGGAGCACAATCACATTTTAAGATTATATTTTGTGCACATTCATTATGACAGAGATGCCTACTTCAAGAATAAGGCACACATCATACCTGGATGTCATGGCCTACAGCCTAATGATATCAGAAATGGAAACATTCTTTAGAAACACCCATGTTGGACTGAAATCTTATTTAGATTAGAATTTATTGTTCCTTTTGTAGATTTCTTACATGATTAAGGCCCCAGAGGAGATGCCGACCATGTGAAACAAAAATAGAAGACATTTTGTAATTCTAAAGTAATCTCTAAGAAAATGTTACTAAGCCCATACATATCATGTAGATAAAACAATGATAATCACCATGGTTCCCTGAGCCCCAGGAGTAACTCTTCTGTGCATAAAAAGTTATCTAAAGTCTCAGTCTATTCAGGTACCTACATGGCATTGAGGAAGACTACAAGACATAAAATAGGTTAGAAAGGAGACAGGAACTTGGAGAAACCCAGAGATTTTGAATAGTGGGGCAGAGAATGAGAAGGAGAACCTCTCCACCAAGTGAGAGGTAGTGAAGCAGGAGATTAGGGCATAGCAAACCGGCAGGACAATTGGGCATGATCTGTCAGTTATGGAGACCTGGTCGTCACAGCCAGGATGTGTAAGCAGGGAATCTTCAGAGATGACCCACACCTGACATCATTAGGTATTAGGTATTATTGGGTATTAGGTGTATAAAGCACCAAAGCCATTGGCCTCATGGTCACTGTCTTCTTTCTTTCCCAGTTGCCACTCTGCATGCAGGGCATATTTTCTTTTTTCATACCTCTTTTCTTCAGAGAGCTTCTCTTTCTTTTTTTTTTCTTTTGAGACAGGGTCTCACTATGTAGTTGAGACTGACCTGGAACTCACTGTGTAGCCCAGCCTGGTCTTGAACTCACAGCGATCCTCCTGCCTCAGCCTCCCTACTGCAGGGATTACAGGCATGCACCACCACACCCAGCAGAGAACTTCTCTTTCTTCAGACACTTCTCTCTTCTTCCTCCCTACTTTTCTACTTTTAACTTTAATGAATATAAAGTCTCTATGTCCTTTGATTGTCCTGTCCAATTCTTTGTTCAAGACTACAAGAGCCCAGAAGGGATCCCTGGGTGCCCCAGCCTTCAGTAACAACAGTGTAGAAGAGTAGGTGGGTAGCAGAGAAAGAGGGAAAGATTTAGTCAGCACAACTAACACGAAAGTTGGCCTATGTAGAAGGGAAGTCAGAATGTAACTGTTTTGGGATGTGGAAAATAGGTGGTCACTGGAAACATTCTCTGCACTTCTCAACATACATTCCTTCATAACGTAATGGGAGCTTTCTCGAGAAGGTTATGTCTGAACTTGCTGATATATGAAACAAAAGCCCCTACATTTTCCTATCTCTACAGGTGACTGCTTTAAAACCCAGTTTGGCCCCAAGAAATACCACTGAAAAATTGCTACTGAAAACCGTATGTGATGGATAACTTGTCAGTGATGCAGAAGAGAGAGGAAATCACTTTTCCTTTAAGACCAGTGGTTCGCAGGGTAGCTTTTTTGGTTTGAGGAGCCAAAGAGGCTCACCTAACTACATGAGCAGGAGCTTGGTCTCAAAGGTCTCAAAACACTAGAGCCTAGGATAGTAAATTGTACTGGGAGGCTGCCACCTCCCCAAGTCCCCAACTTCCCAGCAGGGCAGAAAGTTTCCCTGCCACTCAGGTAGCCTTCACAAAGGGCCTTAGAGATCCACATGCAGGACAATGCCTAGTGTCAGCCCAGTCTTGGAAATACATTGAACAAATCTTTCCAGAATAAATACCTTCCATGGGAACTTTGCATTCTGCTATGTATTATACTGTATACTGTGCACTCCAAGAGGTACACAGCCAAGAAGAAGAGCTGATTGCTGATTGGCATAGGCAGTGAAAATCCATTTTGCCTGCTCCTCTGATTACCTGAGCAGAGACAATACTTCAGTGTTTCTTTCTTTCTTATTTTTTCCTTTTTGGCTTTTTGAGACAATAGTTTAGGTAGGCCTTGAACTCACTATGTAGCCCAGGCTGGCCTTGAACTCATGGCAATCCTCTTGCTGGTATTACAGGTGTGTGTCAAAACACTCACTTACTTTAATGTTTTATTAAGACATTCTCATTTGCTTTTTGGTTATAAATTTTATATATATTTAATAATTTATATAGAAAAGAATTTATGATTTATAGATATCTATTCTTTTTCTTTACTCTCCTACTCTCTTTTCTTCTCCGTTTCATATTCAAAGTTTTAATTTTCTTTTCTTCACATTTAGACATTATCGCTTTCATTTCTTACCTTTTTCTTGCTCTTTTCTTTGTAAATGTATAATTTTTTTGCTATTGTTTTTTTGAGTCCTGTTGGATTCTGTATTAGGAAACTGGAGGGTCTGTGTTGGAAGGCTGAAGAGTCTGCACTGCAAAGGTCAAGAGTCTGTGCTGGAAGCCTGGAGATGGACGTCCAAAGACAGTGGTGAAGACTGGAGCTCCTTCGAAGAAGCAGAAGTGAGACTTCCTTTTTCTTTCCCTTTTTATTCTGTCCAGGCTGCAAGCCTATTGGTTGGTTGCAGCTAAGGTACGTCTTCCCTCTTCGGTAAGTCCATCACCATATCCAGAACTATATTAAGCCAATCAGCTAGGAGTTTCAAGTTGACACCATAATTAACTATCATAATACTCAAAGTAATCTTACACAGAGATGAGAAAGCAAGACAGACACACCCAAAAGAGCACAAGAAAGAATAAATCTACCTGAAAGAGTAGATAGGCAGATGATAAAATGAAAAAATGGAACTAAATTGTTTGTAAATGGGGAGTGAAGGAGGGGGTGAAGGGAGGGCAGGGACAAGGGGAAAAATGAGAACCAAGACCTGTCATGTAAAGGTACAAGATCCCAGTAATGAATGCAACTGTACTGTATACCTAGAAAATACCAATAAACTCAAGAAAAAGAAAAGGAAAGAAAGAAAGAAAGCAAGCAAGAAAGAAAGCAAGAAAGGAAACCAATGTTTCCAAAAAATAGAAAGGGATAGAAATCTTTCTAACTCATCCTACAAAGACAGTATTACCCTCCTATCAAAAGCTGATAAGGACACAACAGCAACAATAACAAAAGAAAATAACAGAACTGAACAGGAACTATTCAAGGGTGATAAAAAACAACTAAAGTAGGTGTGTAAATTTGAAAAAAACACATTACAGTAAAGGTAACTGCCAAGAACGATGAGATAAACTTGTTTGGAAGGCTTATTTAGAATATTTTGAGAAGGATTAATGGCAAAGTATCTTTTCCTTGTAACAAATTTTTAAAAATGTAAATATTGATGATCAAATGTTTACAGCAATTTCTGTCAAATAAAACCATACACTGTGTTTTTACCCACCTTATTCACTCAATCTGACACCGTGTGACTTCTGGCTCTTCCCCTACATAAAAATGACCGTGAAAGGTAAACATTTTGAAATGATTCAGGATATCAAGATAGCCACAATAGCAAACTAAAGACACTCACAAAACAGAATTTTCAAAACTGCTTCAGAAAGTGGCAAGAATGATAGGGTAATTGTATTTTAAGTGAAAGGAAGTATTTTAGGGGCATTAATGGCAGGATAACATTTACTGTGATAAAATTTTTATATTCAAACAGTTGCCATTTGTTTTGGTCACACCTCCTAGACCGATATCCTTAATGAGCATAGATGCAAAAATTGTCATTAATATACTTACAAATCTAGTTCAATCTCACATGAAAGGATCATGCATCATGATCAAGTTGGTTTTATTCTAGGGATGCATGGTTGGTTCAATACACAAAAACCAATATATATAATACACCACACAAACAGAATCAAGGTAAAAATAAATAAAATAAAAAAGAAACAAACATGATATCCTCAATAGATTCAAAGAAAAAGCCTTTGAACAAAATTCAACATCCTTTCAAAATGAATGCCTGAATATTATAAGTACAGGGCCAGGAATTTAGCTGAGTAGTTCTCTGCCTGCCTTGTAAGTGCAAGGACCTGAGTTTGATCCCCAGTATAAAAAACAACAACAACAACAACAAAAAAGTAAACCTGAATATCCTATGTATAGAAGAACCTTGGGCCAGGGGTTTGGCTCAGTGGTTCTGTTGCCTGCCTTGGAAGTGAAAGGGTCCGAGTTTGATTCCTAATACCAAAAAAAGAAGGAGAAAGAGAAGAAGAAGCAGCTTACACCCACATAATAATGGTTATATATGACAAACCCACAGCCAACATCAAACCAAATGAAAGAAAACTGAAAGCATTTCCTCTGTAATCAGGAGAATGAAAAGGATGCTTCTCTCACTACTAGTTTTCAATATATTTGAAATATTATCCAGAGTTACTAGGCCTGAAAAAGAAACAGGATACCAATAGGA
This sequence comes from Fukomys damarensis, assembly GCF_012274545.1. Classification (NCBI taxonomy): domain Eukaryota; kingdom Metazoa; phylum Chordata; class Mammalia; order Rodentia; family Bathyergidae; genus Fukomys; species Fukomys damarensis. Next base: position 95,978,137 of record NW_022900951.1, read on the forward strand.
AAGGAGGAATTCAAAATATACTTGTTTGGAGATGGTACAATTGTATACCCGGGATATCCTAAAGTATCCACTAAAAACTCTCTTAAAACTGATAAATCAAAAGTGGCAAGATACAAAAACATACAAAAAGTGGCATCTCTTTTATACACTAATAAAGAAGGTGCTGAGAAACAATCTTATACACAATGGCCTCAAGAAGACCTAGGAGTAAACCCAACCAATGAGATGAAAAACTTCTACATTAAAAATTACAAAAGAGACGGAAGAAATTGAAAAAGACTCTAGAAGATGGAAAGTCCTCCTATGCCTGGGGATAGGGTGAATGCAATAGTGTTAAATTGCCATATTCCCAAAAGTGATCTATATATTCAATGCAATTTCCATCAACTATCAATGACATTCTACACAGAACTAGGAAAAAATCCCTAAAAATTATATAGAAGTACAAAATACTCCTAATAGCCAAAACATTCCTAAGCAAAAAGAACAATACTGGAAGCATCACAGTATCAAATTTCAAAATATATTATAGAGCCACTGTAAAAAAAAGTGATATATGCACAGCACACCTAGCACACTTTGTAATAGCTAAATCTTGGAAAAAAATCCAAATGCCTATCAACCAATGAATGCTTAAAGAAGATGTGGGTTTTTTATACAATGGAGTACTACTCAGCCATAAAGAAGGATAAACTTGAGACATTTCTAGGTAAATAGATGCAAGCTGAGACCATACTCACAAGTGAAATAAATTAGACACACGTGTGTAAATATTGCATTGTTTCTCTAGTGTGAGAAAGTGAAAGTGTAAATAAGGACCGAAATGTATAATCGATATCATGAACTAAGAAGAAAATGTTCAAATGGGAAGAAGAACTAAGGAAGAGGAAGGGGAAAAGAAGGAAAAAATTAGAAGAGAAAGAAAAATGGAAATAAAGCTTTTATAAATAAGGAGGGGAAGAGGGATTAAAGGGAGGGTAGGGGAATGGGAAAAAATGAAGAATCAAGATATATCTTGATTCTATATGTACAGGTACAAATTCTCTATGATGAATATGATCATTGTATATAAAATGTAGCAATAAAGTTCATTAATTAAAAAATGTGGTATAGGCGTAAAAATTGACACTTAAACCAATGGAATTAAATAGAGGACAGAGTAATAAACCCATGCATCTATAGCTATCCGATTCTCAACAAAGGAGCTAAAAACGTATGTTGGTAAAAAATACAACCTCTTCAACAAATAGTACTAGAGAAAAAGAACATCCACCTATAGATGATTATAACAAGATCCCTGTACAAAAATCAATTCAAAATGAATCAAAGACCTTAATGTAAAACCTGAAATTTTGAAAATACTAGAGAGAAGCAGTAGAAACAATTCAACAAATTAGTACAGGCAATGATTTCCTGAATAGGACTCCAATAGCTCAAGAAACAATAATAAGAGACAAATGAGATTACATCAAATTAAAGTGCTTCCATCCAGCTGTGGAGGCATATATCTGTAACCTCACTACTCTTGGGAATCTGAGACAGCAGGATCACAAGTTTGAGCCCAGCCTGGGCAATTTAATGACTTGGTGAGACCATTTAAAAAATAAAAAGTGTTACAGTGAGAGGTATCATGGTGAACTAGAGGCAGCAGCACTCAGGAATGCTCAGAAGACACTCACCAAAATCTGCTGGTACTCAGAATCAAAGAATGAACAAAAGCCAAACACAGGAAGGCAAGTGGAAGGAGAAGCCCATCAGATGAGTTCTAGTACCAGGACTTTTTAAAGAAGCAGAACTACCTCTAGGTCTCCCCATTGCTTACACCCAGGTCCGGTAGACATGCCATCTTGGGAAAGCTTCTAACTTCCTGAAGGAAGAAGCCCTACCAACGCCACTGCTATTGGTGCCCAAACTAGTGCCCACCTGTGCTGTCTTCCCACTGGGAAATGGAGCGAGGTATTTACAGGAGAGAGCCTCTTCAAGGAAAGTGTGGGCCAGAGAAGCATTCAGAGGGATGTGACTGAGTTGAGAATGGAGAACCCTAGGGACAGAAAGAACAAAAGTCCTAGTTAGGGACCAAAAATAGGGTACTGAGGAATTTGTGGGATGGTGAGTCACAGGGTCATGCAAGAGTTGTGACCAATGTGTTCCAAGGCTGGAGAAAAAAACGCTGGAGCTGTGCCAGGAGGCAATGTATCACCACTCCCCAAAATGCTGCTGAGCTCTTTGCCTGTGTGCTGTGTTGCCTGCTGCCTGCATTCCAAATGCTGCAGAGCTCAGCACCCATGCAGAACTAATTCCACTACCACCAAAAGCTGTTCAGATCTGCACCTAGGTGATCTCCCTCTAAGTTACCGCCAAATACTATTGAATTGCTATCAGAAGTATCCTCCTCATCAAACCTTAAATGTCACTGACATCTCACACTGGATACAGATTTTTGAGAGGTGTAGTCAGAGAGTTTGGCATAGACAGAAAGTAGGAGAGCAGTACAGTCAGAAGGTTGCATGGCATGCTCACTTGTCACTTGGAAGGCTGTAGATGGAGCAGACATATGTAGATGCAGGATTTATCAAGGAGAGAAGACAAAGGTTGAGAGAACCCCTCCAGGGATCACAAGAAGACTCAGTGCTAGAACAGCCAGCCATATTGTGACTCTCCCTGCCCCTCATACAACTGAATATGTCTAATCATAAGACAGAAGCAAAAATCTACAGCTACATACACCTGAAAAAGTGCAGGTGAAACTTAACAGAACTCTGCCTATAGATGGAACAAGAAGCAGACTCAAGAGGAAAGACAGCCTCTTAAATAGATGGTGTTGGAAATACTGCCTTTCAACTTGCCAATGATTAAAACTTGACCTCTACCTTTCACCATGCACTAAACTAAAATCCAAGTGGATCAGTATCAAAGCAAAATAACTCAACTCACTGTAAAGTAAATTAGTTAGAACTCTAGAAGAAATTGGCAAAAGAGAAGATTTTATGAACAAATCCTCGACAGCACGAGAACTTGCACAAAGAATCAACAACTGGGATCTCATTGTGCTAAAGCTTTAGTAGTGCAAGAGAAATCACGAACAGAGCTACGAGACAACCTACAATGTGGGGAAAAAATTTTACCAGCTACTCTTCAGAAAAAGGTCTACTATACAGAATACATAAAGAACTAAAAAAAAAATCAGACCTCCCCAAATACAAAGACAGAATTCAAAAATTAACAATGTGAAATAGGAAGAAAAGGGCTAAAGGTGTAGGGGAAGTGGGAAGGGTAGGACAGGGGAAATAAGGGAAAAGAAAAAATATGGGAAAAAGGAAATAAAGTTTTTGTAAATAGGGAAGGGAGGAGGGAGTGAAGAGAGGGCAAGAGTAAGGGGAAAAAATGAGAACCAAGACCTGTTATGTAAAGGTACAAGATCCCAATGATGAATGCACCAATAAACTCAATGAGAAAAAAATGGGCATCCGAAATGAACAGACATTTCTCAGAAAAAGAAGTAAAAGCAGCAAATAAATACATGAAAAAATGTTCCACAACACTGGTTGTTCAAGAGATGTAGATGAAAACACTGAGATTCCACCTCACCCCAGAAAGAATGGCTGCTATCAGGAAATCAAATAATAACAAATGCTGGTGGGGTTGTGGGGAGAAAGGAACCCCTCTACATTGTTGGTGGGAGTGCAGACTGGTGCAACCACTGTGGAAATCAGTATGGACCTGTCTCAAAAAACTAGGATTAGAGGTGCCATTTGACCCAGCAATCCCTCAGCTGGGTATCTTTCCTAAAGAATTAAAAGAATCACACCACAGTGATATAAATGCACCCATGTTTATAGCGGCACAATTCGTAATAGCTAAAACTTGGAAACAACCCGAATGTACTACTCAGCCAAAAGAATGAGACTAGAAACATTTATACCTAAATGGATGCACACTGAGGCGATACTTTTTAATTTTCCCCTCTCATTGAATTTATTGGTACATTTTAGGTATATAGTATAGTTACATTCATTATTGGGATTTTGCACTCTTATATGACAGGTGGTCTTGGTTCTCATTTTTTTTCCCCTTGTCCCTGCCCTACCTTCACCCTCTCCTCCTCTCCCCATTTATAAACGTTTCATTTCCATTTTTTCATTTTCGCATATTTTTTTCTTTTCTCTTATTATCTTTCCCCTACACTTCCCACTTTCCCTACACCTTTAGCCCCTTTCTTCCTATTTCACATTGTCAATCTCATTAGGATCTTGTGTACTATTATAGTTTTTCATACCAGAGAAACTATTTGGTATTTACACATGTGTGACTTAATTATTTCATGTAGGAGTATATCCTCAATATGTATCCATGTTCCTATGAATGAATGTAATTTCTCATTCCCTGTGGCAGAGTAGTATTCCATTGTGTAGAAAAACCACATCTTCTTTATCCAGTCTCCACCTGATGGGCAAATGCGCTGTTTCCAAGTTTTAGCTATTACAAGCTGTGCCGCTATAAACATAGGAGCGTATATATCACTGTGATATGATTCTTTTAATTCCTTTGGAAAGATACCCAGCAGAGAGATGACTGGGTCAAATGGAACCTCTAGTCCCAGCTCTTTGAGGTGTCTCCATATTGATTTCCATAGTGGTTGCACCAGTCTGCACTCCCACACAGAATGTAGAGGGGTTCCTTTCTCCCCACAACCCTGCCAACATTTGTTATTGTTTGATTTCTTGATAGCAGCCATTCTTTTTTGGGGTGAGGTGGAATCTCAGTGTTGTTTTCATCTGCATCTCTCAAGTGACCAGTGATGTGGAACATTTTTTCATATATTTACTTGCTGCTTTTACTTCTTTGTCTGAGAAATGTCTGTTCGTTTCAGATGCCCATTTTTGAATCGGGTCCATATATTTGGGGGCTGATTGTTTTTGAGTTCTTTATATATTCTAGATAATAGTCCTTTGTCTCTGGAGCACCTGGTAAATTTTTTTTCCCACATTGTAGGTTGTCTCTTAGTTCTGTTGATGGTTTCTTTTGCAGTGAAGAAGCTTTTTAATAAGATGAGATCCCAGTTGTTGATTCTTTCAGCTAGTTCCCATGCTACTGAAGATTTGTTCATAAAGTCTTTTCCTATGGCAATATCTTTGAGAATTATCCCTAACCTATTTTCCATCACGTTTAGAGGTTTTTTTCATATTTAGATCTTTAATCCACTTGGATTTTAGGTTAGTGCATAATGAAAGATAAGGGTCTAGTTTTAATCTTTTGCAGGTTGAAATCTTTTCTCCAGCACCATTTATTAAAAGCCAATCTTTCCTCCACTGAGAGTGGTTGGCTCTTTTGTCAAAGATGAGGTAGCTGAGTAAATCTGGAGTTGTCTCCATATCT
>NW_022900951.1:95992284-95994495 GCF_012274545.1 Fukomys damarensis
CACATGTGTGTGACTTAATTATTTCATGTAGGAGTATATCCTCAATATGTATCCATGTTCCTATGAATGAATGTAATTTCTCATTCCCTGTGGCAGAGTAGTATTCCATTGTGTAGAAAAACCACATCTTCTTTATCGTCTCCACCTTCTTGTGTACTATTATAGTTTTTCATACCAGAGAAACTATTTGGTATTTACACATGTGTGACTTAATTATTTCATGTAGGAGTATATCCTCAATATGTATCCATGTTCCTATGAATGAATGTAATTTCTCATTCCCTGTGGCAGAGTAGTATTCCATTGTGTAGAAAAACCACATCTTCTTTATCCAGTCTCCACCTGATGGGCAAATGCGCTGTTTCCAAGTTTTAGCTATTACAAGCTGTGCCGCTATAAACATAGGAGCGTATATATCACTGTGATATGATTCTTTTAATTCCTTTGGAAAGATACCCAGCAGAGAGATGACTGGGTCAAATGGAACCTCTAGTCCCAGCTCTTTGAGGTGTCTCCATATTGATTTCCATAGTGGTTGCACCAGTCTGCACTCCCACACAGAATGTAGAGGGGTTCCTTTCTCCCCACAACCCTGCCAACATTTGTTATTGTTTGATTTCTTGATAGCAGCCATTCTTTTTTGGGGTGAGGTGGAATCTCAGTGTTGTTTTCATCTGCATCTCTCAAGTGACCAGTGATGTGGAACATTTTTTCATATATTTACTTGCTGCTTTTACTTCTTTGTCTGAGAAATGTCTGTTCGTTTCAGATGCCCATTTTTGAATCGGGTCCATATATTTGGGGGCTGATTGTTTTTGAGTTCTTTATATATTCTAGATAATAGTCCTTTGTCTCTGGAGCACCTGGTAAATTTTTTTTCCCACATTGTAGGTTGTCTCTTAGTTCTGTTGATGGTTTCTTTTGCAGTGAAGAAGCTTTTTAATAAGATGAGATCCCAGTTGTTGATTCTTTCAGCTAGTTCCCATGCTACTGAAGATTTGTTCATAAAGTCTTTTCCTATGTCAATGTCTTCCAGAGTTTTGCCTAAGTAATCTTCCAGCAAGATTAGTGTTTTTTTAAAAATATTTAGATCTTTAATCCACTTGGATTTTAGTTTAGTGCATGGTGAGAGATAAGGGTCTACTTTTAATCTTTGGCAGGTTGAGATAGAGTTTTTCCAACACCATTTATTGAAGAGACTATCTTGTCTCCAGTGAGGATGGTCTGCTCCTTTGTCAAAGAAGAGGTAGCTAAGCACATCTGGGATTGTTTTTTTATCTTCCAGTCTGTTCCACTGATCATCAGGTCTGTTTCTTTGCCAGTACCATGCTGTTTTTATCACAGTGGCTTTGTAGTATAGTTTCAAATTGGGAATTGCTATACCGACTACCATGTCTCTTTTGCCTAGGTCGGCTTTTGCTATTCTAAGTATCTTCTGGTTCCAAATGAATTTTTGGATTATTTTTTCTAGTTCTGCGAAATATAGTGTTGGAATTTCAATAGGCATTGCATTGAATCTGTATATTAGTTTTGGTAATATGGCCATTTTCACTATGTTGATTCTTCCTACCCAGGAACAGGGGATATCTTTCCATTTTTTTATATCCTCTTTGATGTCTTTTTTCAGAGTGCTGTAGTTTTCAGTGTAGAGGTCTTTTGCTTCTTTCGTTAGATTGATTCCTAGATACTTCATTTTTTGGGATGCTATTGTGAAAAGAATTATTTCCCTAATTTCTCTCTCAGTGAGTCTGTTATTTGTGTACAAGAAGGCTTTTGATTGTTCAGTGTTGACCTTGCATCCAGCTACTCTGTTAAAAGTGTCAATTAAGTCTAGAAGTCTTTTGGTGGAGTTTTTTGGGTCTTCAATGTAGAGTATCATATCATCAGCAAACAATGACAGTTAACTTTTTCTTTTCCTATCTTTATTGCTTTAATTTCTTTCTCTTGTCTAATTGCTATGGTTAATGTTTCCAGAACTATATCAAAGAGGAGTGGTGATAGTGGGCATGCTTGTCTTGTTGCTGATTTTAACATGAAGGTTTTCAGTTTTTGGCCATTTAATATGATGTTGGCTGTCGGTTTTTTCATAGATAGCCTTTATTAAGTTGAGATAGAGGCCATCTATTCCAATTTTTTGTAGCGTTTTTATCATGAATGGGTGTTGAATTTTATCAAATGCTCTTTCTGCATCTGTTGACAGGATCATATGGT
>NW_022900951.1:95994528-95994825 GCF_012274545.1 Fukomys damarensis
TTTCTTAGTTTCCATTGCACTGATTTCTGCTCTAATCTTTATAATTTCCTCTCTTGTACGAGCTTTGGGTTTTTCTTGCTCTTGTTTTCCTAGGAGTCTAAGATTCATCATTAAGTTGTTAATTTGAGCTCACTCTGTTTTCCTAGTGTGGGCATTCAGTGCTATAAATTTTCCATGTAGAACTGCTTTCATTGTGTCCCATAGATTCCTGTGTGTTGTATTGGCATTATCACTTATTTGTAAAAAGTGTCTGATTTCTTCTTTGAATTCCTCTGTGATCCATTGATTGTTCAGGAG
>NW_022900951.1:95996030-95996568 GCF_012274545.1 Fukomys damarensis
AGAATTGTTTTCCACCCTTTAACTTTCAGTATATGCTCTTCTTTTTGCACTAGGTGTGTATCTTGTATACAACATGCTGTTGGATTTTGCTTCTTAATCCATTCTGCCAGTCTGTTGCTCTTGATTGTTGAATTGAGGCCATTGACATTGATGGTTATAACTGATATACTGACTTATTCATTGATGGTTATAACTGATATGTACTGACTTATTATTGTCATGTTATTGTCCTTTTGTTGACTCTTTTTACTTTTTCACCTTCTCCTTTTAGTTTTTTGCCTTGCCTATTTGATTTGGTCTGTTGGGCCTCATGGTGTTGTTGCCTTCATTATCTTTTTCTGGGATATTGTTTAGAATTCCTGGTAGTGCTGGTTTGGTGTTCATGGAGTTTCTCAGGTGTCCTTTGTCACGTAAGTATCCTATTTCCCCATCCATTTGAAAGAGAGTTTTGCAGGATACATCAGTCTAGGTTGGCGGTTGTGCTCTTTTAGTACTTGAAATACCTCACTCCAGGCTCTCCTTGATCTGAGGGTTTGTG
>NW_022900951.1:95997068-96017138 GCF_012274545.1 Fukomys damarensis
GATTTCTCTTACATGAGAAATTTAAAGCGTGAGTAAATTAAAGAGCAAAATAAACAATAATAAGGGCCGGGGATTTCGCTCAGGGCCTCTGTGCCTGCCTGGCAAGCACAAGGTCCTGAGTTTGATTCCCGGTAGTGGTGAAAAAAAAGATAAAAATAGGGTTATAGATCTTTTGTAAAAAGGAAGGGGAGCAAGACTTGGAGGGAGGGGGAGGAGCACAAGGGGATAAAAAAGAATTAAGATGTGTTGTGTACACGGACCAACTCCCCACAATGGATGTAATCATTTTGTACTGCAGACATGTACAATAAGGATAAAATTATTTTCAGTAGTGGCTGGACCCTTGTGGAGGTGAAAGAGGTTTCTCTTCCTACTTAACAGCCACCACCTCCACTGATGGAAGTTCTTTCCTTTCATCTGGAGGCTGGCCTTGCTACAGAGAGCTGTGCTTCCTATTATGGGAATCTCAAGTGTCCCCAGTGTTCAAGGATTGACGCCCAGTGCAGCTGTGTTCAGAGGTGGGGCCTTTGGGAGGTGATTGGATAATTAAGGTTCTGACCTCATCAGCGGATTAATTCATTTCTAGATGCACAGCTTGGCGGAAGGGGCTTATTACAAAAGCAAGTTCTCTCTGCTTCTTGGCCACCATGAGCTGAGCAGCTTTCTTCCAACCACACCCTTTCATCGTGAGGTTCTGCCTTAGCATGGGCCTAACCTGGCCAAGTGACCATGAACTGAAACATCTGAAACTGTGAGTCAAATAATCCCTCCTGTATCTTGGTTTCTCTCAGGTATCCTGTCACAGTGAAACAGTGCTGACTAACACTTCTCATGACTCTCCTCCTAGAGGTGTCACTGTGTTTCTCTCATGCATCTCATTATTCCTGATATAAATTTAAAATGAATGTATTCCTTAATCACACGAGGACAGTTCATGAGTATCTGGTCTCTACTTTTATTTATGATGTTTACCCAGAACTGTTACCTCACTGCTTCTCAAAAAGGTGACAATGTCATGAGCCTCCCCGGCTAAAGCTTAGTCACCAAATTCCTGCTCTTCACAGGAATAAAAAGCCAAACACATAACACTCAAAGCCCTCTGAAATCTTGGGCTCCCTGCCCCCTCTGCAATCTCCCCATAGCCCACCTACACTCACAGGTCTCCCAGAATCACCATGTTCTTTTGTTTCCTGTTTTGCACAGGCTGCACATTTGGCCAGAAACACCGTCCTCCTAATCCCTATGTCCTTGAAATCTGACACATTCTTTAAAACACAGCTCAGAGGTAACAAACTCTGCACCAGGGCATTGGCCCTAGGCCCATATGCTTGCTATAGCTGTTGTCACCTTAAGTACAGGGACATCATCAACACCTAGCATAATACTAAGCATGCAGAAGGTGCTTACTATATGGGTTTGTAGAAAGATGAAATCAGGAGCAAGTAGGAGAGGTTATTAGAGTGGCAAATAGGAATCAGTGAAGAAAGTGGTCCCCTTGTGGAAACATATGGGGATAATTTAAGACATGCTTTAAGTAAAGGACTCCGCTGCATGAAGTCCTATGGAAAAGCTGGTGAGCTTAGTAAGGAAAGAGGGAAGATAAGTTTTTGTGCAGTGCATGATAACAGAGCTTCCAAGCTACATCCAAATAGCATTCAGTCATGCAAAAATGGTCATCAGGAACTCTGGCCTAGCAGGGATATAAAAGTGCATTATCAAGTCATTATTAGCATGCATGTTTACTTCTCGCTAATGCCCAGGTCTGCCCTTTTCTTCACTGATTAACGTGCCTGTTTACTTCTCACTTAAACCCCAGGGCTGCCCTTTTCTTCACTGCCCTCTCAATTTAGGGTCAAATAAGGCTTCTAGTGGAAAAATGATGAAAAACAAGGAATAAAGGCCTATTTTCCAAGGTTGATGAAATTGTTTAACCACAGCCTGATTAGGTTCAGGATTAAGAAGATTTTGCTTGCCAACTCTGCTGCCTTCCTAGAATGGAGAATGCTAATGGAAAGCAGCTGGCCTCTTGTTTTTCTTTTTAGAAAAACAATCTAATAGGATAAAATGTTTTTTATGGAGCTTTGTAGATAGAATTCTAAAACGTCCCCCAAGATTGTTAGCCCTGGTGTATATGAATGTGAGTGGCTCTAATCTGATCAGGTGAGACTTTTAAAAGGGGATCTAGAGGTCAGTCACAGACGTCAGATTTGAAGCCGCAGCAGATGCTTTCTTGTTGACCTTAAAGGAACAAACTGCCGTGTTGTGGAGAGCCACATAGCAAGCCATAGCCTCCGGTAGCTATGAGCAACCTTAAATTACCAGTCATCAAGAAACCAAGGACTTTAGCCCTCTGGCCTCAAAAAAACTGAATTCTGCCAACAACCAGTTTGGAAAATGACCTTGCACCTCAGACGAGACCTCAACCCTGGCTGATAAATTGATTACAGTCTGGTCAGACCCTGAGAAGATGATCCATTTAAGCCACACCTGAACTCTTGGTGCATGCAAGCCGGGAGATAAAAAATTTATGTTGACTAAGTTCTTTGTCGTTTGTTAAGCAGCAATAGAAAAGTAATAGAGTCCTACAGGCCCCAGCTCCAATTAAGAAAGAAGCTCAAAGTGGGGTAGGTTTGGAGCCACATAAGTAGCAACATAGAACTGTGTGCAGAAGCCCGTGAGAGGTTCATTTGTACCCCACCACAAACGCTTCTTTTTGCAGAGCCTAAGTGGCCACTTTCTCAAATGAGTTGTGAACTGCATACCTTGCCAAAATGTTAGAACACACAAACCCCACTCCACCCCCTCAAAGGTTCATCTCATTTGAAATGCTTTTCTCTACTCCCAAAACAATATATTCAACCCCTTTCAAACTGTTCCCGTACTTTGTGCTTTCAACTAGCGGTGCCAAACAGTGGATGGAAGTCCTGGAGCTGATCATTCTGAGGCATGGCAGGGGGAGAGAGTAAAGGTGATTTGCTTCTTTCTTGAGACCATTCACCTAGCTCTAAAGGAAGTTTCCGAGGCCAGGATACTGATTTATGGAGGAACCTGGTATACCCCTGACACGAAGGTATCCTGAGTGTCCTATACTCCTTACTAATAGTAAAATAAACTGGTCTGCAGTGGAGACAAAGCTATAATCACTCTTCTTTCCTCTTTTCCTTGTACAAGGTTGGCAGGCCAGCCAGCCTTTGGAATTCAGCCTTGAACATTTCCTGATGAGAACAACTGCTCCTCAGATGGCACAATGGGCTCTGTGAGTCTACCGGCAATCAAAATGGCTCTATGTTGGGCAGCCGTCCCACTGTTTGGCAGAATTCATTTTGTTGGATAGAGGTTTGATACCAAGTTTCACCCAAGATACAACTACTTCCCTGCAAAAATCAGAGTGTTCCAAGGTAGTTGGCATGATTAGCATTTTCCCAGCAGGGACTAAGAGCAGCAGCAGCTCTCAGCAAGCTGAATGCCAACAAGTTAGCCTCTTGTGCTCCCGGGAGCAGATTTATGTGCTTTGCCGGGAACCTAGAAAGAAGGGATAATCTTTGGCCATTTATTTGGACTCTGAGAGCCCTGAGTGGCATCTACCAAAAGCATAAATGCTGCCTGGCTTTGGTGGCACATCATTAAAATGCAATCTGTTGGCAACTTCTGCTAAGCCAGCCCACAGAATGCTTGTGAGTGTCAGTGAGAAGACATGCCAGGGATAGAGGGTCACTGCTGTACATTCCAAACCCTTACTTATGGGCATTTGACCACTTGGACCATTAAACAAATGTCCATCCATGCTCTAGGAGCATCCTGCTCCAGACATCACCGAGGCCTTTCTTACACTCTAAGAGGCCAGGAAATAGTTGGAGAACTACCCTCTCTTCTTCCTCACTGTAGAGAAGTCTTTTTCAGGAATGCCTCTGAGCACTCTCTTAAAAGTTTTGAGATAAGAGGCTGGTATAGGAGACGCAGAACATAAGTGAGAATATGCAAAAAAGAATAACCTTGAATATATTGTTCCATATCTTACTGAATCAGTCTCTTAGTCCCAAGAACAGGTCAGCTCAGCTAAACAGTTGTGTCTCATATCAGGAGAAGGTGCTTCAGATGGGCTCCCGTCACAGGCTTCTGGGTGGTGCAAGCAAACAGGTAATTAGTAAGAGGCATTCCTATGGAAGCAAAATAAGCTCAGCTCCTTGTCCCACAGAAGCAGTTGCAGGTGCCACACCAGCTGCAGTCTTCCCTCTATCTCCTCTTGGTGTTCCTCCTTTTCTTTCATCCTTTCCTTCCTTATTTGTCTGTTTTTTGAGATGAGGTCTTGCTATGTAATTCAGGCTGCCCTTGAACTCACTATGTAGCCCAGGCTGGCCTCGAACTCATAGCCTCTTGCCTTACCCTCCCCAGTGCTGGGGTTACAGCTGTGTACCGCTACACCTGGCTTTTTTCCTTCCTTTGTACCTTTTCTTCTTCTATTGCTTTTGTTTGTTCAGCTTCTCCTCCAGTTCTACCTTTCTTTTCTCCCCATTACACCTCCCGCACTGAGAATAATCCAGTAAAAGCTCAGCAAGACCCATCTTGTGCCACCACTAACACCTTAGATCTTGAACAGGAGCTAAAAACATGGCCTAAAATGCTCTTTCTGCCATCTCTCCAGTGGCCTTGAGCCTAGCTGACAGGGATTCTCATTCTGTCTTTTGATCCACATGATGATTAAAAGCTATGTCCTTGACTTTAATTAGAGACAATTAGATATACACATTTAGGGTTAGGGTGTAGCTCAGTGGTAATGAAATTGCTGAGTCTTTACTCTGTGCAAGGTAAGAGCTGTGAAAAATGTTGCATTCATTGAATTCTCACAAGAGCCCTATGAAGTAGCCAATGTTATTTTGTTCTTATTATTTTCATCACCATTTCCCAGAAGAGGAAAACAAGTCTTGCTGAAATTAGATAATCTGTGCAAGGTCATATACATTGTAAATAATAGAGCTAGGACTGAAACCCAGTTCTGGCTGATTTCAAAGCCCATCATTTACCCACTAAACTCTCATCCCGCCTCACATAGCAAAATCTGGTTAAGTATGAAATGCCCACTCATTCCTGCCCCCAAAGAATCTTCTGTACTGAAGATAGAGTAACTCACCAGACTATTTGCCCCCAACATCTTTGCAGAGATCTGGTGGTTGTTTTGACAATGAAGAGTCCTGCTAGATATTGTTACAGGGATCTTAGAGGGGGTGGGCCTATAGCATGGGAGTCCTCAGGATTCAGGATTAAGTGGTGTATCAGCAGTGAGGGAGGCAACCAAGCATAAGGACACCAGGGAACTCAAGAAGAGAGCCAGGCAGGCATGGCAGTGCACACCTGTATTCCCAGCTGTAGTTGAGGAATTTTTGAGTTTGAGGCCTGTCTGGGCAGCATAACAAGAGCCCATATCAAAAACAAACAAACTTAAAACAATCACAGTAAAAGAACGGAGGGGGTGCTGGTGCAGGGTATGAATTGTCCATAGCTCATTGTCCTCTGTGGGTTTAACACAGATATTTCTTGTCCTTAGGATTCCAAAGGCACCAAGGCCAAGAGATGTGATAGTCACCCTCTGGCTTGCGGAGGCAAAGAAGATAAAGGATAAGAAACCAGGCTTCCAGGATGTACACCCATCCTAAACTGACCTATTTGTTCTCTTTGTGAAGCCAATTTGTAACTTTTGGCTTCCTCTTAGCCCACAGGATGGAAGCCTGGGGATACAACTTCACTCCATTGATTATCATAAATAGCCTTTGTTCTCTCAGCTCTGATATGAAATAGAGGTCTCCAAGTGACCTTCATCCTAAGCGGGAGGGAATGGGCATCAGAAAGGAGGTGATGCTGTTGTCCCCATAAGGCAAATGCCCAAGGACATAAAAATGCCTCCAAGAATCTCAGCTCCCCAGCCATTTTCAGCCAAGGTGATTCCTGCAAGCATTTAGAAGCTCGGATTTCCTTACCTCATAACCCTATGGACAACCTACAGCTGGGCAAAGAGAAATGTGGGAAGAGTAATCCCATGATTCTCTGGCCCTCAAGCTGTCCTATTATCCCAGCCACGGTCTCATGCTCTATTTCTCTGTCTACCTGCCCTAAAATATCCACGATTATACTCATTCTCCTTGAACCAAACAATGAAATCAGAACATTATTCCCCAAGACCTCTCTCTTTAGTACCCAGGGTCTTTTTTTTTTTTGGTACTGGGGATCAAACTCAGGACCCTGTGCTTGCGAGGCAGGCACAGCACCACTGAGCTAAATCTCTGGCCCTAGTACCCAGGATCTTCAGGCACAACTACAATGTGCTCAAATCTGTTTTCAGAGCTTTGGAGATAATGACAAAACAAAATAATTAACATTTACTGGATAATGAATTTGTGCAGTCACTGAGGTGTTTTCCCACATATCGTCTCATTTAGTCCCCAGAGTATTGCTATGACGCAAGTAAAATTTTTTTCACTCCTCATTTTGTAGGTGAGAAAGCTGCAAGGCTAAGTGCCTGCTTGCAATTACATGCCAAGTACATGATATGTTCAAGTTCTAAAGGTAGGATTTGAGCCCAATTAATCTGACTTCAGAGCCCAATAGTGTTACCTAAAATGACCCTCTTCCTGATCACAAAGGAAAAATAATACTCAAGAAAAATTTGAGAATAGTGCATTAGAAATCAAAAGGCTTAGATTCTGTTTCTGCCCTCCCAACAGATTATGGTCGCAGCCTTGCCCAGGCCATACCTCCTTTGTGGACTTCAGTTCCTACATCTGTAAAACAAAGAGGCAAGACAGAATTATCATCAATTCTCTTATGATATTTTACAAAAAGGATTCTCAGGAAAAAACTAGGGTATTGAATATATATGAATATTGCATATATATATATATATATGAATATTACATATATATGGGGTCTGTAGGCAGCAATATCTGTGAAAGAGGAAGCTAGAGGTTGTGTGATTTGTATATATGTGTACAGGGGGCCAGAAGGCAAAAATGAGGCTAAGAGCTAAGGTGAAGCCGGAGAAGCATGTCCAAAATACATCACAAATCTGGGTTTTGCAAAACACAGACTGGGTTCCGAGATTTAGGCATGAATGAGGCCAACGAACAAGAAAAGATAAGAGTAAAGGGGAAAGCAAACAGAACAATTGAAGGTATAGGAGGCAGTCTAGCCAAAGGAGAGCCTAGAGGTTGCTTTTGTGGATGGCTCCATTTAAAGTGGCAGAGGGGACTAAAAGAATCTCTGAGTATATGCTGGAGTAATCACGAAAGGCCTACTACAGAAGCTGACCTCCAGATAGGCCATTTGCCAGGCAGCCAAGTTTGTGGACAGCTTGAGCACAGAGGCATTGGTGGGGGGGGTCAGCATAGGTGAGCTAGGAATGGGGACAGAGTGGGTAGATGACAGCCCTAAACCTTGGGTGACCGGGAAAAGCCTGAGAACTCTGGCCTGGAATGATGTGCTTTGGTCAATAAGGCATTGGGGAAGCACTCATATCCCCTTTGCTCAGAGTCAGTCGGCTCTCACACTGGACTTTTGTACCAGGGCCTGGAGCAGATACCAGAAATTTCTGGAGCAACACTGGCAGGTCAAAGATAGAGGCTTCAGGGTGAGTAAGAGGCACCAAATAGCAATGGATTGGAAAATGGAGAGCCACAGGGGATGGGGATAAAAAGGATAACAAGAAGGCAGAGAAAGAGAGATCACTTGTAAGAAGTCCCAGATCTGAGGCCAGACTATAGTGCAGCTAGTGGGGGAAGAGAGAAAGGCCCAGACATCTAAGCACAAAAAGGAGACTCCTGGTTCCCTCTTCCTCTGCAGAAGCAAAGGGAACCTGAATGGCAGTATTCTAAGCATTTTCATACTCATTCACTCATTCAATTCACACCATTCCTAGGCAGGGAAAGGAATCGAGCTGCCACTTTGAAGAAAGTCTTCCCACTAGCGTGGCAGTGAAAAGCAGGAGAACCATAATTTTCTTGGGTTTTCTTGAATGTTAGGCACAAGAATTCCCAGTCAGAAAGGCCAAGGAAAAGCAAAAGCTACACTGAGAGCAGTGTCTCCACTGTTTTCACAGTGTCTGGGAAGAGCATTTAAGCAAGGGTAGGAAGTGGCTGGCCTCTGTCCCACTGGACACTGCTCTTTTGTCCGCTTTAGCATGAGAGGAAGTGCACACCCAGCACCTGAGAAATAAATAAGATAATTCACAAGTAGCATTTTTTATCAAGTGCCTGATACAAAGGAAGAGTTCAATAAATGGTAAGGCTTTCGCAACTACTGTAGATAAAGGCAATGATGCAAGTGAAGGGTTCAAGGAGGAAGGCTGTAAGTTAGCAGAGGGAGGGAGGGTGTGCTGAGAATCATGGAGTCTTCACATCCCTTGGCTGGGGCCCAGGAACTCCCAGTTGAGTCTGAGGTAGAGGCTCTAATAACCATGCTTTAAGGAACCCCTGCTGTTGATCATGTTGGACAATGGGCATAGTTTAAAAAGGAAATCTAATTTAGGTAGCTGTAAGAAATGGATAGCAAGACAAGGTTGATGAAGAAAAAGCAATTCGAATGATATCTAGGGAGAATTGAGACCACAAAGAAAGAGGGTTTTTTCCCCCTATTAGTATCTCTAAAACTTGAGCCTCCATTGAGGACCCCAGCACGTTTTGGACAGTAACAACCCTGGATCTACAGCAGTTGACTTCTTGGGTACATCAAGTCCTCTCTCTGGGCCTGTTTTTCTCACCTAAGAGCTAAAGGGGTGAGCTAGACTTGGAGCCTAGCCTTCCTTTTAGTCCAGGCATCCTAGGATCCTATGATCCACTGAGATCCTCCCTCAAAGTCCCCAGTTCACTCTAGAGAGGCCTATTTTTGCAGAAACTCACTACAAAGCCCGGCCTGAGTTGACCAGTGGGGCCTCAGATAGAAGCCTTTCAATACTTACAGAACAATCTCCTGCTTTCCAATGTTTAGGGCCCTAAGCTATTTTTTTCATTAAAAATGTGCAGAGTTGCAGACTTGATCAAAGTTTCCCACTCATTCTTTCCTCTACTTCTAAAGAGGTTTCTTAAAAGTCTTTTCAAATTAGGAGTTCAACCCTGTCAGAGAATTATCTCATCCCAGAGTTTCCTCCTTCCTGCAACTCCCAGTAAGCAAATACAAGCCATTTCTTCATGAAATAAGGTCTTGGGATCATGGATATTTGGCATCTGGAGCCACAGAGATGGAAGAATCAGATATTCTTTACAAGTAAAGATAAAATTATGCTCCTCAAAGATGCAAGGTGGAAGCCAGGCACACACCTATATTAATTGAACTCAGGAGGCTGAGGAAGGAGGCTTGCCTTGAGTTTGAGGCTGGCCTGAGCTACACAGTGAGTTCAAGGCCAGCCCGACCTATATAATGATATCCTGTCTCAAAACAAAACAAAACAAAAAACAGGATAGAGGTTTAATAGGTATTTCTCCCTCCCATTTCCCTAAAGGCTTTCTGGAGACACCTCTAGCTATCACATAAGAGCAGTTACCATGTTACTCCAGAAAGAATAGCTACCACCGGGAACTTAAAACATAAGAAATACTGATGACGTTGTGGGGAAAAAGAAACACTTCTACATTGTTCATGGGAATGTAAACTAGTCCAGTCACTATGGAAATCAGCATGGGGATTCCTGAAGAAACTAAAACTAGAAATTCCATATGACTAATCTATTCCCCTCACAGGTGCCTTCCCCAAAGAGTTAACAGCATCATATCACAGTGACACATGCATAGCGATAGTTGAATCTTGGAAACAACCTGTATGTCCATCGACAGATGAATGAATAAAGAAAATGTGGTATTTATACAGAATAGAATTACTATCCTTCCATAAAGAAAATTTTGAGTCATTTGTAGGAAAATGGATACACCTTGAGACCATAATGCTAAGCAAAATAAATCAGACACCAAATGATAAATATCACACAGCTTCTCTTATATGAGAAACTCAAATTTAAAGAGCAAAATACAAGATAAATGATAGGAAGCAGGAAGGTAGAACTTTTCCAGATGGGAAAGAGATCTAGGGATGGAAGGAAAGGAGAAAAGGGGATGAAAAAGGGGCTAAAATGTGGCATATATGTGTACCAATTCCCCATGATGAATGTATTTATTATGTATCCCAAACATGTACTAATAAAAAAAATTTTAAATGATTCCTGGCATGGTAGCACACACCTGTAATCCCAGCACTTGGGAGGCTGAGGCAGGAGGATCAGTGGGAATTTGAGATTATCCTGTGCTACACAGTGAGTTCAAGGCCAGACTTGTTCAAGACCCTGCCTCAAAAAATAAACAAACAGGGCCAGGGATTTAGCTCAGTGGTTCTGCCACCTGCCTTGCATGCACAAGGACCTGAGTTTCAATCCCAAACAAACAGAAACAAATAAACAAAAAAAATCAAACGAGCACTGAACTAATACAACATCCTCTGTTCATATGGTAGTCTCAGCAAATTATACTTTTGACCCTAATCTACTGGGCTGCACTTAAAATATGAATGGACAGGTACATCTGTCTTCTTTCCTTTCCCTAAGACCCAGAGGTCCCAGAAGAAGCCCCCTTTGACTTGCTTTCCTCTCTCTTTTCCTGGGACAATTAAGTTAATAGAAAAGAGAAATTTAAATGTAATAAGGACTGGGAAGGAATATGACCCTTGTCTTGTAGAATGAGCTGGTCTTTGACCCATCAGGGCCACAGGACAGGAAATGTTTTTAAAAGACCTTGCTGATGTAAAAGTGCAACATGACTTTATCAATCTTTAGTAGCAATATTTGTCTACAATACAATGCCTACTGTGTTGTTACTCTTCTCTTATCCATATCTAGACTTTCCCATGCCTGCATCTCTTCTGTTTCTCTTTTGTTTCTATCCCTCATTTCAAGCATTTTTATATGTTACAATTCATAACTGAATAATATTGTTATTGTTTTTCTAACAAATAGTTCAGCTCTAAATGTTCAAGTTAAATAGATAAAATATTTTATGTTTCTACTTTTAAAATTCAAGTAAGTTCTTTAATAAAATGAAGACCTTTGATAACTATTTTTCCCATCGAGCCTTGGTTCAATTACTTGAAACTCTTCCTCTTCCTATCAGACACAGAAGGTTAAATATCACACAGCTTCTCTTATATGAGATACCCAAATTATGAATAATTCAAAGAGCAAAATAAAAGATAGATGATAAGAGACAGGAAGATCGATCTTTTGCAGATGGGAAGAGGATCTAGGTATGGAGGGGAAAGGGAAGGGGGAAGTAAAAAAGACTAAAATGTGATATACTCCCCACAATGAATGGTTCATTATCCCAAACATGTACTAATAAAAAATGCTATGCAAGGTGGCATTTTTTGAGGATTGAGGATTGAAACCTCAAATTAATGCAGATCCAGATAAGCTGTGTAGTTTTTTGCATATGTCCTACAATCTCTTTGTGCCTTGATTTTCTGTTCTATAAAGCAATCACAGTGCAACATGTCTGGGGACAGAATTGGGGAAGTGGGAGGAAATGGGTGGGATGAAGAAGGTATGGATAACATAACGCCATGTCTTTTTGCAGTGCTCTTGATTCTCTGATCGAGTAGCTTTTGAGCAGATGTGACTTTGTCACAGAAAGAGGAATGTGGTTATTTGGCTTTTTGAGGAAGAAGTAGAACATAGCTGCACAGGGGTTAGGCTACGGAGCTGGGCTGATCCAGGTCTAAATTTGGGCTCTTTCGACCACTCTTGCTTATGATCTTGGGAAGATACTGACCTGTCAGAAACCTAAATGTTCTGATCTGTTAAGTGTAGTACCTTTATCATGGGCTATGAGGACTCATTCATTTAGTAACTATTGAGCTATGTGCTGAGAAGAACTCAGATCAGCATTAAAGAAAGAGAAGGGTCACTGACAATTTGTCAAAATCACATAAAACTCCTGGCTTGGGGCATAACATAGTAATACTCTATTCACATTATCTATTATTAGCACTTTCCCTTCACCATAGGAAGGCTGCCCTTGCCATAGATTTAATGACCTCTTCATTGGTTTCCCAAAAGACATGAGAGGCTTGCAGTCATCCATTCTCTATTCCTCAGCCCCTTGGTGACCAGAAGGTTTATAAAAAGTTCATGTGCATTGAGGCCTGGGGCCTGGCTGTGTGAGGAGAAAGCTAACTGGATCCATCCTGTGGCATTAGCTTATTAGTCACCTCAGATAGCAGATCAACTAGCTACAGATACAGCTTTGAGAGGTTTTCCCAAACCTCTGGGAAACCCACCATCTGCCAGAAAACCTCTCCCTGGACACACAGAGTGACTTCTTTGAGAGGACTCTCAAGCCTAGGCAAGGCTGCCCAGGCTGCTCACTAACTGTATTTGTGACTACCTCAGAGCCCCGTGCTTTGTAGTTCAACCTATCTGTTCCTAAATAATTCATGCTGCTCTTTTGGACATGATACTGCAAGGAGAATCCTCCCTTTTTGCTCATTGTGAGGCACACCTGCAATTCCAGCTAATTGGGAGGCTGAGGCAGGAAGATCATGAGTTCAAAGCCAGCCTGGGAAACTTAGTAAAACCCTGTCCCAAAATAAAAGATAAAATGGCTAGAAGTGTTGCTTCGTGGTAGAATGCCCCCAGATACTATCCGCAAGACCACAAAAGGCAAAAAAAGAAGAAAAGAAAGGCTTATACAGCGTTTCTATGCCAACAGCTGAAACTTGAGTTTCCCATTTCCATCCCAAAGGAACAGAAAAGGAATCACTACTACTGAATTGGTTAGTGGGCGCTCTTTGTTTATCAACAATAAATAACAAGGTTAACTCACTCGTGTTCACTGAAGGCAGCCTCGGTGCATCTGTCAGTTTCCTGATTTAGTCTTTTTGATCATTCTGCAAGGTAGGAAGCATCTCCACTTTACAGATGAAAAAAATAAGGCTCAAAAGGTTAAGGCATTCACCTTTGGCCAAACAGCCAGCCTACATGTACATAGCATTGTAAGGATTCAAACCCAGGTCTGACTCCAAAGCCTCATGCTCTTTCTACTACATGGTGCCTGAATATGTTTAGCTTGATGTGTGTCTCACGGTCCAGACATTCTTTTGGCTTTTGATAGGTAACACTCTAGAAACTGCTCTGAAGGCCCCCCTTCTTATTCCTTGGGCCAGATGCCTTGCTCCTTTGTCAGAAAGCTGGTTTCCAAAACGTGAATGCCAAGAGAAGCTTTGATGCATTCTTAAAGTGGTGCCTGGGCTCTACTAGCTGGTGACCAGCAGGGCTGCCCCCTTCCCCAGTATTCTGTCTTCCTGCTGTTCGCCAGTACAACCTCCACAGTAGAGACTCTTTCATTCAGAACTGAAGTTACTGTTACATAGGCAGAACTTTGGCACTGAATCTAGACAAAAGCCCTGCTGCTGTGTGTAAACTCACAGCACAAATGTTAAACTGAGAGGGCTCCATTGTCTGCCACAGCCAATGGCTTGGTAGTATGGACAGCTAGGGAAACAGTGATTATCATTTTTATTGATCTTAATGAATGAGAAAGTCCAAGTCAAAAGAGTCTTGGGAACATGCCTATAGTAATGTTTTGAGGTTTGAGTTAGGGCTCTGCCTATGAAGTGGCCTTTAAATAATATCCCAAGGGAAACTTTTTTTTTTTTTTGGTACTGGGGATCAAACTCAGGCCTTTGCACTTTCAAGGCAGGCAGCAGAACCACTGAGGCAAATCCCCAGCCCAGGAATCTTGTTTTTAAGCCCTTCAGGAGCCCTGTTCACACAGCAGCAATTAGTACTATGCTAATCATAAATTCTGAGAGTTACTGCTAGACCTCTCTCAGATGCTTGTTGTACTGGAAATTGTTATGTAATTTATTTCTCGTACATAATTTCATTTGGTACTTGAAATCCTGAAGAGTAGGTCTCATTACCGCTTCCTGTTTTACATAGGAGGAAACCAAGACTCAGAAGCTTACATGACAGATTCAAGGCCATAAAGCTAGGCAGTGGTAGACTGTAGACATAAGCTGAGGACTAGATTATATGTCTCTACAACTGAGTCCAAGATGGAGACCACCAGCCACATGTAACTACTGAAATTTAAATTCAATGAAATAAAAGTAAACACCCAGTTCCTCACTCACAGAAGTTAGTGCATGTGCTCTTCCTGTGCCTGGCTGGTACATATTTAGCATCTCCTGCCTCTACCCACTAGATGTCAGTAGCACCCTTTGTCCCCAGTTGTAGCGACCAAAAAATGTCTCCAGATTTTACAAAATATCCTCAGAGGAATAAAACTGCCCTCCCACGTTTCAAACCCCTGGGTTCAGTTTCTATATTTATTTGAACTAATCAAATGTCAAGTCTTCACTAACTTGGCCTTCACTGGCACTCATTTCTTCTGGCAAGTTATAAAGCTGATAGCAATATGTATTAGTGGATGGCTTTAACAGCTATTAAAGATCTCATTAAAGTCAAACCATATAAAGCTGTCAAAGTAGAAAGAAGATGCCACGAAGGGGTTAGTACGATGTATTATACAATTAGTTTCTCAAATTTACTACCTGTAACCATAACTGAAATTGTAAAGGAAGGATTAAAAAATAGATTGGTTTAAAAAGCTAAACATTGTTAAAATAGAGCATCAAACAGGAAATGACAGGAGCAACCATATGACATGCTACATGTGGACTACTAATCTCTAGAAATAACCAACAATAAATTATGTAATTTGAGAAACTGGTGAAATAATCTCCAAAATATTAAAGTTAGAACAATAGAAAATAAACTTTCAAAGGATTCAGAAGAAACTAATATACAAAAAAGAAGTACACAGCTATTGATAGAAACATTATTAGATAGATTAATTAGCTTGATTTAATCATCCCACATGTATACATATATCAAAACATCATAATGACTCCATAAATCTGTACAAATATTCACTTTTTAACTTAATTATTTTTTAAAAAATTAAAAAGCAACCAGGGTATACATTCCCACACAGTATACTGAAGCTTTGGTTCCTGATTAAATATACCTCTTCATATTTTTAGCATTTACCCAAGGAAATTAAATCTCCTTACAACAAATAGAACACTCCTTAGACCAAATGAAATCTGTCAACTGTACTTCAGAGATCTCCAAAAGCTTTTTTAAAAATTTTTTTATTAGTAGTAATTTTATTGGTGATTTTGTTTGCAGTAAGAACCGACTACACTCATGTGGGGGAGATGGTAAATGTATATAATACATCTTAATTCTTTTTTTCATCCCCTTTCCCTCCTCTCTCCCTCCCTCAAAACCATTCTCTCCTACGTGAACTTTTACAAAGTCAAATATTACATGCTATAAATAGCCAAAACTAAAAAGAAAAAGCCCAAAGCTGGCCTTCCCACAGAAGGTAAGGCTAGTTGCCTGGTGACAATGCCCTTCACCCTGTGTATACCTGTTACTTCATCAGTGCCCCTCTCCAGGGAATTAGAGTTAACAGCCTTTCTCCAAAAACTAGGGAATAAAGGAGGCTGTAGCTCAGTAGTATAGCACTTGTGTGGCATGCACAAAGCCTTGGGTTCCATCTCCAGTGCTGTTTAATCGATGAATGAATGAATTAATTAGGAAAAAAGAAAAACCAGGGAAGAATGGAGAGAGAGAAGGAATTGGAGTGCCACAGGGATCTTAATGACCATGCTAGACACTTTAAATTATAGCGAGAGATGGAAGTTGGTTCTGAGCTGGCAGGATGAGAAAGTGCAACTCCACATTTCTGGTGCTTTCTGACAGCCTGGGTATGCCTTTCCCATCTGGAAGCTCACCTAGAATTAGAATTCATGTTCATCATTGCTCTCTGGGTGCAGCTAGGCAAGGAGAAGGGCTCAGGTTCAGGAGAAAGGTTTACAGATGAGAAATGACCACACAATACTATGGGCTACTGGACAGATGTGCAGGGTCTAGCATCTGGGTCCCAGCGTCAAGAAAAAATCCATGCCCCACCCCAAATACCAGCAACTGGAACTCATTTGAAAGTCAGTATTTATTGTCCTTAATCTCAAATAGCAACCCGCACTGGTTCTGGGCGCATCAGCGAGGTTTTGCAGCCAAGGGAAGCAAGCTAGAACATAACAAACAATAGTTACTCCTTGCTCAGGCATCAGGTGTGTGTAATAGAGCTCTCAGCCTCACCTTCCTGAATCTGGTTCCTAGACTAATAGAATCTAACTAGCATGATATAAGGGGCCCACCAACTTGGCCCATGTCCCCATATCCCCATAGCCCTACTAGAGTGACACAAAAGCATCCATGTCCTAACAAAATATGCATTGTCAAGAGTTAACCATTAATGCCCACAAATCTATCATCACAGGCAGTGTGGTCAAGATTCGTCCCTGGGCCACAGGATGGCAATGTGTTAGCCAAGATCAAGTCCACAGCTTAGCATGCCAGAGGCTTGGAGAAGATAGGCATGGCGAGGAGGGCAAGATCAGGCCCAGAAGACCTGAGTGAAAAGGGTGCTGAAATGGTAAAGGGGCTGGCACAGGAAAGAATGGAGTTTCCAAAATCAAAGTTGTCCTAGCTCACTGTTTTCCTTGGGCTGAATCAAGTGCTGCAGCATCCCTGGCTAGGTGCCATGCACCTTTCAAGTGTGCTTTTGGTCCACTGCTCAGAAGTTGCTCTATTCTCTATTTCTGGATGTACAGCCCTATGCTGTGAGACACGGTACTCAGAATTCTAGTCTTTGAATTGCTATTGACTGTGTGACTTGAAGAGAATCATTTACCTAGGGCACCATCCTCACCTTTAAAATGAAGACATTGTCATCTATTCCACCATTATAGAATCCTGTCAGACTAAGACATTTTTGGTTTTCCCTTCATTTCCTTCTATGCTTCTGAAAAATGGTGTTATGTAATTCAAGACTACTGCTATTTTCTCTCTTCTTCCAGTAAACATAATCACTGATCCCTGTTGCCTACTGTCATTCTATGTCTATGAAAATAATAACAGAACTTAATGATTAGCTATCTTAAGCAAAAGCTGTATGTACAATAACCAGTTCAAGACTTATACAACAAGACTGGTATCCTAGCAACTCATCCAATTAGAGCAATTTTGCCAATGCAGCTGTTGGCATGGAGTTAAGGCCCACAAGGATCTGAGTGGCTCTGAACATATCCATTTCCCCACTGGTCAAATCTCTTCAACTCATATAAAAACATATGTATCTATATATAAACTTTAGAATGCAGTTGTAAGCCAGAGAGGAGTCTGTGAATCAAACCTGGGTTTCTGATCAGATTTCACTTACGAGGCCTATTGGGGTTCTTAAAAGAATACACCTTGCTGATAGGCCAAGTTGTAATTCAAGGAAACTCCTCACAGGGAAGAGCTTGGGGGAGGTGGATGGTAGAAACATGTCTAAATCTTACAAGGGAAGCAGTGAGTGTTTGAGTAGCACAGTTTCTCTCCTACTCTTCTTCACTATCCCTGGAGCCCAGGAAAACACTCAGGGAAGAAGACTGTAGTTCCTCCACCTGCTCCTGCCCTCCCTTCAGCCCCTTCTCCCACGCTTATGCCTGTATATTCCACCTCTTGCAAACCGCCATTTCCCAGGCTGGTTACCACCGAAGGAGGAAAGCTTCTCAAGTGCATCTCAGTTCAATAAACAGCATTCCATCAGTGGATATTTGTGCCAGGCACTGTGCTTGCTTGGCGCCAGGAGAGGAAAGGAAGTTTCTTCCAGAGGGCTCAGCACAAAGCTAGCTGTAGGGTAGTACCTACTTTTTTTTTTACTGAGTCTCAGATACCTTTTAGTCCTGCAAGAGACTTCATGTCACTTATCTATGGAGGCCCTAACTCCTTAACCTCCGTAAGTGTTCTCTTCTCATTTTTTCTTCTCCTTCATCCCAGATTCAATGATCCATTGCTTGAATTTATGTCAAGATTTCTTTATCTATGGCCAAGAGAATAAGTCCTTTGGTCCAAAGTTTTCCTTTTCCACCCCAAAGACCTCAGGCTACCCCAGATCCTCTCCATGGAAAGCAGACATTATGAGAAAGGATCCTGTTACTTTATTAGTAGGGGAATCTAACATAGCCTAGCACTGAGCTCCAAGGAAGAAGGGCTTAATGCTCACCTGGGAGCAATAACAAAGCCATTATCATCTCCCTAACCACCCTTGTTATCTCAAAGCATTCATAGCCAACCTCCCATCATCTGGTCTATCATGAATTACAAGGAGAAAGCCTTGTAATTTCCAAAGCAGCCATCTAAGTCCATAGCTTGAGGACACAACAGAAAAGTGAGAGCCCTGGAGATGGGATTTTCAAACAGTTGCCAAGGACAGCAGAGTGCCAGGAGTGTAGGCCATCTCACCACCAGGAGAGTGGGAGCTGATCTTGTGGAACTGATCTTGAGGAAAAAGCAGAAAGGAGCAACAGCCATGTATATCCATGCCCAAGCCACCTCTCTCACAACCCCAAATGAAGTGCTACTCAAAATCCCATGAAATGCACTTTGGGCCTGCAGGCTAGAGACTGCCAGCCCTTGTCCATGCAGTGTTTTCCTGGAGGGGAAAGAACTGCAAAGTCAGATGAAACCATGCAGCCTCCAACTATGGAGACCTGCAGAGGGTCAGCTATGATTCCAGGTTGTAATTGCTGAGAGAGAAGAGTGAGCTTCCCAAGTGAAAATGGCAAACAAGCATGTATGCTCCTGTACTCACTAACCATATAACTACATCTACTTTGGTTATCTTCTTTCCTTTGGCACTGCTTGAAACACACGAAGCATCAAATCCACTGTGGGCACATACTAAAAGTATACCGCTTGGAGACGAGTAACCATCGAGTAACTGGGAGAATGCCTACTATACAACTTGGAATAAATTTGGAAAATTGAGAAAATACAGAAAATTCAAGGTGAGGTTTTTTTTAATCCAAATTCTCTTTTCTCTCTCCATCCTTCTCTATACTTTCCTCTCTTGCCCTTGGGTCCCCTGCCCCTGATACCTCACTACAGGACCCTTACTTTCAGTCAGGCTGGCTGCTAGACAGTGCCAGAACAAGATATTTCAGGGTCGCTACAGCACATCATTTAGCAGAATTATTACTCCAGAAGTTATTTTAAGAGTGTGGCTAACTGATCGATTTAACCATGTTAAAATCCAGGTTTGCGGAGTGCTTTAAGTCAGTGTCGGCCTAGAGTTTTGACTCATGCACGACGTAAGCCCTAGCTTGGCCCCAGTCTCTCTCCCTGCCCTTCTGTTACAGAAGCACCCTCCTTGTGCAGCTCTCCCTTCTCAGACTCTTGAGCCATTTCTTACAAACTCTGTCCAAGCCCAGGCCGCAGGAGTGCCACAAAGAGACTGCACCAAGAAGTGCGGAATCACAACAGTGAACCCTGCAGATAACTAGGAATGTGCTCCCAACCCAGTCATTGTGGCTCAGTCATCTCCCCCTTAGTGCTTCCCTCCTTCTCGCCTTTCTGAGCAAATGAATCAAAATCGATACAGCTCTGGGAAAACGCCCGCCTTTCCTGTCCAGGCCCTGCGCTCCCTAGTATTCAAGTGATGGAGTAGAGCCTTCAGCGGGAGAGGGAATAAGAAAGGCAGAGAAGCCTGGAGGCGGCGTCCAAAGGCTCAGCTAGAGGGAGACGTGTCTCTGCCTCCTGCGGCGACCCAGCAAGTTCTGGAAGCCCTGCAAAGGGCCAAAGGGCGCCACGGCGCTTTCTCCCCTATCCGCTACCCACACAGGCACTGGTGCTACCTCTTCTGTCCCCCGCTCCTTGGAGAGCTCCCCCAGGAGCGCCCTGCCCTCTCCCAGCGGATGCACCACCGCCCAGGTTCGAGCCCCAGAGAGGGCTGGCTGCCCCCCTCCCACCCCTAATCACTCCTCACTGCTACTCTTGGCAGCAAAGCCAGGCTGCGCTGCGGCAGGTACAGGTCCCTGTCCCGCCAGCTGGCCGGCTCTCTGCCACCCTGTACTCTCTTGGAGGCCGGCCAGCCGCATTCACCACTTACTCTAAAGTCTTTTGTCAGCCATAATAGCCAGCCACGG
>NW_022900951.1:96017284-96078592 GCF_012274545.1 Fukomys damarensis
AGGCTGCGCTGCGGCAGGTACAGGTCCCTGTCCCCCCAGCTGGCCGGCTCTCTGCCACCCTGTACTCTCTTGGAGGCCGGCCAGCCGCATTCACCACTTACTCTAAAGTCTTTTGTCAGCCATAATAGCCAGCCACGGTGCTTCCAAGCGAGCCGCTGGCGGGTGATGCGCTGCGGCCGCTGGGGAGCAGAAGAGCCCGCACTGCGGCACGCTTTGGTGGCTGCCAGGTGATGGCAACTTTGCACTCCACGTTATCACACGCAGGCAGTGCCAAAGCCGCAGGCGGATGCAGTGATCCAGCCAGGTGAAGTTTCTTCTCAAGACCTCTGAACTAGCTCTACAGAGAGCTGGGCTAGTCCCTTAGTGACTGGGAACTGTCGACGCCTCCCCACCCACCCATCCACCCACAGCTTGTTCTTTCTTGGCCTCTCTATATCCCTGCAGGGCTAACGACTGTGAGGAACGAATGTGAGGAGTAGTTGGGAGAGAAGGTCCTGAAGAAAAAATACAATCTTTTATCCTGCCAAGAAAGGACACTGGAAAGCTTTGGGAAGGAACTGTAAACACCTGGCTGGCATTTTTAAACTTCAGACGTTGGAGTGGGGTTGTGGTACTGATCTTGAGGAAGATGGGGAGGCGGACAGAATGCAAATTTAAATAGCAAAGCTGCAAGAATCTCCATTGTCATCTGAAGGATGTTTTTGACTCATCTAAATTGTTCTTGCTCAAACCTAATGAAAACTACTCCCAAAACCATTGTGGGACCACAAACCAAAACATCAAGAATTTGCTTAAAGTTGTGAAATCTTTCCTGCCCTTCAGATGAAAGTCTCTACCAAAGATTATATATATTGACATTGTCTAGTGTTTTTGACTCATGCAAGTTACAACCCCGTCTCTCCTTGCCTGTCACATACATGCATAGCATCCCAGTTATACCATATGTTACATAGGTTCAGAGGTATGACTGATCAGAATGTGTCTGCAGAAAACCAAAAGTACTGGGCGGGAGAGGGGGACAGAGGGGCGAGGAGAGAGAGGCAGGGGGCAGGCAAAAATGTCACCTGGCATTGGCTATCTGGAAGACCCTGTAGGGTGTCATTCCCAATCCCAGTTCAATTTAAAGGGGTGTCCTTGGCCTGGCATCTAAGATGTACAGATTTGCAATATTTTGAGCTTTGAAATATCTAATGAGAGTGTGAGAAGCCAAGCAAATATAGGTACAGGCTTTGGGCTTTTAAAAATAACTTTGAAGAGTCAAGAGTTTTAAAAAGTGGATATTTCTCTGGTGGGTACATTTGTAAGCATCATTAAACACTGCCTGGCTAGTTCTACTCTAACAACTTTCTAAAACCAGTTTCTCCACATAAAAAAATTATTTTTTTAAGAAGAAGAGGAGGAGGAGGAAGAAGAAGAGGAGGAGGAGGAGAAGGAGGAGGAGGAGGAGGAGGAAGAGGAGGAGGAAGAAATTCAGATTGGGAAACTTCAGGGGATCTTGGCCAGTCTGGTTACAGATGGCTTATTTTCTCCCTCAGACACAAATAGGTACTACCCTATTTCTGAAATTTCACTGTGAGTAGACTCTGGATCTGGACAGTGACTAGGACCCTCTTAGCTCTAGAGAGGGAAGACATGACTGCCTGGGCTGGATTTGTATTGCAGATGCTGAATCTTGATCTGTGGTAAGAATTTGTAGTTAGAATTCCCTTCTAGCTGGACTTTGCGGTTAATTCTCCATTATTTATATATGGCCATGGCTTAACCACTTAGTAGGTTTTCTACAAAAATGTGTTTTTGATCATGGTATACTTTCTAGAGTAACTACCCCAGTTGTAACATCAGTGGGTGGTTAGAAAACACTAATTTTAATGTTGGCTAAGGAAGGAACTAATTAGGAAAACAAGTCTGTGTTACTACTCCCTTCTGATCCAAATAGGATACACTCAAAATATTGTGGGTTTGGGTTTTTTAAAATTATAACACACTCTGTGATTGTGTGCCCAACTTCTTCCTTTCATTGCTATGAATAATCAGGATTAGAAGGTCCACAGACCTATCCTGCAATTCCCACACTACACCAATGGCTTTCTTCGGAACGCTTCATAACACTTGTGGTTAGGTCTCTGGAGCCACAGCTAAGTTCAAATTCTGACTCTAGTTAAGTTTTTGATGTGTGAAAACTGCATTGTGATTTTGTACGAAAATGTCTTGTTCTTAGGAGACACATGCTGAAATAGCTAGAAGGCAAATGTGATGCCCGCGATTTATGCTCAGATTTATGCTCAGACAAATGCATGGGATTATGGGCGGAGAGATTAAGAAACATAAAACGTTAATAGTTAGTGAATATAGGTACAGCATATATGGGTCTTATATTGTTCTTTCAAATTATCTGTAGTTTTAAAGTGTTATCTAAATAAAAAGTTGGGGGTAAACTTTTATCTGTGCTACCCTTATCAACTATGTTGGAGCAGATGATTTAGTCTTTGCAAAATTGAGTTTCCTTGGCTCCAAAGTGAAGACATAACAGAACTCACCCCAAAGGGTTTTTATGAGAATTGAAATGTGATAATAACCTTATCATGGTGCCTATCCCTCAGGAAGACTCAATTGCTGGTAAGAATTGCTGTTATCATACTATTTTTATTGAGAATTGACTAAATGCTGTACGGTATTATTGTTCTCATGGTGTTTCAAATGCATATATTGTGTCTTCTTAACTTAGATTTTAAGTCCCCAAAGGACAAGGTACATTTCTTACATCTGCCATAGTACTGGAATAATGTGGCGTGAATCATAGATGCTGAATAAAATACAGTGGTACTGAAGTTTGGGAACTTAATTTGTTTCATAATTCTGGAAAAGATAGCTATGTTCATGTTTGTGTGAGAAAGATGGCCACACAGTTGTGTTTTTCACCAGATGCAGAGTTCTCAAACAAAAACAAAGTTATTCCAAATGCTTCTGTTTGTGAACCAAATTGTTTGCAAACAAAAGTATTCGTGAACTTAGGCACCGCTGTGCCTGGTTGGTTGAGTGACTTTGACATTATTGTGCTGTGGGATCTGTAGCCATAGCATTGACTTAAAAATGATTTCATACTACAAGGCCAGTAATTATTTGTTAGCCTAGCATGGTGGGGAAAACATTAACAATACTAAAAAGAGAACAATTATAACAATGTACTAAAATGAAAGTTATATAAAGGTGGTCCCTCCTCCTATCCCCTGTCCCTTTCTCCCTCCCTCTCCCTCATGATATCTTATTGTGCTGTACTGTATTTTGGGGCTACAACTGACCATGGGTTATAGAAACTATAAAAAGCAGAACCATAAATAAGTGATTACTGTATAAGCATTTGCTAATGGTAGTTACCAGCCCAGACAATTCCCTCCCCACCCCCTTCTCCTCCTCCATTTCCATCAGGCAGTCTTCAGAGCCATTAGTGTCTCTAGCTGCTAGGGGTGGGTGTAAGGCAGACAACCAGGAAAGTCACTATCAGCTAGCACAATGAGACTTACGGAGGAGAGCAACCGGATTTGGAGAGAGTCTCTATTATGTAGAATGCTTAAAATCTAGTTTTATTATTTGTACCTTCAGGTTATATATCCAGTAACACAAACTTGGCTCCAGGTGTGGTCCTAGAAGATTTTCTTCACTGAGCAGAAATGAGAAGAGTATGAAAATAGATATTGCAAAATGTTCCTAAACACACACCTATCCAGCCAACTTCCTGTGTGAATTGCCTGTATTTTGAAATTTTCCTTTCCTAAATGGAAACTGGAGCTCATATGGGGTCAGTGATGTTGGGAGTAAAGGTGCAAGGATGTGAAAGGACCTTGACAAATTCTTGTGGATGCCTTCATTTCCTTTCTGCTGACTATGTGAGAATTCTAAAATAATTCCCTCCACTCAGATTCTGGGCCTTCAAGAGCCTGGGGATACAGAGCACTCAGGAAGATAGAAGAATCTAATTTTTTTTTCTCTGACCTCCAGCCATGACCAAAATAATGATCTCCAATCTGAAAATCACCAGGAATGAGAAAAATCAGACAATTATCTGTTCAGTGAGGCTCCTGCAGCCCACAGCTGCACCTTTGAGGTCAGAGCAGGGGGGCTAAGTTGCACTTCCCCCATAGGCAGCTCTATCCAAGGCTAACTCAGCTCCTCCACCCAACTATTAGCCTGCAGAGGAAAGGCCCAGCCAGAGATGCACCTCTCTGGTAGAAGGGGACTTACTTGGCACAGATAATGGGATTTTTACCATTTGACCAAGCAAGGAAATGTTCTGGTTTCCTTGCCCATGCAACTGAGCTCCATCTGGAATCAGTGTTTCCCACTGGACTATCCAAAGAGCCTCCTGCTGTTATTTTAGTTCCTTCTTCCCTTAACATCCTAGACAGGGAGTTCCAGGTCCTTCCTCTAGGCTCCTAGCACCCTAAGTGGAATGAAGTAGGGCAGATAGAAGCGTGTTGCCTGGATAGCTGGCTTCTAAGAGCTCCCCCTCAAAAAGAAAGAAAAACAAAACTGATTAGAAAATTCTAACAGTACACAAAAGTATAAAATTATGAAAGCCCACCTTTACCCTTCACCTTCACCAAGTCCTTATCTTTCTTCTTGTGTTCCTTCTAGAAACAAATGATGGACTAGGTGTGTAGTTTCATGGTAGAGCACATGCCTAGAATTCGTGAGACCCTGGGTTCAATTCCCAACACTGCAAAAAAAAGTCTTGCATGCAGGTACATATATGTATGTGTATATGTGTATATACATATATTTATATATGCACACACATTTGCATCATTTTTCACTATCTTGTCAATCTCCCCTCCACAGGCCAAGTGTCCCTCATAAGTCATTCATCACTTAATGATGGGGACACTTCCTCAGAAATGCAGCATTAGGCTACTTTGCCATTGTGCAAACACCACAAGTATTTACACAAATTAAGATGGCTATGATGTTATTGGGTGAGATATAATAGTATGGTGCATTATCATAAATATACAGTCCACTGTTGACCAAAATATTTTTATGCAATGCATGATTATACTTTAATAACTGCACATCAAAAGGTTCTCAAATGATCCTTGGGAATGAAATTTTTAGAACTGATACATTAGGCTCTCTCCCATATTCAACCTCAAAATTTCTATCCTATTTTCTAAGTACCTTAGAGAGGCAGGCAGCAACACCTGGGAACAGTAATAAAGCCAATAAACAACACATTACTTGTCTCGAGCCACAAAGAGCATAGATTGCCAAAAGAAGGGTCTCAATGAGAGTGGTAGTAATGCCGCAAGGTTCAGTGTCATGGTAAAGCCAATGCAGAGGCTATTTGAGTTGGTGTAGAGGGAGGAAAGGTGCAGATTTTCAGGCTAGCACTTATATGCCACCCATTCCATTACAGAAGTTAGCACTCTGCTGAATTACTGCCAGCCTCACCATGACTTTTAACGTCTCAGTGTCTACCAACACCGCAAATTGACAGGAGATGAATAAAGTAATAGGTTTTTAAAATTGAACTTTTTTGGAGATGGGGTCTATACCTCCTGGGCTCATGTGGTCCTCCTGTCTCAGCCCCGTAGGTAGCTGGGACTACAGACACAAGTCACTGTACTTTGCTCTAATTTAACTTTTCTTTTCTTTTTCTTTCTTTCTTTCTTTTTTTTTTTTTTTCTTCTGTACCAGGGATCAAACTTGGGTCCTTGCGCTTGCAAGGCACGCAGCGGAACCACTGATTTAAATCCCCAAACCTTAACTTTTTATTTTGAGATAGGCTCACATGCAGTTGTAAGAAATCAGAGAGAGCTTATGTACATTTTATCCAGTTTCTTCCATAGAAATATCTTATAAAAACATAGTGTGATATCAAAACTAAGATATTAGTATTAAAACTATCAAGATGCAGAGCATTTTGTCACTGCAAAGATCCTTCATATTGTCTTTTTATAGTGATACCAACTTCCCTCTCACTCCAACCCCTTGCCTTAACCTCAAGAAACCACTAACATGTTTTCTGTTTCATAGTTTTGTGATTTCTAGAATGTTATATAGTAGAATCATCCACTATGTAACCTTTGGGAGTTGCTTTTACTTAGCATAATTCTCTAAAGATTCATCCAAGACATTCCATGTACCAAAATTTCACACTTTTCTGTTGCCGAGTTGTTCATCCATTCACCCATCAAACCACAGATGGGATCTTGCCAGTCAGGATCTATCCAGATGGAAGATAAATTTCCTTGAAAATAATATCAAGACCCCCATTCTCCAAGGTGGAAGCAGAGGCCAAGAACATCTGCACAGACTGATGAGGTTCAGAAACAACAATTCACGCAAAGCTTTGGGAATCGCCTTGGCTTGGTAGGGTACTAAGGCTAATTTACACCTATATACAGGGGCATGGAAAGGAGGTAGGCACCTTGTTCAGAAACTTGAGCCTGGGTTCCAAAGTGGGCAAAGAAATGAAATAGCAACAGTGTCCCAGGGTAGAAGGGCTTCTAACCTTTTTTTTAATCTTCTGGGTGAGACATGGGAAGAAGACTCACTTACAAGTGACTTCTCAGTTGAAGATAGCTGTTTACCACTGAGTCAGGATGGAGGCTGAGTAGCATCTTGCCTTTCCAAATCAATATACTTCTGGATCAGATACCCCCCCAAACCAGTGGAACATCATCAGAGAACAAAAATGCCAGTTGGCTGCAAAGGCACTCTAAATGGAGGGTCTCTGTTGAAAAATCTCTTGGATGCTCCTCACTCCAGTCCGATGTAATTTGGGGAGAACTCACTCTTGAATGCCCTGCTCTGACCCCCAGTTTATTCTCAATAGATTGAGCACAGCTCTGAGACCCCAGACACTGCACCCCTGGAGCTCCAACAGAACTTTCTCTCTGCACTCTCTTCTCTCGCACACAGGAACTGCTTTCTGACACATAATTTGAGACATATATGATTCAGTGAGACTCTGTTGTGGTTGACATTAAAAATTTCCAGAATTGTAGGACCATGAACTTGTGGGGAAGACATAAGGACTTTAGGAAATCTTTTCATTCTTTGTAATGCAAATAATGGACGTTTTAGCCATAGCAGTAAATTTTTTGTTAGGACAAATGTGTCCATCCTTGTACTGAGAGACTGAATATACAAATGGACAATAGCCATGTATGACAACAGATTTCTGACCCACAACCTCTACAGCAAACACCCCTGAACAAGCAGAACATGATCAGTCTTTCATATCAGAGCCTCTGTTTTTGCCACTCTCCTGCCCTCCTCCTCAGGAAAAACAAAAACAAAAAACAAAACAAAACAAAAAAACAGAGAAAGTAAAATATATCCTGCAAACCAATCATGCAAGAACACATTTACAGTTAACTTGTCTCGAGCTTCCCAAAGCCAATAGCCTCCAATTGGGGCAGACATGCAGCCTTCTCAGATTTTTACTGTAAAGCTTTGTATTCCTCTCCCTATGTTTGAGCTTCTGCCAGTGCAAGTGATGGTGGCTGACTCCTTTGCTATTGTATGCTCTGACTAAACTGCCTCATTTGCTCCTCATTTGGGTGGGTGGTTTTCATTTATTCCACAATGTCCTACCACATAGCTGGCTGCCTGCTCCAGCCTGCTTCCTACCATTGGCCAGGGCTACCCGCAATGTCAATAGTGGCACACTTCAATGGTCTCAACTACATTGTGATATGACACTTTCAAGGTTAAGTACCCTCCCCCATCCCACTATCTAGTAGCTTGGTAGCCTGAAGTGATAAAAAATAAATAATGTATTTAGCCAAAAGTCTTGGTACTTGGTTTCATGCCCTCAGACATATTATTTACTCTCATTTTCCACTCATGTCAAGTACAGGGAATTTTCATAGATGGAAGAAATTTGACTGAGAGAATAATTTGAATGTTTGGGTGCTTAGCCCTCAGAGCAGTGGACTTAGCCGAGCATCCACTGCTGAGCAGTGGACTGAGAAGGGAACAGTCAATGACCCGATAAACTTTCATGTGGGAATCATGGGTCAGATCTGACTTTTCCTGCCTATCTGGCCCATGGCCAGGAGAAAGGATGCTTATTCCTTTGATGTGTGTGCAAAAAAAAAATCTATTGAGGAACAAATGAAATGGTCCAAGAGTCTTTGTTTTTTTGTTTTGTTTTGTTTATTCTTTTTCTCTTTTTTTTTAACCTGGTAACGGAAATCAAACTGAGGACCTTGCACTTGTCAGGCAAGCAGCGTCACTGAGCTAAATCCCTGGTCCCTTGAGGGTCTTTGTTTTTCTTGTGTTCTGACTTCACTACATGTTTGCTGAGTCTCAATTTTCCTATTTGTAAAATAGTAACAAAACCTCCACTCTTCCTGGATAATCAGATATTAGGAAGATCTGGTGAAATAATATGTGTGAAGCTATGCTTAATTTTCTAAGTGTTACACAGTCACAAGGAACTCTTCTTAGGGGATATAAATTTACAATGGGAGTCCCAGCAGAGAGGAATGGTCAAGCACATGGACTTTAAAGGTAGGCTACATGGTAACAAATCACATATTCTCTACAACCCACTTTCTTCACTTGAAAAATAAATATGAAAATAATACCTACTTCACATTATTGTTGAGAAGATTAGATTAATTAATATATGTAAACATTTATAACAGTACTTGGGATTTAGTAAGTACTTGATAAATCTTTGTTACTGTTTTCTGGGGGTGGATAGCAAGATGCATTTTCCCCAATTTAGTCAATTATAGAATTGGGGTCAGAACTGGGACCCTTATTGTAAGAAAAGTCATTCTATAAAAAATAAGTGCATCTATAGGACAGAAGAAAATATTTGCAAACTTATATCTGATAAGAGATTAATATAAAATATCCCTACAACTCAACAGTAAAACAAATAACTTAATTAAAAATTGAGCGAAAAACCTAAGTAGACTTTTCTCCCAAAATATACAAATGGCCTACATGGAGTGAAGTTCATCACTAATCATTAAAGAAATGAAAATCAACAGAACAGTAAGATACTACCTCACACCCATTTGGATAGCTATTATTTTTTTAAATGAGAAATAAGTGTTGGCAATTATGTGGAAAAATTGGAACTCCTGTGCACTGTTGATGGGAATGTAAATTGGTAAGCCACTATGGAAAGCAATATGATGACCCCTGAAAAATTAAAAAATGGGATTATCTTATCCCATTTTTTATGGGATAAAAATCTATGGATAAAAATCTAGAAATTCCATTTCTGAATCTACACACAAAAACCGGATTTGCAGAGATATTTGTACACTCAGTATTCACAGCGTTATTCACAATACCAACCAAAATGTCCATTGATGAGTGAATGGATAAACAAAACATGGTATATACATACCACAGACTATTATTCTCTCTTTAAAGCGATGGAAATTCTTTTTTTTCTGCTAGTCTTCCTTTAAATTTTATTTTTATTGGTGCAAGTTTGCAGTGCATAATGATTATATTCCTAAGGGGGGAGTTGATACATGTACATAACACTTCTCAATTCTTTTTCATCCCCTTCTTTCCTCTGCCTCTCCCTCCCTCTATCTCTTGGCTCCCTTCCAAAAGTCTGGAAATTTTGAATGCTAAAACATGGATAAAACTTGAGGACATTATGCTGAGTGAAATAAGCTAAGGGCAGAGAGACAAATATTATATAAATAAACTTTTCTGAGATATCAAGAGTGGTCAAATTCACAAAGATGGAAAGTAGAATGGCTGTCTTTAGGGGCTGACAGGAGGAGGGTAGGGGGAGACACTGTCTAATGAGTTCTATGGATTGATGCTAGAGAAGGAAGCCCAATAATATGTATGTGTGTAGTTAATATTGCTCAGCTGAGCTCTTCAAAATTCTTAGGGTGGTAAAACATTATGTTAACATGGATTTTACCAACATTTTTAAATTTTTAAAAATTAGTGTAGTGGCTACAGGGGAGACAGAAATATAGGCTAGAGGATAAAACAAGGATCAGAATTGAGAAAATGCTATTAGAAGAATGGGGTCAGACCCATATTTCTTAACATGCCATATGTCTCATCATCTTGTTAGGCTCTGCTCAGTCTAAAGATTTCTGCTCAGTTTCGGAGGACTTTCCTCTCTTAGAACCCAAGACAGCAGTGAACGACAGGAAGCTACATGTTAATATATCCATGCATTTTGAAGGAAAGAAACCCTTTTCATTTCCTAAGTAATAAATTGCCCTTCCAACAGCCTGACATTTTCAAAAGAAACTTGAGCAAGACAGACCAATAGCTCTTCTTTTTTTCTTCAGTTTTTATTGTTAATTAGTACCTGTGTGTAACATAACGATTACATTCCTTGTGAGAAACTGGTACATGTACATAACACATCTAAATTGTTTGTTCATCTCCTTCCTCTCCCCTCCCTTCCCCCTATCTCCATCTCTTGGTACCCTTCTCATTTCCAAATGATCTAAGGCTAAGACCCAAATCCCTAGCAAGAACTTCAAAGTCCCTCATGGTCTGTCTGGCCTTGGAGGCTTGCTAACTTTGACAGCCTCAGCTACCATCTCTCTTGCCCTTGATCCTCATGCCTCCAAACTGGCCTTCTGGCTGACTCTCACACAGACTGTTCTGTCAACTGAGATATCTTCCCTCTGCTGTTTATCTACTACTAATCAACTCATCCTTCAGGTCTTCACTGCCTTAAAGAAGCCCTCCTTGATGTCCTCAAGTCAACATATAATGCCATATTGCATGTTCTTGTAGCATATATCCCTTTCATAAAACTTTTCACAATCCTTTTTCTCAATACTGGAAATTGAACAAGGGCCTTCTCACTGAGCTCTATCCCCCCCCACACACACTTTTTTTGGGGGGGTACTAGGGATCGAACTCGGGTCCTTACACTTGCAAGGCAGGCATTGGCACCACTGAGATAAATCCCTGGCTCTTTTGTTTTGCTGTTGTTGTTTTTTTGTTTGTTTGTTTTTGTGAGACAAGGTCTTGCTATGTCACAAAATTGCTAGGCTGGGCTCAAACTCTTGACCCTCCTACCTCAACCTCCAAGAGTGCTGGGATAATAGATATGTACCAAGGTGCCCAGTTCCACAGTCATATTTGAATATTCAGCTCTGGGATTATGTGACTCAGGTATGACTAAGGCTTAAGTGCTACTTGCTGAACTTTCTTGATGCGACAAAATGTCTGGATTTTTTAAAAAGAAAAAAGCAAAAGGGGATCCTTGCGGTTTTTAGCCTTTTAGAATTATGTTTCAAATCTCATGCATTTCCGAAATAATCATTGCTGGGAATTCTACTAAATTTCTTGGAACTCTCCTTTTAAATTAATAACATTTCTATATTTAAAAATTAAAAACAAAAGAATCCTTAATAAAAGCAGCGGGGTGCTTCTCTGGGTCTGGAAGATCTTTGAAGCCCCTTCTCTTAAGATGACTGGATCCTGATTAGGTGAGACAGGGTCATGGGAACTCCACTTCTCTCTCTCACCATATCTCAACTTGCCTCTCAACTCTATGACTTTTTTTTTTTTTTTATTGAGTTTATTGGTACATTTAGGGATACAGTACATTTACATTCATTGTTGGGATCATGTACCTTTACATGGCAAGTCTTGATTCTCATTTTTTTCCCCTTACCTCTGCCCTCCCTTCACCCCCTCCTCCCCTCCCCATCTACAAACACTTTATTTTCATCTTTTCATTCTCTCACATTTTTTTCTTTTCCCTTTTTGTTCTTCCCCTACGTATCACACCTTCCCTACACCTTTAGCTCCTTTCCTCCCATTTCTAAATGTCAGTAATCTTATTAGAATCTTATGCATTGTTGCAGAATATTCACACCAGGGAAACTATTTGGTATTTACACATGTGGGACTTATTTATTTCACTTAGGAGTATATCTTCAATATGTATCCATTTTCCTATGAATGAATCTATTCTCTCGCTCTTTATGGCTGAGTACTCTTGAGTGATCCTTCCCATGCAACTGGGGTGCATTTTGCTGTGCTTACCCAAAGCAGGTCACCCTTTACCCCAGTGAGCATGACAACACCATTCAGAATCAGTGTGGCTACACCTGAGGCTGGCAGATGCTTTGAGCTCTGAACTCAAGGTTAAAAGGCTAAAGGCCAGGGATGGATGGTAGAGGCCTGGGTAACTGGAATCCAAAAAGCTCAGAGTGGAAAGCAAGGTTTTGGGATTGGGAAACAAGGAAAGAGGCACACCATATACCTACTCTGGAGTAGGCACTCCAAATAGCTACAGCCCCAAAGTCCTACCTCACTAGAGGCAGGAAAAAAAATTGTCAGCAGATTCCACAGTCAGAAAGAGTCTTTTCTGCCATGACTTGGCAACTCTGTTCATCTGCAACGATTAACACAAACCTAGCATAAAGGGTGTCCTTCTGATTTTTAAGGTCTCCAAGACAAGGTATACTAGGAGTCAAGTGAGATGCAATTTTCACCCCCAATCTTTGCATCCACAGAGCAATATTTCTGTGGGAGGAGAGGGAAGTTGATTAATTTTCGACACCATGTAAAAAACTGGTATTTCCTGACCAAAGACCAGAGCAGCCAAAAGTTTATAAATAAAGACTCTATGGTTTCTTTGTTTGAAAATATGTTAAGTTGTTGTTGGAATAAAGCAGCTTTAGTTCTTGACTGGAAACGTTCTATGATGGATAAATAGGACCCAGAATCATGTTCCACTCACAGTATGACTTTGACATGATGAGCCTGACCTGCAGAGGTACATGGCAAGAGCAAGATGTACACTTTTTCCACGGTCAAAGGAAGTCTATGGAGTTGGCAGAAATCAAAACAAACTTCCCAAGCTCTGCCAAAATGTGTTCTGAACAAAGTGGCTCTGTGGCTGTTTCTCACCTGATCCTTCCTTGCTCTCGATCTCTTAGCACCTCTAGGATTCTGCTCATGCTGGTCTGCCACCTCTCCTTCACCAGAGAGAGCACCCCAACTGGCATGTCAGGAGCTCTAACACAGTCCACTCCCCACTCCCCACTCCTTTTTTAATGTGTGTTTTTTCTCATGTAGAACATGAAAGTTTGCACTAGACCTAGTAACTAGATGTTCTCTCTGGTCCTTCCAAACTCTGATGACTTTAAATTCTCCTAACAGAAACGTGGAATGCCTCACCTCATTTTTCTCCCTTCTAGGTGGGGAAACAGCTAGCACTCACCTTCTCCAGAAAGCTTTTCCTTATGATGAGCTGTCCAGTCCTAGCCCCAGACTGAAAAATGATATTCAAGTCATTTCATGGGTGCCTTTTGACAGGTAGGTCTTTGAGTACAGGAACCATGCTTTCTTTTCTTATATCCCACCCTCAACATGTAGCAGAGCTTTCCCTGTACAAAATATGTAAGACTGAGATTGTGATACATGCCTGTAATCCCAGCACTCTGGGAGGCTGAGGCAGGAGGGTCACAAATTCAAGCCCAGTCTGGGCAACTTAGCAGAACCCTGTGTCAAAATAAAAATAGAAAAGATTGTGAATATGGCTCAGTACAAATGCCCTGGGTTTAATCTCCAGTACCAGAAAATTAATTAACATTTAAAAATTTTTAAAAATTTTATGTATTCCATAAAGTTGATGAGCTGACTGATCAGGCCATTACTTACTGAGGAGAAACTGCTAGAATGCATGAAAGAAATGCAGCAGAAATTACAGGTAAATTACCTTCCTAAGTATGCCAAATACAATTAAGAACAGTAGTCTAGGGTCAGACAGTTGGCAAGTTTGAAACCTGGCTCTACTAAATACTAAATGAGATTTCTTGAGTAAGTCATTTGCAGTCTGTGTGCCTCAGCTTTCCCATCTATAAAAGCAGGGAGAGTACTAGCCCTACCTCATAGAGCTGTAACCAAGTTCCAGCGAAATCATGCTTCAGAAGTCTTCAGCATAAGGCCTAGCAATTGGGAAACACCTCAAGCTGTCAGCTCTGAAGGTGATGATGATGATGGCACACATCCCAGGAGGGCAAGCATCAAGGAGAATGTCTACAGGCTTGGGCCACTGCTACTTTCTTCTCACTCCTAAAAATGTAGAGGTGACTACTAGAATCTCGCATAAATGCCCAATTACCTTCTGGAATAACCACACTCGTTTACAAGGAGTCAGGAAGTGGTGATATAAGGTCCCCTTTTACTTGCT
The DNA here is from genome assembly GCF_012274545.1 of Fukomys damarensis. NCBI lineage: Eukaryota > Metazoa > Chordata > Mammalia > Rodentia > Bathyergidae > Fukomys > Fukomys damarensis. The sequence goes on from NW_022900951.1 coordinate 96,031,452, forward strand.
CTCATTATTTAGAGAAATGTCTTTAAGAATTGTGGGAACTCAAGAGTGCATATGTGACATGTTATAAATGGTGGACATGAGGACACTGAGGAAGAGAAAATATAGATCCTTTAATAACACCAAACTGTTCTCAGAGGTATGGTAAGAGTGCAAAAGGATACATAAGAAAAAAAATCACCATTCACCTAGGATCCAGAAATCACTTTTCCTCCACAATGCTTCTAAGTCTCTCTCTCTCTCCCTCCCTCCCTCCCTCCCCGCCCTCTCTCTTTCCCTCATCCTCACACTCCTCCCCTCTGTTTTTGCAGTGCTGAATAGTTCTAGGGTTCATAAGTATTCTACCACTGAGCTACACAGCTTTGGCCCTCTTGCTAGCTATTAGACATCTCCACCTGGAATTCCCCAAGCCCTTCAAACTCAACCTGTCCAAAACAGAACTCTGCTTCTCCCCTAAATTCACAACTCCTTAAGCCTTCCCTTGCCACCCAATTTTGCAAGTCAAGAACTAGAAAGTTAACCTCAGCTCTTCTTTCTCAACATTCCACTGCCACATAATCAACAAATTTGGTGGATTTCAATTGCAAAACAGCTCTTGAATCCACCCAGGGCTTGCCCTCTCTACTGTGCTGCCTTAATTCAATCCTCCTTGAACCTGAGCAATATTCTTCTCATTAGTTCCTCTCTATTACTCAATTCATTCCAACCCCACTGTCTACAAAACTATATTGTAAAAGTCAAATCTGCCCAAGTTAATTCCCTGCTTTCAAAACACCTCCCTGTCTTCCAAGAAACTTTCGGGATGAAAACAGTTGGTAAGACAGAAGTCATGGCCCCAACTCAGTTGTGTCCAACATGCTTTCTTCTTCTGGAGGGCCTCAGATAACTCACATTAACAAGAGGAGAGAGATTATAGGCCTATGAATGGCCCTAATTCATTATTGGTCTGCTATTTTACGCTTTTATGCCACATCCATCTTGGAAGTACTACCCTTCTCCTTCCTCACCTAGTAAATCTTACCCTCTTTTCAAGACTTACTCTAACTCAGTCTCCTTTGTGAGGTCTTCACTGATGTCTCCTCACTACAGGTTCTCCTTTGCACACTAATGTGCCCTGAACACATCCATCACACTGTAATTTTCTGTTCAAGCTGAGGCCTCTCCACAGCGGTAGGGACCATATTTTATCCATTTCTATTTTTAACGCTCAACACATGACTGAGCCCAAGAAAGGCACTCAATAACAGTCTGTGAAATGAGTTAATGGCCTCACTAAGTCCATATCCCCAATAACAATAGGTCAGTGTGTTATAATGAGTGTTCCCTGACTTGTAAGGGACAGAATGTGATGAATTTTAAGGGACATGAGGCCTAGCCTTGACTGTGCTCAATGTTACCATGAGTCACCTGCTGAGCTCTTTCATCTCCACACCCCAGATAAGAAACAAAAAGAGAAACAGCACTGGTATCGCCTTGATCTTTTGATCACATAGTTCTCCCCTCTCCAAGTCCTATCTCTAAGCCTTGAGGCCTTGCTCATTAGGAGAAAAAAAGGAAAGACTGTTCTCATTATGAAAGACCATTTTCATCCTAGGCCAGCAAGGGATTCCTTCTCTGAACTTCTGGAAGGCTCATTGCCTGAGACTGCCAGAGCAGAAAGAGCCTCCGGAAATCTGGGCTGTCTCTGCCTGAGAGGCTGAGAGAAGTGACTCGCCTGAACTCCCCTGGGAAGTATGATCAAAATAGATTCCTAGGCCATACCCATGAAATCCAAGTAAGGATCTGGGGGATATCATTTGAGAACTAGATACCCCATGTTAGATCTATGTTGTGTCTTCTCAAGTAGAGGCTAACAGTAGGCTCTTTCTTCTAGATCTGTGTCTTCCATAGTAATCCAGCACAGCAGTGCCCTACAAGGTTTCTTCAGTGACTAGCCCTGTACTACTTCTCCATAAGAAAATGAAATGAACAAAGTAACTTGAAGTCAGTCTAGCTGAGAGTGCCAAGGGAGAGTTGACCTTGGCAGCCCTCCCCAAATACGGCTTTCTGATTTTTTTTCAGTGCTGAGGTCATCGTCAAACAAAATGAGTTCAGTTTGAAAAATTGTTTCTTAGGATGATTAAGGACTCTTCATTCATCTTTCTTAACTTTCCCTTGGAGAGAAAAATAAACATTCCAAAACAAATACACACACTTGCGCGCGCGCGCGCACACACACACACACACACACACACACACACACACATACACAAATGCAGAATTAGCTGGATATATATTGGAGCCATAATCTTACACTTTATAGGTGACTATTCCTAGCATGGGCAGTGATCTCAAACAACCAAGAAAATTGACCATTACATAAAAGTTCATTACAGTATCTAGGCTGAGATCATTAAAGAATGACAAAATGGGCTTTCTTCTTGAGCCTCAGTTTCTCAGCAATTTCCATTAAGACCTTTCCTCCAAGATTCTGGCCATTTAAAATTATGTGGTGACCCGGCGGCGTGCGCGTGAGCTCCCGGCCTGCGCGACAACAGACCCAGGAAGGACCCAAGGACCCCAGAGGGGGTTTTTTTCAGCTGCCTGCCTACCTGCCTGTCTGCGATCACCCGGCGGCGTGCGCGTGAGCTCCCGGCCTGCGCGACAACAGACCCAGGAAGGAAGGTAGCCGCGCGGGCGCCCTTGAAACACCCACACGACCCCCCCCCCCGTTCTCAAAACTCCTGATCGGGCCAGTCCTTAGACCAACTCTGCAGAGGCATAGGTTCCCATGAAGGGTAGTTTTCTGAGCTCCGAACTTTGATCATCTTTAAAGAAAGGGCAGGGGAAACCTGTAATAGAACGGAGTGGAGTTCAACCCTGAGGGTAAGGAAACTAAAGTTAGGCTTTGTAGATTGTGTTCAGTCTCAGTCGTGAGGAACAGCCATTGGCTAGCTATAACCAGGGGATTGGGTTCCGCATATGACTGTGCATGTGGTATAATATGAGATCAGAGATAGCCTGAAAGAGGACCTTCAAATTCTTTTTCTTTCCCTCTCTCTTGTCTCTTTTTTCCTCTTTCCACCCTAAAATTTCTTTCTTTTTTCTGTCCTGTCTCTCCAACTCAGTCTCTTGCTCCACCATAGTGTCCCTCATCTCCCTTTTTATTCCAGTTCCTGAAGAACTCAGACTTCTTTTTTTATTTTTTGTTTTTAGGACGGGTTTCTCTTTATGTTCTTTTCTCCAGTCATTTTACCTCACTCATGGCTCTGTACCTTCAAGGGAAGGCAAGCGCCTGTTACTGTTAAGGGGATATATTCCTGTCCTTATTCCTGCACTCTCTCTATCCCCCCTGAACTTAATAGCTTTGTAAAGATAGTAAGGTAATTCTACAACCTCTGGATTCACTTCAAACCTGCTCTAATTCTTTCACTTATCTAATCCTCTTGTTCTAAGTCGAACCCCCCATCCTAAATGGTAAAGATGCCATATTGAAAAGAATATTCACTGCAAACATACTATGAGCTGCTTCTTGAAATTAATCTAATTCACATGAGTTAAAGGTGATACATTAATGACTACCATAAGTGGTCAGTTGGCAAGCTGTGCCTGATCCTATTGGGCTGCTGAATGTATCAATTGGGACAAAGAGTGGTGATTGATTTAAAGAGTTGTTTTCTCTGATATTATGAAAACGAGAATGTCTATGAGTCATTAGAAACTCAAAAGCTAAAACGCAACTATATTAGGAAGATTTAAGTAATACCCAGAAATTAAAGAAGGACAACCCAACAATAAAAATAAAAATGAGAAAACACTTAAGCAAGACACAAAAACAAATATCCAGTTCACCAATAGCAAATAGTAGGACAAATGAGGATGAAAAGTCTGATAGTGAACCAACAGGACTCCCTGGACCCATAGCACAGGAGGTAACAAAATTGATCAATCAGGCTCTAGAAAAATTCAAATCAGAAATAATTTCCCAGCTAGCCAGAGAGATGATGAGCAAAATAGAAGTCATGATTCGAGACTCTAGAGCAGAAACTGAGAAAAAAATAGATGAGCTCAAGACTGTGATAGAAGCCATGAAGACTCAGCATAAGAAAGACATGGAAACAATGAATGCCCAACAGAGGAAAGAAATGGAATCCATAAAACAGATTCAAACAGATATCCAGGAGATTAAAAACTCTATTGAAAGTGTACGAAACAGAATAAAAGATTGCGAAGATAGAATTTCAGATATAGAAGATAGGATAGCAGTCAGTGACCGTGAAAAAAGAGGTCTATTAAAAACAGTAAGGGATCATGAGAAATCAATCCAACAACTCCTAGACGATACAAAGAAAAATAACATAAGACTGATAGGAATTCATGAAAAAACAGGAGAAAACACAAATGATATAAAAAAGCTCTTCACAGAATTAATGACAGAAAACTTCCCAAACAGAAGGGAAGAATTAGACATACAGATAAGTGAGGCATATAGAACCCCAACTAGCCACGATCAAAAAAAATCTACACCTAGACATATAATAATCAAGATTCCAGAAATCCAACAGAAAAACAAAATACTACAAGCAGTAAGAGAAAAGAAACAAATCACATGCAAAGGGAAGCCCATTAGAATCACAGCAGACTTTTCAACACAAACCCTTAGGTCAAGGAGAGCCTGGAGTGAGGTATTCCAAGTCCTAAAAGAAAAGAATCTCCAACCTAGACTTTTGTATCCTGCAAAACTCTCTTTCAAAATAGATGGGGAAATAAAATACTTCCACGACAAAGAGCACCTGAGAAATTTCATGAACACCAAACCAGCACTGCAAGGAATTCTAAACAATATCCTAGAAAAGGACAACGAAATTCACAATAACATGAGGCCCAACAGACCAAATCAAATAGGCAAGGCAAGAAACTAAAAGGAGATGGGAGAAAAAGTAAAAAGAGTCAACAAATGGACAAAAACATGACAAGAATAAGTCAAAATATATCAGTTGTAACCATCAATGTTAATGGCCTCAATTCACCAATCAAGAGAAACAGATTGGCAGAATGGATTAAGAAGCAAAATCCAACAATATGTTGTATACAAGAAACACACCTAGTGCAAAAGGAAGTCCATAGACTGAAAGTGAAAGGATGGAAAACAATTCTCCATGCGTCAGGAGTCCAGAAAAAAGCAGGGGTAGCAATCTTATTCTCAGATAAAGTAAATTTCAAACCAAAACTCATTAAGAGAGACAAAGAAGGACACTACATCCTTGTAAAGGGAACAATTCAAGAGGAAGAGCTGACAATCATAAACATATATGCACCAAATATAAATGCCCCCAACTATATAAAACAAATATTAAGTAACATGAAAAACCAAATAAGCACTAATACAATTGTAGTGGGGGATTTAAATACCCCACTATCACAAATTGACAGATCTACTAGGCAGAAAATCAACAATGAAATAATAGAACTGAACCAAGCTTTGGAACACATGGACTTAATAGATGTTTATAGAGTATTCCACCCCCAAAAACCAGAATATACATTCTTTTCGGCTGCACATGGATCATTCTCCAAAATAGACCACATACTGGCTCACAAAACAGGTCTAAATAAATGCAAAAAAATTGAAGTCATCCCCTGTTTATTATCAGATCATAGTGCAATCAAACTAGACATCAATAGCACAAGAAACTATAGAAACTTCACAAGCACATGGAAACTGAACAACACTCTCCTAAACAATCAATGGATTACAGAGGAAATTAAAGAAGAAATTAGACAGTTTTTACAAATAAATGAGAATGCCAATACAACATACAGGAATCTTTGGGACACAATGAAAGCAGTTCTACGTGGAAAATTCATAACATTGAATGCCCACACTAGGAAAACAGAGCGGGCTCAAATAAACAACTTAACGATGAAACTTAGACTCCTAGAAAAACAAGAGCAAGAAAAACCCAAAGCTCGAACAAGAGAGGAAATTATAAAGATCCGAGCAGAAATCAATGCAATTGAAATTAAGAAAACGATACAAAAAATAAATGAAACAAAGAGCTGGTTTTTTGAAAGAATAAATAAAATTGACAAACCCTTAGCTAATCTTATCAAAAAAAGGAAAGAAAAGGCTCAGATCCATGCAATTAGGAATGAAAAAGGCGAAGTCACAACAGATCCGAAAGAAATCCAGAGGATCATGAACACCTACTTTGAGAACCTGTACTCTAATAAAATGGAAAACACAGAAGAAATGGACAGATTTCTAGATACTTATGAATTACCAAAGTTGAACGAAGAAGATAAAAACATTTTAAACACCCCAATCACAATCAGTGAAATTGAAAATGTAATTAAAAACTTACCAACAAAGAAAAGCCCAGGCCCTGATGGATTCACTGCTGAATTTTACAAGACATTTAGAGAAGAACTACTACCATTACTCTTCAAACTTTTCAATGAAATTGAAAGAGAAGCTATACTTCCAAATTCATTCCTGGAAGCAAGTATCACTCTGATTCCCAAACCAGAGAAAGATACAACCAAAAAGGAGAACTACAGACCAATCTCCTTAATGAATATAGATGCAAAAATCCTTAATAAGATACTAGCAAACAGAATACAGAGGATTATTAAGAAGATCATCCATCATGACCAAGTCGGATTTATTCCAGAGATGCAAGGGTGGTTCAACATACGAAAGTCAGTGAATGTAATACATTATATTAACAAAGTCAAGGACAAAAACCATATGATCCTCTCAATAGATGCAGAAAAAGCATTTGATAAAATTCAACACCCATTCATGATAAAAACCCTGCAAAAAATTGGAATAGATGGTCTATACCTCAATTTAATAAAGGCTATTTATGAAAAACCATCAGCCAACATCATATTGAATGGCCAAAAACTGAAAACCTTCATGTTAAAATCAGGAACAAGACAAGGATGCCCACTATCGCCACTTCTCTTCAATATAGTTCTGGAAACATTAGCCACAGCAATTAGACAAGAGAAAGAAATTAAAGCAATAAAGATAGGAAAGGAAGAAGTTAAACTATCATTATTTGCTGATGATATGATACTCTACATTGAAGATCCAAAAAACTCCACCAAAAAACTTCTAGACTTAATTGACAGATTCAGTAAAGTATCTGGATACAAGGTGAATACCCAAAAATCAATAGCCTTTCTATACACAAATAACAGACAGACAGAAAGAGAAATAAGGGAAAAAATTCCTTTTACAATAGCATCCAAAAAAATGAAGTATCTAGGAATCAATCTAACAAAAGAAACAAAAGATCTCTACACTGAAAACTACAGCACTCTGAAAAAAGAAATCGAAGAGGATATAAAAAAATGGAAAGATATCCCCTGCTCCTGGGTAGGAAGAATCAACATAGTGAAAATGGCCATACTACCGAAACTGCTATATACATTCAATGCAATGCCAATTGAAATTCCAACACTATATTTCACAGAACTAGAAAAAAGAATCCAAAAATTCATTTGGAACCACAAGAGACCTAGAATAGCAAAAGCCATTATAGGCAACAGTCACATGGCACCAGGTGTAACAATTCCCAATTTGAAACTATACTACAAAGCCACTGTGATAAAATCAGCATGGTACTGGCAAAGAAATAGGCCTGAGGATCAATGGAACAGACTGGAAGACACAAAAACAAATGCAGATGTACTCAGCTACCTCATCTTCGACAAAGGAGCTCACCATCCTCAGTGGAGGAAAGATAGCCTCTTTAATAAATGGTGTTGGAAAAACTGGATATCAACCTGTCACAGATTAAAATTAGACCCTTATCTTTCGCCATGCACTAAATTAAAATCCAAATGGATTAAAGATCTAAATATTAAAACAGAAACATTAAACTTGCTGGAAAGTAAGTTAGGCAGAACTCTGGAAGACATTGGTATAGGAAAAGACTTTATGAACAAATCCTCAGTAGCACGGGAACTAGCAGAAAGAATCAACAACTGGGATCTCATCTTACTAAAAAGCTTCTGTACTTCAAAAGAAACCATTAGCAGAACTAAGAGACAATCTACAATGTGGGAAAAAATTTTTACCAGCTGTACCTCAGACAAAGGACTATTATCAAGGATATATAAAGAACTCAAAACAATCAGTCCCCCCAAATATAAAGACCCGATCCAAAAATGGGCATCCGAAATGAACAGACATTTCTCATACAAAGAAGTGAAAGCAGCAAGAAAATATATGAAAAAATGTTCCACATCACTGGTCATTCGAGAGATGCAGATGAAAACAACACTGAGATTCCACCTCACCCCACAAAGAATGGCTGCTATCAAGAAATCACACAATAACAAATGTTGGCGGGGTTGTGGGGAGAAAGGAACCCTCCTCCATTGTTGGTGGGAGTGCAGACTAGTGCAACCACTATGGAAATCAATATGGAGATACCTCAAAGAGCTTGGACTGGAGGTTCCATTTGACCCAGCCATCCCTCTGTTGGGTATCTTTCCAAGAGAACTAAAAGAATCATATCACAGAGAAGTATGTGCACCCATGTTTATAGCGGCACAGTTTGTAATAGCTAAATCTTGGAAACAACCTATTTGCCCATCCGTTGGAAACTGGATAAAGAAGTTGTGGTTTTTCTATAAAATGGAATATTACTCAGCCATAAAGAGCGAGAGAATAGATTCATTCATAGGAAAATGGATACATATTGAAGATATACTCCTAAGTGAAATAAATAAGTCCCACATGTGTAAATACCAAATAGTTTCCCTGGTGTGAATATTCTGCAACAATGCATAAGATTCTAATAAGATTACTGACATTTAGAAATGGGAGGAAAGGAGCTAAAGGTGTAGGGAAGGTGTGATACGTAGGGGAAGAACAAAAAGGGAAAAGAAAAAAATGTGAGAGAATGAAAAGATGAAAATAAAGTGTTTGTAGATGGGGAGGGGAGGAGGGGGTGAAGGGAGGGCAGAGGTAAGGGGAAAAAAATGAGAATCAAGACTTGCCATGTAAAGGTACATGATCCCAACAATGAATGTAACTGTACTGTATCCCTAAATGTACCAATAAACTCAATAAAAAAAAAATAAAAAAAAAAATAAAATTATGTGGTGCTGAGAAGTGCACAGATATCTATACCTCAGGCCTACCTCCCCACTGACTCCACTAACCCTGCAGCCACAGGCCTCTGGGAAGAAAAATGATGCACATGCTTGTTGGCTGCCAGAGAACAGACACAGAACAGTCCCAGTATGGCCCTCAAAGTTCCCCTGTTACTGGAAGACCACTGTCCTGACCCTGGGTTTGCTCATAGTTGGACAAACAAGATCCCTGGTTAGAGAAAGAGTTAAGATCAGTCACTAGTCAGCCACTTGCATCGACCTGGACAGAGTGTGCTCTGTACAGCCCATTAATACTCATTTGCATCCACAGTTTGCCCCTTCACCCCTTTGGGGTAGAGGCAATCAGGCAAGCTTCTCTGAGCAGGATGCCTGGAGGCTGAATACGTTCAGGTAGGAAAAGTATCTGAAGTGCCCCCAAAAGTACAAGCAGTATCCTGGAAGGTCAGAGGGCCCATGAGAGGAAGGTCCTGTTGGCTGGTTGATATCCAAATGCTAGTCAGAAGACAAACACAAGAGCTAAAACCTGAAAAGTTAGACACTGCATAAACCCCAGAATGAAGATAGGATTAGAAAACAATGGTGAGAGCAAAATGAGAATATCCAGGGAGTAAGTCAGGGAGTTGAGGCACAGCTGTAGGCCTTGGGTATGTGGGTGGTATAATCCTGGACTAAATCCTTCAGGATTCCTCCAGGGATTTTAAAGTCATTCAAGGCTTTCGCTTATATGAGGAAGGAAATCCAAACCTAGCACTAGCCAGGTGCAGTGCCTGTGATCTCAACACACTGACTGAGAGGCTGATGGAGAAGGATCACAAGTTCCAGCCCAGCTTGGACAACTTAGCAACTTAATGTGAACCTGTTTCAAAAATAGAAAATAAAAAGGGCTGCGGATGTAGCTCAGTGCAAATGCCCTCGATTCAACCCCCAGTATCACCAAATAAATAAATACATACATACATAGCACTATTATGTCACAGCCTTGGGTCCATCAAGGTCACTGCAGGGTTGAAGCTAGAAAAGGTCACTGAATTTACAGAGCCTCCATATGGGAAGCTGTCACACTCCATGCTCCCCCATTAGTTGGATGTGAGCTTCGAGTCGCTTTCCTGCACGTGAAAAGAACCGGCTTGCAGTATGGCTCAGGAAACTTAGCAAATGGGGCTGACATTGCTATTGAGGGCTTCCTGATTGATGGTTGAGTTCCATACAGCCCACTAAGATAACTTGACCAAGTATGGCTGGAGACACCTAAGAAAGGAAACATTCCAGTTTCACCTGGCCTATGCAGTTTGGTGATGACAATCTAAGCTCATCAGCTGTTGAGCTGCATTTTTTCCCTTTGTGGTACGGAGGATAAAAACTAGGGCATTTGATACCTTCCCAGCCCTTTTTAAAAACTTTTTTATCCTAAAATAGAGTTTCCAGAATCACTAAGTTCCCCTGGCTAAGGCTTGTAATCCCCTTGCTGGTACCTACCCTTGCTGGGATCACAGGCATGTGTCCTTGCACTGGCCTGAGCTTCATTCTTGTTAGCTGAAATCAGGGGAGCACTGAAAGCCCATGGATCAAATAAACTTTCTGATACTTTTTAAATCTCTACGGTTCCACAAGACAATAAAACCTTATTATCTAAGGGGAAAGAAAGGGAGCCTTTCCATTGTCTGTCACTCTGGGATATTTTTAAATAACTTACTCTTATTATCATGCAAGTCATCATGTGTATCCTTTATACATATTGCCTGACCTAATTTACAATCACCCATAGGGCAGACGTACTGTAAGAGGCCCACTTCACAGAAAACTGTAATGACTTGTCCAAGGTCACACAACTAATGAGATAGAGCCAAGGTTCAAACCCAAGTGTGTTTAACTCCAAAGGTCCTTCTTTTAATCAATGCACCTGTTTTTCTCAAAGCCAGATTTTGGTAAACATGAGCAGATCCCAGGCCCTGCCTCAGATCTACTGATTCAGAATCCTCAAGGGTGGGGCCTGGGAGTCCACATGTTAACATCACATCGGATATCTCCATGGCGCTTAGAAGTTTTAGAGCCCTGAGGACACCATATGACCTCTTGAGTTTGCCACAAAACACAGGCCAGATGTTCCTAAATTGCATTCTGGGCCCCTTGTTGCTTAGCGATTTTCCCAGTAAATCTTCCAGGCAGGAGAGGTCACTGAAAATCAGGACTCTTTTAGCTGAACCAGGACCATTATCTAAACCAGAGACTCTGAACCTTTATGAGGTCATATATGCCTTTGGAAATTTGTTACAAGCTCAGGACCTTTCCTCTTCTCCGTACAGATACATACATACACACAGAGACTGAGCTCCTTCAGTGAACCCTGCAATAAAATACATACATTACCTTTCACATATATTGTACTTAAAGCCTCCAAAAAACCTTTTATGAACCTCTGCCCTCAGTTGAAGGACCAGACACTACAAAAACTTCTAATATAGAAATGTGAACAGAAACTGGGTCCAGTGGTTGTGTTATGTTAAAGATGCATACTAGAGCAGAACATTTGAAGTGATATGATATGTTGCTTGAGATTGGTTTGAAAATAACCCCAGGTATGAGGGAGCACAGGGCATGGGGAATTTCACAATAGATAAGATTGCCCATGAGTTAATCAATGTGGAAGCTGGGAGGTGAGTACGTGGGAATTCATTCCACTATTCCCTGCTTTGTGTATTTTTAGAAATATCCATAATCAAAATGTTCTAAAAACAAATGTGAGAACCATGCCCTGGTGCAGGACCATGCAGCTGCTACAAGCATTGGCTCCCGACTATCTCTGTGCCTGTGAATTTTGCATTCTTGCCTCAACCATCCACCAACTCCTAGCCAGTTATATGTTTTGCATCCCTTTGACATAGGGCAGCAGAGGTATGAAATAACTGACCAAATTGATCATGGATGAAACCAACACCCAGGGAGAGGAGGTAAAACCAGAGGGTCAGAAGATTCAGGGAGAAAGTACAGACCTGAGCAGCAGCAGTAGCCCCAAGAAAAGCCTACAGTTACTGTAAACTACCAAAACAGTGTGGGGTTTTACTCCAAAAGTGAGGGCCTTCACCATAGGCTAACATTGGAGAGGAAACCCATGGCAGCAACTGCCATATTGCCAGAGAATATTTAATCAAGCACTATTTTAGAAAGGAGTTGTTTATGATTCAACCACAGAACAACTCAGCTTCAGAGTTTCCAGTGTTACCCTCCCACAGAGACTGGGTGAAAGAGAGCCACAAGCAACAGCTGGAGAGGGTGAGGAATGAACATAAACCCTTTGAGAAGTTTCAGCTCAGGCTGAGAATAACACAGGCTCTGCCTTCTGTAGTGAGACACGAGGCCCAGCAAGAATGGCTTTCAGAAAAGACTGGATCTGAAAATGTTGGCATTAAGTCTAACAGTTTGTCTGAACCACTGACCTGTAGCCTATATCCAGCAGAGACTGGAGGGTTGATTGCTTTTCCCATCTACCAATGTGAGCAGGGACATGCCTCAATTTGGATGATTGCCACAGTCTGAGGTGAACCAACAGAGGGGCTTCTGGAGCAGGGAAAGAGCCTCACAAACTCACAGGCAATAAAGCTGGGTAGGGAAAATTGTGACTTGCTGGAATCCAAGACTGCAAATCCTGGGAATTTTTTACTCTATTTTCTTTCTTTTTATAATCTCTCTTTCTCCTTCATTAATTTTTTGGAATTTTTTTATTTGTTTGTTTTTCTGCTTTTTTCTCACTTTTCTCTTTTTAAATTTGTTTACTTCTTATTTTTCTTTTTGTCCTTTTATTTTGCTCTCAATCTTTTTTTCATCTTCATTCATTTCTGTTACTGTTATTTATACTATTAATTGCATTTTATTCCTTAATAGGATGACTTATCTCACTTTTCTCTCTTCCTTCTCATTTTCCATTAATTATTCAAATTTTACCTTTCTCGTTCTCCAGTTCCCCACCCACTCTATCTTTCCTAGTCTAACCATTCAGTTTTATTAATCTTGGGATAGTTAACTCTATGCTGTTAGAGTTGAATACCATTCTATTGTTAATGGAGGTAAAATTGTTCAATTTAGTAGCTATTTGCCATAGGTCAATATTTGGTTTTGCTTAGTGTTTGTATTATAAATATAGATCTTTTATGCTAAAGTGTGGTATATCATTGTTTCTAGAGGTTGGTCAATATGCAATTTGTCTTTGACAGTAATACTGCAGCTGATTTTGTGACTATAGACAAGCTGACAGAGTTGTTGCTATTAATTAGTTTTCTTTGTATCCCAACATCTAGATTGCCTTTGTGCCATTAACAATACCGCAGCCCACTCCCAGAGAACTGGGTATTGGGCCAGTGTACTGCTGCTTCCCTTCCCTAATACATGGAATTAGTTGGATTCTGGGACAGAGGAAAAGGCCTATAGTTAGCCATGCCCAGAGCACATCATGAAAAGCAGGCAATAACTAGAAAGGTCTCTCCATACTAGCAACGAAGTCTTCCACTATAATTAACCTATAAACCTCAGCACACACACAAAAAAAAGAAACAAAAAGTAGAAACATGAAGACAAGGCAACAAAATGCCTCCAAAAACTTCGAGCTCCATGAGGCCTTCCTGGGGAGGAAATCAAAAGGCAGGCAATCATATTATTTGATAGGATAACAGAAGAGATAAAAATAAAGTGCTTGGCAAGATCAAAAAAGATATAACTAAACAGATAATGGAATTAATAAAATAATCAGCAAGTCCACAGAATAAAAAAAAGTTAACTGAGCTAAACAAAATTATACAAAACATGAATTTTCAGTTTAGAAAATAATTATAGTCCATGAGAATGTACCAAACTGAAATTCAGGAGATAAAATATGATATTGAAAATACGGTCAGTAGAAGCAACCAACGTGAGGACAGAGTGTCAGAATTATAAGATAGGTTGTCAATGACAAATTATTGAGAGATACTTTAACAACAGTAAGAGAGTATAAAAATGGATTCAACAGCTGCTTGATAATGCAAAAAGTCTAACCTACAATTAATTGGAATTAGTGAAGATTCTGAAGACAGCACAAATGCTATTTAATAACTACTGAAATAATAGCATAAATTTCCCAAGTATGGGTGAAGAATTTAACATACAGATAAGTGAAGCATGTAGAATCCCAAACAGACACAATCAGAAAAGAACCTCTCCACAACACATCATAATCAAAATCCAAGAAAGCAAACATAAAAATAATATTTTAAAAGCTGCTAGAGGAAAGTAATGAATCACTTATAAAGGCAAATCCAACAGAATTACAGCAGACTTCTCAACACAAACTTCAAAGGCTGGGAGAGCTAGAAATGACATGTTTCAAGCCCTTAAAGAAAACAACTTCCAACCCAGACTGGCAATATCCTACAAAACTATTTTTCAAAATTGGTGAGAAAATAAAATGTCTCATAATGAAGAGCACCTAAAGAAATCATTATCACCTAACTAGAGCTCTAGGAAATTCTCAATAATATCCTAGGAAGAGACAGTGATGCTAGCAATGCCAAACAATCCAATAGAGTGAATACAACAGGTAGGGTGAGCAGTTAAATAGAAGGAAAAGAAAAAAAATTCAGCAACAGATAAATAATTCAGTGACAGGAACAAGCCAATACTTGTCAGTAATAACTTTCAATGTCAATGGTCTCAATTCCCCAATCAAAAGACACAGATTGGCAGAATGGATCAAGAAACAAAACACAATGATATGCTGTATAAAAGAAACACATTTTACCCAAGAAATCAACAGACTGAAAAAAATTGAAGAATGGAAATCAATATTTCATGCAAAAGAAACCCCAAAACAAGCAGAAAAACTTATGTTATTTTCAGACAAAGCAGACTCTAAGCCAAAACTGTTCAGAAGAGGCAAAGAAGATCATTATATTGGGTAAGGGAACAATTCAACAGGAAGAGATGACAATTATAAACATATATTCACCAAACACCAGCATACCCAACTTTATAAAAAAATATGACTAGACATAAAAGATCAGATACACATCAACACAATTGCAGTTGTGGGACCTTACTAACCCATTGTCACAAATAAGCAGATCAACTAGACCAAAAAATCATCAAAGATATATCAGAGTTGGACAAAACCTTCAAACAAATGGACTTAATAAATATCTACAGAATGTTCTACTCAACAACAACAGAATACACATTTTTCTCAGCAGCACATAGAACTTTCTCCAAAATAGACCATATATTAGCCAATATAGCATGCTTAAGTAAATGCAGCAGAGTCAAAATTATCCTATACACATTATCAGATCATAGTACAAAGAAACTAGAAATCAATTGCAAAAGAAACCACAGAAATTATACAAACATATGGAAATTAAATAATACTTGACCAATCAATGTGTTACAGAAGAAATCAAGGAAGAAATAAGACAGTTTCTAGATTTAAATGATAATGCTAGTAAAACATACCAGAACTTATAGGACAAAAATGAAAGGAGTCTTAAGAGGGAAGTTTATAGCTATGAATATTCATATCAGAAAAACAGAGTGAGCCCAAATAAAAATAAATAATCTAATGATTCACTTCAAAGTCCTAGAAAATAAAAAACAATCTAAATTCAAAACTACTACAAGGAAACAATTTCTAAATCTCAGAGCAGAAATCAATGAAATTAATACTAAAAATCAATATAAAGAATCAATGAATCAAATAAAACAGACAAAACCTTACCCAATCTTACCAAAAAAGGAAAAAAAGACCAAATCAATGAAGATAGAATAAAAAAGATGAAATCAACAGACACTACCAAAATCCAGAAGACTATTAGCAACTAATTGCAAACACATAGTCTAATGTATTGGAGAATTCAGAAGAGATGAATAAATGCTTAGATGCATATGAACTACTAAAGCTGAACCTAGAAGATATAAGACCCCGAATAATCTAATAACAGGCAATAAAATTGAAGCAGTAATTTTAAAATCTACCAACTAAGAAAAGCCCAGATCCAGACAGTTTCACTGCTGAATTCTATAAGAACTTCAGGAAAGATCTAATGCCAATATTCCTCAAACACATCAATGAAATCGAATGGGAAGGAATACTCCCAAAGTTATTTCTGGAAGCTAGCATTACCCTAGTTTTAAAACCAGACAAGGATCCAACAAAAAAAGACAACTGTCGACCAAGTTCTTTAATGAACATAAATGCAAAAATCCTGCAGTGATGCTAGAATTAAGGGTGCCTCACCCTGGATGAGAGTGCTACCTGCCCTAAGGGCTGGTAGCCTGGATAGAATATAAGGGAAAGAGGGCTGCTGTTGTTGCTTGCTACTTGCGGCTAACTGCCTTCTGTCTCTTCTGCTTTGCCATGGACTGTTTCTACTCTGTGATGTCCCTCTGCCATGCTGCCCTGCCTTGTAGCCAGCCAATTATTTATTGACTGAAATCTCTACAAACTGTGAACTATGATAAACCTTTCCACCTTTAACTTTGGATGTCAGGTATTTTGTCTCGGCAGCAAGAAAAATAACTAAGACAACATACATACCTGTGTTTATAGCAGCCAAATCATAATAGCTAAATCTTCGAAGTGACCCATATGTCCATCAACAGATGAATGGAATGAAGAAAGAAAATGTGATTAGTCACATAATGGTATACTACCATGCCATAAAGAAAGAAAAATGTGAGTCATTTGTAGGAACATAGATTCACCTTGAGACCATAATATTAAGTGAAATAAATCAGACACTGAAGCTTAAATATCACATGGTGTTTTATATGAGAAACCCAGAGTTAAAATAAACAGCAAAACAAAAGATAGATGATAGGAAGTAGGGAGGTAGATCATTATCTCAAGGGAAGGGAATCAAGAGATGGAGGGAGGAGGGGGAGCAGAGGGATAGGGGATTAAAAATGGAATCAGAATATATTATTTTAAAGGGAATTAGGATGTGTTATGTATGTGTACCAACTTTTCACAAGGAACATAAACATTATGTACTACACCTATGTAAGCTAATAAACTAAAAAAAGTAAATAAATAGTACCAAGAATCAATAAATGGAATCATGTCAAATAAAAAAGCTCCTGTATAGCAATGGAAACAACCAAGAGAGTAAAGAGAAAACCTACACAATGGTAACAAATTTTTATCAGCTACTTCTTAGATGGAAGGCTATTATCTAGAATATATTAAAAAAACTCAAAAAATTAGACTTCCCTAAATAAAAGACCTGATCAAAAAATGGGCAACTGAAATGAATAGACACTTCTCAGAAGAAATACAAATGGCCGATAAATACTTGAAGAAATTCTCAATATTGTTGCCCATTAGAGAAATGCAAAACGAAACATTAAGACTCCATCTTACCCCAGAAAAAAGGGCTATCATCAAGAAATCAAATAATATCAAATGCTGGCAAGACTGCAGGGGAGAAAGAACACTTACATTATTGATGGGAATGTAAACTAGTAAGGCCACTATAGAAATCAATATGGAGATTCTTCCAAAAATTGAAAATAGAAATTCCACTGGACCTAGCTATTCCCCTCCTAGATATCTTGCTTAAGTGTTAAAGACATTCTATTAGAGTGATACATGCATATTCATGTTTATAGCAATTCACAATAGAGAAATCTTAGAAGATACCTTTATGTCCATCAAAAGATGAAAAGATAAAGAAAATATTGTATTTTTACACAATAGAGTACCACTCTGCCATAAATATGGATAAAGCTGAGTCATTTGTAGAACAATGGACGCACCTTCAGACCATAATGTTGAGTGAAATAAATCAGACAACCTTGTATATCACATGGTTTTCCTTATATGAGAAACCCAAATTGTAACTAAGTAGCAAAATAAAAGCTAGAACATTTAGAAATGGGAGGAAAGGAGCTAAAGATGTAGGGAAGGTGTGATACGTAGGGGAAGAACAAAAAGGGAAAAGAAAAAAATGTGAGAGAATGAAAAGATGAAAATAAAGTGTTTGTAGATGGGGAGGGGAGGAGGGGGTGAAGGGAGGGCAGAGGACTGTATCACTATGTACCAATAAACACAATAAAAAAAATAAATAAAAAAAATAAAAAATAAAAGCTAGATAATAGAAAGTGGGGAGATAGATCTTGTTCAAATGGGAAGGGGATCAAGAGATGGAGAAAGGGAGGGGGAGGAGAGGGGAAAAGGATGAAAAAAGAATTCAGATGTGTTATGTACAGGTACCAACTCCCAATAAGGGCTGTAATCACTATGTACTACAAACATGTACCAATAAAAAATAAATAGTGAAGAAAAATAAAAATTTAAGTGAGTTATATGATATACAAATTATGATTATATATCAATCAAGCTGCTTTAAATAAATAGCCACCTTATCTATGTTTGCCCAAATCTTCCAATAGACAAATACTACATAGGCTAAGAGAAAATCATTTACTTTCTTGCCTGCTGGTCCATTACACTCACAAGAGAGTCAAAACCTTTTGGTCATGCTGAAACCACCCCAGGCAGGCCTCATTAAGGAGTTAATACTAGATCCTATATATCACAGGGCACTAACACAATGGGAAATTGTCATTACTAAAATATATTTTTCTCCATTGTTGGTGGGAGTGCAGACTGGTGCAACCACTGTCGAAATCAATATGGAGGTACCTCAAAGAACTAGGATTAGAGGCTCTATTTGACCCAGCTATCCCTCTGCTGGGTATCTTTCCAAAAGAGTGAAAAGAATCACACCACAGTGATATACATGCACCCATGTTTATAGCGGCACAGTTTGTAATAGCTAAGACTTGGAAACAACCCAAATGCCCATCAGCTGGGGACTGGATAAAGAAGATGTGGTTTTTCTATAAAATGGAGTACTACTCTGACATAAAGTAACTAGAAACATAGCTAAATGAATGCACATTGAGGTTATACTCTTAAGTGAAATAAATAGGACACACTTTGAGTAAATACCAAATAGTGTCTCTGGTGTGAAAAACTAAAAGTGTAAACAAGATTCACATGGTATAATTGAGAGTGTGAAATAGGAATAAAATGGCTAAAGGAGAAACAGGAAGGGGAGGGGAATGGAAATAAGGGAAAATAAAAAATGTGAAAAGGAGAAATGTAAACAAAGCCTTCACAAATAGGGAAGGGTGAAGGGGGTGAAGGGAGGGCAGGGGAATGGGGGAAAAATAAGAACCAAGACATATCATATAAAGGTACAAGATCCCAAAGATAAATTAACTGTATTGTTTACTTTAAATCTACCAATAAACTTAATGAGGAAAAATCAAATGCATTACTATGTTAATAATGAGCACAGTAATAGTTGTCATCACTTATGTTCCATGTGCAGGGCACTCAGCAAAGAGAAACTTAACAGAGTTATCAATATCTTCTCAACACTCCCCATGATAAAAGAAGAAGCAGACACCCTATTAACAGTCCTTCTTCACTGTTATTTAAAATTTGGTATTGAAAAAAATTTTTTCTGCATGGATTTTTCTTTCTTAAAGCTAGAAATTGGTGATGGAGTTTATTAGTAAGACAGATGCTGGAATTATCACCAGGAAGTTTTTCATACAGAAGGATATGGGAGTGAGGGTGAAAAGTCACATACTTACTTGTGTGCAAGCATCCGCATGGAGGCTCCCTCCTCTTTCTCACCTTGGAGGCAGAAAATGCCCCCTCTCGTAATCCCCCTAAAAAAATCATGGGCTTCTTGTGTGTCTGTGTGGTGCTGGTAATTGAGCCCAGGGCCTTCGCACTGAGCTACATCCCCAGACCTTTTTATTTTGTTTTGTTTTGCTTTTTTAAATTTTGAAACAGAATCTCGCCAAGTCACTAAGTTGTCCAGGTTAGGTTCAAACTTGTGTTTCTCTTGCTTTGGCCTCCCAGTGTGCTGGGATTATAGACATGCATCACCATGCCCAGCTCATACTGACATTTTTCCCATCATATATTTCTCTGCAACCGCAACTTCTTCATTAAAAGGGAATGACAATGATCCCTGCCCCAGAGGGATGATGAAAGGAGATTTTGCTTTGTTTTGTTTTGTTTCTTGCAGCACTGGGGATCAAATTCAGGGCTTCAGAGATGCTAGTCAAGTGCTCTACCTCTGAGCTATATATTCAGCCCTGACATGTGGTTGAGAAGAGATTTTCCAGGTAAAAATCTCAAACAGTGCCTGGGCACACATTAAGCTCTCAGCAAATGTTAGATATTAGAGTTGTTTTCTTCAGATCACTACAGTACAAGTTGAGCTATCCTTGGATATGGTGGAGTCATAGCCAAAAGCATGCATCTAGTGCCTTCCTCTGCCACTGGATTTACATGGGACCAGGCTACTAAAGTGATCCAAGGGAAATGGTTTGGAAAGGGGAAATAGAAGCGAGATGATGGTGAGAAAGCAGTGAACTCAGCAGGGCTTAAAATGACTATAAGTCTTCTCTGCCCAACAACACATGCTGATGACAGTTGCCCATGCTCTTTCTGTTCCTTGGTCCCCATTGGTGATATGTCCATGCTTTTTTTTTCTTTTATTGAGTTTATTGGTAAATTTTAGGTAGACAGTACAGTTACATTCATCATTGGGATTCTGTACCTTTACATGACAGGTCTTGGTTCTCATTTTTTCTCCTTGTCCCTGCCCTCCCTTCATCCTCTCCTCCCCTCTCAATTTACAAACATTTTATTTCCATTTTTTCACTTTCTCATATTTTTTTCTTTTCCCTTATTCCCTTTCTCCTACCCTTCCTACTTTCCCTACACCTTTATCCCTTTTCTTCCTACTTCACAATGTTAATTATCTCATTAGGATCTTGTGTACTGTTATGGTTTTTCACACCAGAGAAACTATTTGGTATTTACACACGTGTGACTTATTTATTTCACTTCTGGGTATCTTTCCAAAAGAATTAAAAGAATCATATCACAGTGATATATGTGCACCCATGTTTATAGCGGCACAGTTTGTCATAACTAAAATTTGGAAATAGCCCATTTGCCCATCAGTTGGAAATTGGATAAAGAAGATGTGGTTTTTCTATAAAATGGAATACTACTCAGCCATAAAGAATGAGAAATTAGACTCATTCATAGGAAAATGGATACATATTGAGGGTATATTCCTAAGTGAAAATGCTTTTTTTAAAATGTACATTTTCATAAAAATGATATCTGGATATTCATAAGGGCAACAGGAAAATGACCACAGTCTGATGCCCATTTTCAGTCTTCACTGGTGGATGGCCATCAATCTGCCAACATTACAAATTCAATGTTTTAAACCCTAATAGATTACATTGAATCAACCCCTCACTGTTCAAGTTCTATTTGCCCCCTCTCTCAAAATCTCCAAATGGAGCTCTTACTTGGTCATCATGTTAAAGGCAAATGGAATAGAAGTTACCCTTTCAAAAACCTACCCCTTCTTTATTCCCTAGCTTTAACTAGTTTTTTAATAATAATTTTCATTTTTTTTCTCTCTTTTTTGTGGAATTAGAGATGTAACCCAAGGGTACTATAAGATGAGCTACATATCCAGTCCTTTTAGAAAAATGTTTGTGGGGCTGGAACCTGAACCCAGTGCCTTCTTGCTGAGCTATATTTTCAGTCCTTTTTATTTTTTTATCTATTTTTTGAGACAAAGTGTTACTAGTTGCCTAGGCTGGCCTCAGATTTTCGATCTTCCTACCTTAGTCTTCCAAATAGTTGGGATTATAGACATGTGTCAGCTCAGTTAGTTCTTTAAACATTTTTTTTTCTACCAAGTAGGGAATGAAGGCATTTTTAACACGTCCAGCTCTCTAAAGGGTGCACTGTGTAGTCCAGCTAGTTTACAGCACCATAGGAGAGTCCTAGGACCTGCTCCTGCTGTAAGTGCTACTTAATAAGTATGGCAGCTGAGTGGCACCTAAACAAGCACCAAAAGAAATATCCGTAACTCCTGGTGATTAAGCAACATGGAATATTTGATTTTCCCTAAATAGAATCTTGGTTGAATTTTTTAATTAAAAGAAATCTTCCTTTAGTAGATGTAACAAAAACCTTAAAGAGAGAGTAACTAACATGCTTGAGGTAAGTCCAGCTCCCTAACAAAACAGGCTCCACTACCATTGGCTACCGCCACAGTCCCCTAAGACATAGGACACTACAACTGCAAAGAGCCACAGGTTTTTGCAGCCTGGTGAGACGGGAGCAAATAGATGATAAATTGCAAGGCTCCTAGAGCACAAAAAAGACCATTAATATCTCTCTAACAACGGCCCCTCTGGCTGACACTGCCCTTTGTTCTAGTCCAATTGTTCAGCCCAAAACCCAGGGTTTCACAGGCAGGCTCTAGCTGTCTTGGTGACAAGACTCAGTTGCGAGAAACCATAAAAGGGAAATGGTGGCATCCGCACTCTGCCACATTTACAGAGGTCGTCACGGTGAAAGCATTCAATATTCAACCACTTGTACACCACAGGAGCAGTGCAGGATCTTGCCTTTTGAGCAACTCCCCAAAGATATCCTCTTCCACCAACTTACCACCCTGCAGGCCTTTAACTGTCACTGTATCTCTACCCTTAACCTGATGCAAGATGTCAATATAACAGCCACACTTATGGAGCAGAAACGGGGAAGCCATATGTTAGCAAAGCATCTGCTTCCTCTAGGCAATCTGGATCCAACTATCAATGAGGGGATCATGAGGTAGGGCACAGAGCTAGGCAAGAATTGCAGCAAGGTTCAATTCTCCTTAGGCATGCAGGAACCATATGTTTTGATGATTGCTATAAGATTTTTTTTAATTCTAGTTTGCAGTTATTCATTCTGCTTATTAAAATCTCTATTGCTAATCACAAGGCAAAGAGGAAGGTCACACAGGTTTTTGTTATGAGTCTAAGTCAGGAATGCTTTGAAGAAACATAGACATGTTATAACAAACTCTCAGGTGAAAATACAAAACATTTTAATTCTCTTGGAAATAGACCTTAACATCCATGAACTAGAGCTTTCTTGGTCAACAGCTTTAAATAGCCAGTAATTTTCTTGTGACTTGCCTCAGCCCTTTAAAGGAAATGAAGCTAAATCATGAGATAGTGATAAAAATTTAAAGTAGGTAACATGTCTAACACACCATATTCATCGTGGTGTCCCACTTTTCTATCTCTGGCTCTTGACAGCTGGTTATCAAATTTCGGTGGGTACCAGAATCATTTGCGTTTTTGCTGAACAAGACAAGTCCTAAGTTCACCCCACTCACCTGTATAGTCAACTAATATTCAGAAAAAACCTAAAATGTTCTAGGCACTATTGTAGGCACTAAGAATCCAACAAGGAAAAAGAGTACTTGTTCACGTGAAGCTTACTTAGAGGGCAAGATGGGCAAGAAGGAAAGAAGACAATTGCAGGTATATGTAAGTGCTACAAAGTAGATACAATATGGATGTGAGATGGGTTGTGCTTTTAGAGAGTGTGATCAGGACAGCCTCTCTGAGGAGATGATATTCAACAGAGGCCAGAGTGGGCACAAGGAAGGCATGGTAAGGTGTTACATTGAAAGTAAGAGTAAGTGCAAAGACCCTGCTGAAATGTGCTTGGTTCATTAGAGAACAGAAGGACAGATAAAAAGCCCATAGGATCGATTCCAGTAGATCATGGATAAGGGCCAGGCAGCTGCACTTTTCACAAGTACCCTTCTTTCCTAGGTAATTCTGAGATGCGGCTCCAGTTGCAAACCCCTAGGCGTATTTGCCACCTTCTGAGGAAGGGGGTCAGTGTCACCATGAGGCCCGGTGGGCAGAGAGGAATAAGTACTGGTTGAATCAGCTGAACTCACACCTGGGGCCTGCCAGCCATGGCCACAGTAACTGGGCTTCCTGAAAGGCTCACATCTGAATTTGTTGATACCAGATGCAACCTACAGACTGCTGGAAGCCTGGCTGATTCACGTGGGAATCTTGGCCAAGATTGTTGGAGGGCCCACCAAGGATCCTGGACCTCAGCATAATCTAATTGGACAACTAGAGTCTGAGCCACAATCGGGAGCCACCCACATGTTCGTTTATGCATCCCTTCCAACACTTCTTACAACCAGGGCCAGTGGGATGACTTTGCCCTGAATCAGTGCCCAGAAGAAGCAGGCCAGCTTGCAGGCTGGTAAAATCCATACTCTACTTCCTTTCCTCTGACTCCTGTCACCTTGCTGAAACCAAACCTTCCTGAAGCAGCTTCTACTTCTGGGGAGATGAAATTCCTCCAACTAAGTGCAAACAGAAATGCTGAGATCTGTCTATCTATCTATCTATCTATAATAGATTAAAACAAAACCAACGAAAAATGAAGAAAATCTGAAGGTGGAGATGTCAGGACACAAAGAACACCAGTAGTGGTGAGTTCTGTTCTTTTGTCTCATATATCTCTTTGGGTTCATATATGCCATTGGGTTCCAACAACTGAGAAAAGACAAGAGATGCAGTCTCCAAAAGCCCTACTCTAAGAAAAGCTTGCTTCCTCTAGCCAAAAGACTGGATCAGAAAAAGGAGGGCCTGTAAGACAAAAAATAATTAAAATACCTTCTTTACTCCAGCCAAACACACACACACACACACACACACACACACACACACACACACACACCTGTGACCCCACCTGTGCTAGCAGAACCTAGAGGAGAGCCTACATTTCCACCTTCATGAAGATGAAAGATGTTCCTACCTTCCATGAGCGTAATGTCAGAGGAGGCAAACTGGAAAATGAGAAATTTCATTGCAGCCCAGCAGGAATGAGCCCCACACCGCTGCCACAGCCAGGTTGTCAATGGAGGCCACATGGGAAAGCCTATAGATATACAAGAAAGAGGTAAAACTTGGTGGTGATCAGAGTCCCCACAGGGTCAATCCAAATGCCATAATTCTAAATGTTAAAATCCCAAAAATCAAAATCTCTAAAGTCTAAATTGTCAAATGAAAATCCAGAGAATATAATTCTGAAAAATTTGTTGAACCCTCCTTTTTTTTTTGAGACAGGGTCTCACTATGTAGTTGAGACTGTCCTGGAACTCACTATGTAGCCCAGGCTGGTCTCAAACTCACAGCGATCCTCCTGCCTCAGCCTCCCGAGTGCTGGGATTACAGGCGTGCACCACCAGGTCCGGCCTTCAAACCTCCTTTGAAAGGCATGTATTTCTCTTCATAAAAGAAGGCTTAGCTGGGCACGGTTACATATCACTTGGGAAGTTGAGAAAGA
Source organism: Fukomys damarensis (assembly GCF_012274545.1). NCBI lineage: Eukaryota > Metazoa > Chordata > Mammalia > Rodentia > Bathyergidae > Fukomys > Fukomys damarensis. Next base: position 96,056,800 of record NW_022900951.1, read on the forward strand.
AAGATTGCACTTTCAAGGCCAGCCCAGGCTACAACAGAGAGTTCAAGGCCAGTTTATCCTGTCTCAACAGTTTAAAAAGGAAATGTGATTGTTAACTGTGATATGTCAACTCAATTTAAGCAAACACTGCCTAGCAGATTAGTAAAACTCTAGGTGTGTCTATGGGTGATTGCCATGTAAGCTATAAACTGAGGACGGAATATCAACTCAGGATGTAGGTGACACCATACAATAGGCTTATAGCCTGGATGGAACAAAAAAAAGGAAAGAAAGAAAGAAGTCTCTTCAGACTTTTTTTTTTTTTTTTTTTTGGTACCAAGGATGGACCTTGGGTCAGGCCACCAAACTGCTGAGCTAAATCCCCGGCCCCTCTTCAGCTTTTTAACACAGACTCGTACTGCATGCTTCAAACTTCAACTGGATCCTCTGGCTCTCCAGCACACAGACAGTCATTTTTCATTCTTCCACCTTTCATCTGGCAGATGACCACCGAGACTCTTTGATTTCTTTCCTTCCTACCCTGCAAGTCTAACTAGTAAATAATTTGTATAATCATATATATCTTTCATATTAAAACTGTTACTCTAGAAAACCCTAATACAGAAGATTTGAGAATTATATAAAATCACTACAAAACATAGCATACTTTATATAAAATAGGCAATAACAATATATATGTTTTTGCAAACATGTGTATCTCAGATATTATGACAATGAGATATAACAGTTATGAATACAAATACCATACTTATAAAGAAGTAGATCAAAAAGTAAAATGAATAAAAGTATATTACTGTCGTTGGTAAATGTGTGTACCCAGATTTATATTTCAAATTATCTCAAATATTGTTATGAACAATCTAAGCCTTTTGACAGATAGGTCAAAGACCACAGTGAGTCACCACCGTGCATGCAGTCACCCAAGAGCTGAAATCTGGAGAAACTTCAACTTTCATGAATGCATATGTACAAGAAGACCTGTCTTCATTTCTTGAGAAAGTCTTGATATTTTTTATATACACACAAAGTCAAATTTGTGATAATGTATTTCTGTAGAGTCAAACTTGCAAAAATGTGCATAAAACAAATTAGAATTCTCTAAAAGTCTACAGAATTTATACCTCTACTATTAAAAATGATGTGAAGTTGAAATACATAGCACAATGAATTATAAAAATAATGGTAACAATTTAAAATAGAGGAAAGAAAAAACCAAAAAACTAAAGGAAAATTTGATATATGAAAAGATGTATTACAGGCCTAGATTATGGACAATTGCAAAGACATAGTCCACAAGAGCTGGCTAACTTTCTTGATCATTAGCTATATTTTGAAGTCTTGCATCAAGATGGATGGATTTTTTCTTTCAGGGCATGGCTCTTCTTGAAGCATACATTCATATTTATTTGTTATGCAACAGTGTTCCTCTTGAAATTTTTCTATGATTTGATGTATGCCTACATGAGCATTCTCCATTAAAGTTTCCCATCTTCTATGTCATTCATTCAAGTTGCTTTGGGTATGTAGAAATCCATTCTAAATTCACTTGTATGCAGACTACAAATTTGGCAGAAGTAATATTGGTGAGTGAAAAGCAACATTATGATGTGTCTTTGTATTTTACCATGTTCATAATGGTTTTCCAATTGCAGTTCTCAGAAATTCAGCTTTCCAGATTTCAACATTAGGAATTTTAAACTTTTAGGAATATAACTTGGGGAATCTTAGACTTTAGAGATTTTAATCTTTTGGAATTTTCAGTATTTGGAGTTCTATCTTTAGGGTTGTGGCCCACACCTATAAAGCTGCCCCTATTTACAGATAGCATAACTGTTTGCATTTTTTAAAAATCCCAAGTAAGCTACAAGAAAACAGAATTAAGAAGTGTGTTCATCAGGGTCTTAGGATACATAATGCACACAGAAAAATCCATTCAATTTCTTTATATTAGCAAAGAATTCATGTACACAAAGCTTAAAAATAGAGTACCACTTATTGTCTTACAAAAATGAAAACATTCAAGCATAATCTAACTACACATGTATAGAACTTGCTTGCTCAAAACTATAATATATTGATGAAAGAAGCGGAAGATCTAAATAAGTGGAAAGACATTTTATGTGTTGGAAGATTGTACATAGAAAGCATGCCCATTCTCTCCAAAATTATATATAGGTGTATTGCAAGATTCCAGAGAGCTAATTCTAAATTTATATGAAAAGGCAGAGAAAGTAGAATAGATAAAACAATTTGGAAAAAGAACAAAGTGGGAGGAATAAAGTCAATCTGATTGGAAGATTTACTATATAGCCACAGTAGTCAGGATAATGTGGTATTTGGAGAAGAACAAACACCATAGATAAATGAACAAAATAAAGGACTCAGAAAGATTCACATGAATATGCCTGGTGTTTTGTTTTGAAGGTTGTTTTATTTTGCTTTGTTTTGTGGCATGAGGAATTGAACCCAGGGCCTTTGCACTGAACTATATCCCCAGACTTTTAATTTTTTTTTTTTTGAGAAAGGATTTTGCTATGTTGATTAATTTCCCAGACTGGGTTAAAACTCGTGATCCTTCTGCCTCAACCTTTCAAAATACTGGGATTACAAGCATGCACCACTAGGCGTAGCCTGACTGATTATTGACACAGATGCAAGAGCAATTCAATGGAGGAAAGATGATTTTATTAACAAATAATTGTAGAACAAGTCAGTACTATAGGCCATAAATAAATAAATGAAGTAACTCAAAGTGGATGACAGATTTAAATATAAAACTAAAAGACTTTTAGAAACAAAAAGCATATGAGAAAATCTTCAGGATCTAGGGCTAGACAAAAAGATTTCTTAGACTTGCTACTGAAAGCACAATTCGTAAAGGGAAAACTTGATAAATGGCACTTCATCAAAAACATAAATTTTTGCTCTGTTACAAGCCCATTAAGAGGCTGTAATGACAAGGTACCAACTGGGAAAAAACATTTGCATATCATATATCCCATAAAAGATTATTAGATTATTATCTAGAATACATAAACGCCTTTCATATTTAACACAGAAAAACAATCTGCTATTGTTTGGATCCTAAGTGTCCCCCAGTGGTCTATGTAGTAAAGGCTTGATCCCCAGCACAGTGCTCTTGTGAGGTGTTGGAGCCCTGTGGAGGGACTGGGAGCTCTTTAGGTCACTGAAATATACTCTTGAAGGGATAGTGGGACTTCAATCCCTTCCTTTGTTTTCTACCTCCTGGCCTTGAAGAGAGCAGTTTTACTGTGCCATGCACTCCCATCATGATGTCACCACAGACCCAAAGCACAGACCCAAAGTGGAACAACTGGTCATGGACTGAAACCTGAAAAACCATGAGCCAAAATAAAGCTTTCCCCTTTATAAATTGATTATCTCAAGTATTTGTGACAATGATGGAAAGATGGCAGATAATCCAATTCGAAAATGGCCAAATGAGATGAATAGATATTTCACCAAAGAGAATCTGCAGATGGCAAATGAGTAAATAAAAATATGTTCAATGTCACTAGAAAAATGAAAAGTTAAACCTATGAGATACCTATCAAAAGATTTAAATGAAAGCAGACGGTGACGATACCAAATGCTGATGAGGAGTCAAAGAAACTGGATCAGTCATATGTTGCTAGTAAAATGATATGGCCACATTCCATATGACTAACATTTGACCAGGTTACCATCTTGAGCATTTTTTCCAGAGAAGTGGAAAATATATGCACACACAAAAACCTGTGAACAAATGTTCATAGCAGCTTTATTCATAGTAGTCAAAAGCTGTAATCAACCCAATGTTCCTCAAATAGGCCGATGGTTAAGCAAACTGATACAGCCTCACCATGAAATACTACTCAACAACAAAAAAGAATGAAATATTGATACATGCAATAAAATAGGAGAATCTCTGGGGAATTATGCTGAGCAAAGAAAAACCAATCCCAAAAGGTTGCCTACTATATGATTATATTTCTTCAACATTCTCAAAATAACAAAATTTTGGAAATGAAGATGTCATTGTTGAGTTACAGGATTTAGAAAGGAGCTGGACTAGAAGAGAAGTGGGAGTGACTGTAAAAGGACAACGTGAGAGATCCTTGCAGTGATGGAATGTTCTATATCTTGACCATATTAGTGTCAATGTCCTGGTTTTGATATAATATCATTTTAAGATGTTACCATTGTGGGAAACTGGGTAAAGCGTCTTGACCTTTCATAAGCACAGTCTCCTTTGCTCCTCCTTATCCTTCTGAAGCAGGCATACCGTGGATCAGCCCTGTTCTATATTTGCAAACCCTGAAGCTAGACTGAGCTGAGACCTGTCCAAGGGTCACATAATGAGTGAGTCAGTGACCCAGCTGGGACGAAATTCAGGCCAGATATTTTCCACAGCACGAGTGCTGTCCAAAGGGAAAAGCTAAAACATGGAAAGCGCAGTCTCCTCTGTGGCCACACAAAACTTCTGGGAGTTTTGGCCAGGCTACCGACACAACCTCCTGCCTGAACGAGTTGCTTTATAGAGTCCCTGGAATATTTGGGGTGCTGCTTGAAACAGCTTCCCTCACTCCCAACTTGGAGAATTCAGTGACCTATTTAAAGGCAGAAAAGCTAGTATGAGGCTTTGAGGTGTCCTCCCCATTCAGGCTATATCTCTCACAGGTGCCTCTCCAGAGCCTTCTCTGCACCTCTTCCAGCCTCCTCTCCTCAGTGGTGGGTGGCACCTGGGGATGGGGAGGGAAAGGCAGCTCTTCCTCTCAACTTTCTCTAACGTCCCAGAATGTCCTAGAAGTCTTCCCAGGGACAGCAGAGAACAAAATCAGGACACGCCCCACACACACATACACACACAAGGTAAGCTGCCCCTGCCACCCCCCAACCTCACCAGGGTCAGGATGCTTTCCACAAGGGCTCCATCTCCCAGTGGCTGCCCCCACTAGAGCTCAGGGATAAAACTGGAAAGCGAAAATGCAAGTGCAAGAATAAGTACAGCATTTGCAGCTTGCCAACTTGGAAAGCAGAGAAGAGATCTGAGGCCAGGAAGGTTTGAATTGGGGAGGATGAGGCAGGGGTGGGGTGGGTGTGAAGGCTGCAGTTAGGGCTCCCTCCCCAGCTCTAATCCTTACCCCTTTACTAGGGATTGAACCCAGTATCTTCACACTGAGCTACATTCCCAGCCCTGTTTTTTGTTTTGTTTTGTTTTATTCTGAAACAGGATGTCACTAAGTCACCAAGTTGCCTAGACTGGGCTCGAACTCCTGATCCTATTGCCTTGGCCTCCCAGAGTGCTTTGTGTCACCACACTCCCCATAGCTGCACTGAGGGCTCTTGAACTATATATAGCCTCTCAGGTAGCAAGTCATTCAGCAATTCCTTAGTAAGTGATTGCTCTGTATCTGGCTCCAACTTGTATCTCAGTGGTCACTGCTCCTGCCTTCTACTTTCTGTCAGTCGAGGATGAAAGAGCAGAGCTCCCAGGAGAGCCAAAAGGCAAGAGCTATGAGGACAAGGGCATAAGCTCAGGCCAGTCAGTGTTGGCTACCAGTCAACCAGTTTGTGGAACTTTAAGCATCCGTTTCTTCCTCCCTTCATTCTTTCCTTCATTAACCATTCCTACACTTAATAAATATTTCTGGAGTATCTATTTTGTGCCGGGCACTGGAAATATTGTGGCATTCTTCTGTGCTGCCTATTGAGGGCAAGACAAAAGAAAGGGGTGAGGGGCTCCTTGTGATAGGGTAGTAGAAGAGGCCTCTTCATTACCATGATGTCACACTTTAAAAGTTACCCCTTAAAAATCCACAGATGCTTTCCAGTCAGTGCTGCCAAACCCAAGATCGAACAATCCTGAAGAAACTGCCAACATTTTGCAGACATACAAGATTCAAAAATGGGTCCCTAGCACCTCATAAAAACCTTCCCCCTTCCAGGGCCTCTCCCCATCATATGTGAGGGTTTGACTAGGGAAGGAGAGGGGCTGTAGAGAGGGCTCTGAACACCCAGCTGTTCAGTCAGTTGTCCTTCCCTAATCCCTTACTCCCTGTAGCCCCTCAAAATCTCTCCCTGCCTTAAAGGCACAGTGTCTTCTGACTAGTGAGCTGCACTTGTGTGCTGAGGAATAATCTCCTGAGCAGACATAAAGCGCTGACAATTCTCTGAGAGCTGGAGATCTAAGCATGAGCCAAAAAGCCATGGCCCTGGTGGAAGCTTAGAGTCCAGTCAATGGGGAAGACAGATTAATTAATTACATGAATATCTAATTAGCTGTGATTGTGCTAATTGCTTGGGAAATGAGTACATGATAAGGATGGCCTCACTCAACAGAGGTGACATTTAATGCTGATAACTAACAAATGAGGGGGACTTGGCCAGGTAAGGAGGTAGGAAAGGATTCGGTGTGTGCAAGCTCAGAGGCCAGATGTGCAATATTTTCAAAGAACAGTGAACAGGCCAGGGTTTGGGATGAATGAGGTAGGAAGAGAAGCTCAAGGTGAGTTCTAGGAAATAAGCAAAGAAAGGGCAAACAGGAAGGGCCTCGAATGCCTTGGCAAAGATGTGGGTTGCAGCCTAAGCACATTCTGGAGCCACTGAAGGAAGGGCTTTGAGCAGGAGGCCCGATCAGGCTCACATTGGCTTTGGGGGCAGCCCAGCCTGGAAAAGGGGAGACTGGTGGAAAGCAGTCCTGGTCATTCAGGTGGGAGATGATAACAGGAGCTTGACTGTGTGGTGTGGTGAAGGTGGGACAAGGGATAGAGGCCAGCACGTTTAGGAAAATGCAGTCAACATAAAGTGTTTGTAAATGGGGAGGGGAGGAGGGGTGAAGGGAGGGTGGGGACAAGGGAAGAAATGAGAACCAAGACCTGTCATGTAAAGGTACAAGATCCCAATGATGAGTGTAACTGTACTGTATACCTAGAATGTACCGATAAACTTTAAAAAATTAAAAGAAATGGAGTCAACAGATATTGTGGTAGCTTGTCTGTGCCACTGCAGAGAACAGGGATTTATTCCTCCTCTCCAAGGTGGGGTTCAGAGCCCATAAGGAAGAAATTCTTTAGAACTGAGAGTTTGGTAAAGACTTGAATGAGTCTTGGAATCAAGCGCATCGTGCTGAGTCAAACAAGCAGACTTCCAAAAGTTACATACTGCATGACTCTACATATGGTAACATTCCTGGAGTGACAAAATTAAAGAGATGAAGAATACATTAGTGGTTCACTGGATTAGACATACGGGGCTGGACAGGGGAATGAATGTGACTATATAGGGTAGTTCAAGGGAGATCTTTGTGGTGATGGAGTAGTTCCATGTATAGATGGTGGTGGTAGTGATAAAATGTATACACATTAAACCAGGTTGATTTCCTTATATTGTGGTTACATTAAACCACTGGGGCAAACTGAATGAAAGATACATGGGCATGCTCTGCTTTATCAACCCAACTTCCTATGAATCTATATTTGTATTAAAAAAATTAAATTGAGAAGACTGATTAAACACAGTTCTTAAGATATCCCCTGCTCCTGGGTAGGAAGAATCAACATAGTGAAAATGGCCATACTACCAAAACTGCTATACCAATTCAATGCAATACCGATGGAAATTCCAACACTATCTTTCACAGAACTAGAAAGGAAAATCCAAACATTCATTTTGGAACCATAAGAGACCTAGAATAGCAAAAGCCATGCTGGGCAACAGACACATGGCAGAGGGTATAACAATTCCCTATCTGAAAATATACTATAAAGGCACTGTGATAAAAACAGCATGGTACTGGCAAAGAAACAGACCTGAGGATCAGTGGAACAGACTGGAAGACACAAAAACAACTCCAGATGTACTCAGCTACCTCAACTTTGACAAAGGAGCTGACCATCCCCACTGGACGAAAGATAGCCTCTTTAATAAATGGTGTTGGAAAAACTGGATCTCAACCTGCCAAAGATTAAGACTACACCCTTGTCTCTCACCAGGCACTAAACTAAAATCCAAGTGGATTGAAGATCTAAATATTAAAACAGAAACACTAAACTTGCTGGAAGATAAGTTAGGCAGAACTCTGGAAGACACTGACATAGGAAAAGACTTTATGAACAAATCTGCAGTAGCACGGGAACTAGCAGAAAGAATCAACAACTGGGATCTCATCTTATTAAAAAGCTTCTGCACTGCAAAAGAAACCATCAACAGAACTAAGAGACAACCTACAATGTGGGAAAAAATTTTTATCAGGTGCTCCTCAGACAAAGGACTATTATCTAGAATATATAAACAACTCAAAATAATCACCCCCCCAAATATAAAGACACGATTCAAAACTGGGCATGTGAAATGAACAGACATTTCTCAGACCAAGAAGTAAAAGCAGCAAGTAAATATATGAAAAAATGTTTCACAACACCGGTCATTCGAGAGATGCCAATGAAAACAACACTGAGATTCCACCTCACCCCACAAAGAATGGCTGCTATCAAGAAATCACACAATAACAAATGTTGGTGGGGTTGTGGGTAGAAAGGAACCCTTCTCCACTGTTGGTGGGAGTGCAGACTGGTGCAACCACTATGGAAATCAATATGGAGATACCTCAAAGAGCTAGGTCTAGAGGTTCCATTTGACCCAGCCATCCCTCTGCTGTGTATCTTTCCAAAAGATTTAAAAGAATCATACCACAGAGATATATGCGCACCAATGTTTATAGTGGCACAGTTTGTAATAGCTAAAACTTGGAAGCAGCCCATTTGCCCATCAGTTGGAAACTGGATAAAGAAGATGTGGTTTTTCTATAAAATGGAATACTACTCAGCCATAAAGAATGAGAAATTAGAGTCATTCATAGGAAAATGGATACATATTGAGGATATACTCCTAAGTGAAATAAATAAGTCACACATGTGTAAATAATGAATAGTTTCTCTGGTGTGAAAAACTATAATAGTACACAAGATCCTAATGGGTTAATTGAGAGTGCAAAATGGGAAGAAAAGGGATAAAGGTCTAGGGAAAGCAGGAAGGGTAGGGGAAAGGAAATAAGGAAAAAGAAAAAAATATGAGAAAATATAAAAATGGAAATAAAGAGTTTGTAAATGGGGAGGGGATGAGGGGATGAAGGGAGGGCAGGGACAAGGGGAAAAATGAGAACCAAGACCTGTCATGTGAAGGTACAGGATCCCATTAGTGAATGTAACTGTATTGTAGACCTAGGCTGTACCAATAAACTCAATTAAAAAAATAAATAAAACACAGTTCTTGCTATGGAGCAAGCATCCCACAAGATGTAGCTGTGATTAAAACCAGACACTGCCCCCTTTTGAGGGATCCTGTATCTCAACCCTGTGGGTAGAAAAATAAAGGGAACTCTTCTGAAGGTGACATTCATAAATTGTAGTATGAGGGATTAAACCCAGGGCCTTCGCATCCCCATTCCTTTTTTATTTTTTGAGTCAAGGTCTCACTAATTTGCCCAAGCTCAGACGTGTGATCTTTCTGCCTCAGACTCCCAGAGTTCTGAGATTACAGGTATGAGCTACCATGCCTGTGGTTTGGGACACTTACGTATAACTAAGTAGAAGGGGTGGGACCCTATAGAGATGATGGGAATCCATGGAGATTTTTTAAATTAAGAGTACAAATTAGGCAAATTAGAACTTGGGGTTACAGAAGGAACACCCTTACAGTTCTTTGAATAACCAGCTTGCATTTATTAACTTGTTTACAAATTATTAGCTCTTTGACTGAAAGTCTAAAGTGTGCATGTCAGGGAAACCTTGGCACTCTGAGCCCCTTAGCAGTATGTCAGTGGAAAACACTGTTCAGCTAGGACCCTGCTACTTCTTTAATATTTCCTTCAGACTAAACCTAACCTTTTCATGTTGATAGACTGTTTTTAAAACAGTTTTAGGTTCATAGAAAAAATTGAGCAGAAGGTACAGAAATTTATCATATATTCTCTGCCCCCTATCTGTAAAGCCTCCCTTAAAACTGACATGCTCCACCAGAGAGGTACATTGGTTACAACTGATGAACCCGAAGTGACATATCGTTGTGGCCTCGAGTTTGTCAGTTTCACTGGGTTCACTTTTAGCAGTTCTTATGGTTTAGATCTAGAATGAGCCCTAGAAGCCTCATGTGTTAGAGGTGGGGGTTTTGGAAGGTGACTGGATCCTGGAGGTGCCGTACTCATCAGGGGATTCATCCATTGATAAATTCATAGCAGAATGTGCTGTTAGGAGGTGGGGCCTGGTTAGAGGCGGATCACTAGGGACATGACCTGGAAGGCTGCCTCTCCCTCCCATCTCTTCCCTTTGCTGCCTGCTTCCTAGCCACCATGGAACAGCTTTCCTCTGCTATGTCCCTCTGCCACAGAGCCAGCCAACTATGGAATGAAACCGCTAAAATCTGTGAGTGCAAATAAACTTTTCCTCCTATAAATTGTGGGGTTGGGTATTTTGTCCCAGCAACAGAAACCTGACTAAAACAGTGACATGAATGCAATGGCTTTGGACAAACATATAATGGCATGTATCCATCATTATAGTATTGTACAAAGAGGTTTTGCTGCCCTAAAAATCCCCCATGCTCCACCTATTCATCCCTCCTTTTCACCTAACCTCTGGAAATCACTGATCTTTTCGCTATCTCCGTAGTTTTGCCTTTTCCATATTGTCATATAGTTGGAATAATATAATATGTAGCTTCTTCAGATTGACCTTTTGTACTTAATTATATTCACTTAAATTTCCTATATATATTGTCATGTTTTTTCAGCTCTAAATGCTCCATTGTTTGGATGTACCATGGTTTATTTATCCATTTACTTACAAAGAATACCTTGAATGCTTTGAGATTGTGGTAATTATGAATAAAGCTGTTGTAAACAGCACATGGAAGTTTCTGCGTGGATCTACATTTTCAATGCATTTGTCCAAATACTAAAATGTGAAATTGCTGGATCATATGGTAAGAACATATTTAGTTTTGTAAGAAACTGCCAAACCATCTCCAAAGTGTCTGTATCATTTCGTATTCCTACCAGCAATGACTGAGAGTTTCTCATTTTAAGGAAAATTAGGAGACAGGCAGGGAAAGTTAAAGGGCCTCAGTGAGGTTTCTGGCAAATAAAGCGTTAAATCCCTACTAGAGAGAGAGCAGCTAATAAAAACAAACAGGGTGAGCAGATAAGACCTAGGCTCACTTCCAGCCAGGGCAAATTTCCTCCTCCCTCCGCCTCTAATTAAAGCATAAAAAGAAACAAAGTGTGGGGGGGTGTATTATAGAAAACTCATTGTATAAAATACGCACTGACACCTGGACACGCGCTCACAAGCACACACACGTGCACACATATTTTATTATTCTCTCACCATATTAATACACTAAAATGCACATGTAACCTTTTTACTTGGGCTTGATGTAAGTCTGCCATAAATCTCACAAGATAAGCACCTGGATGAACCGGACAAACATTCCTTCCTCAGACCCCCTGCACACCTCGCTATCTCCCGTCCCTGGCCCTCCTCCTGGAGAGGAGACCAATCTGGAAGCCTCTTCCTCCGACGACGAGCAGCCTGCGTCCCTCACTATAGCTCACGTGAAGCCGAGCATCATGAAGAGGAACGGGAGCTTCCCCAAGTACTATGCCTGCCGCCTGTGCAGGCGGCGCTTCACCCTGCGGAGCAGCCTGTGAGAGCACCTGCAGATCCACACGGGTGTGCCCTTCACACCGGCCCCCAGGGCAAGAGCCGCGTGCCGCTGTCTCTCTGCAGCAATGCCGCTGACCTTGGCAAGGACGCCATGGAAGTGCCTGAAGCCGGGATGATCAGTGACAGTGAGCTGCACCACATCTCGGATTCCCCCATCATCGACGGGCAGCAGCAGTCGGAGACCCCACCGCCCTCGGACATTGCTGACATTGACAACCTGGAGCAGGCGGACCAGGAGAGGGAGGTGAAGAGGCGGAAATACGAGTGCACGATCTGCGGGCGCAAATTCATCCAGAAAAGCCACTGGCGGGAGCACATGTACATACACACTGGCAAGCCTTTCAAATGCAGCACTGTGACAAGAGCTTTTGCAGGGCCAACCAGGCCGCCGGCCACATATGCCTCAACCAGAACATTGACACGTACACCATGGTGGACAAGCAGACACTGGAGCTCTGTACGTTTGAGGAGGGCAGTCAGATGGACAACATGTTGGTACAGACCAACAAAACCTACAAGTGCAACCTGTGTGACAAAACATTCTCCACTCCCAACGAGGTCGTGAAACACTCATGGCAAAACCAGAATGCGGAAGTCTTTGCCCGAGAGGAGGGGCGGTCCATCCTCCTAGGCAGTGGGGACCCCGAAGTGACGGAACCTGACCACCCAGTGTTAGCTTCCATCAAAAAGGAACAGGAAACTGTGTTATTAGACTGAATGTTACTTGTCTTTTTATAAAACTGTCATTTTTACAAAAACTGTCTTTCTTCTCTTCCCTCCATTGGGAACCCTAGTTCTCTGTGGCATGAACAGGTCCCTGTTCCCTTCTCCCCACCCCATCCTACTCCCACCTCTGTGAAGGTTTTGTGCATTATAAACCTGGAGTCTGTTTACTTTAATTCAGGGGATACTGGAAAGATAATGGTCAGTAGAACGTAGAGACTTAAATAGATTTTGAAAAAAAGAAAAAGAAAAAGATAAGCACCTGGACATCACAGAGACCAAGAAGAGCTTATCGAAGAATGCACATGGGGTCAATGGAAGGGGCAGTGGCCAAATCTGGGGTCTGAGGGCCCAGAATAGCCAACCAAGTTATGACCACTCTCAAGGGGGACAGGCCCTTTCTTGCCATGTAATGAAAGGGGCTGAGAACAGCCCCCACACCAGGTTCTGGCTCTGGACTCCCTACCTTACTCCGACAAGGTAGCTATCTCTTTATCTCTCTTCCTTTTTCCATTTAAGTGACTTTGTTCTATATTTCTTTTATCTTTTCCAATAAAATGATTTTCTTTCTCCTTCTGAACTTACCTCTCTAATTCTTTTATTGATGTGGGGTTTTTTTTAATGAAGCCAAGATGAAAATCTCCCCTCAAGAGACAAGAAGTAACATCTTGTTCTACAACCTCACCAGCTTTTGGTATTGTCAGTGTTTTGGATTTGGGCCATTCTGATAGGTATGCAATGTTATCTCATTGCTATTTTAAATTGTTTTGTTTTATTTTGTTTTGTTTTTGCAGTGCTGGGGACAGAATTGAGAGCTACCAACATGTTAGGCAAGTGTTCTACTACTGATCTATATCTCCAGAACATCATTGCTATTTTAGCTTTTAATGCTCTAGATTTTATGTTGAACATTTCTTCACATGCTTATTTGCCATCTACATATCTTCTTGCTGAGGTGTCTGTTAAGATCCTTGGCTCATTTTAATTGAGTTGTTCCTTTTATTATTGCTGAGTTTTAAGAGTCCTTGGTATATGTTGGATAACAGTGTTTATCAGATATGTCTTTTACAAATATTTTCTCCCAGTCTGTGGCTTATTTGTCATTCTCTTAATAATCTTTTGCAGAGAAGAAACTTTTAATTTGAATAAAATCCAGGTTATTAATTCATTCTTTCCTGCAGGATGCACTTGATGTTAAATTTTAAAAAATCATCACCATATCGAAGGTCATAGAGATTTTCTTCGATATTTTTCAGGAGCTTTATAGTTCTGCAATTTAGGTGTGTAATATATTTTGAGCTATTTTTTTGTGAAAGGATGTGGGGTCTAGATTCATTTTTATACATATGTCCAGTTTTTGCAGTACTACTTGTTGCAAAGTAACAATTGTTTCACTAATGTATCGCATTCACTGCTTTATCAAAGGCCAGCTGACTCTATTTCTGTGAGTCTGTTCCTAGGGTCTTTACTCTGCTTTCGATCTTTTTGTCTAATCTTTCACCAACACCACTTTGTCTTAATAGTGTAGTTTTAAAATAATTCTTGAAGTCAGATAGTTTCAATCCTCCAACTTTGTTTTTCTCCTTCAGTATCGAGTTGGCTATTCCTAGTCATCTGCTTCTCCATATAAACTTTTGAATCAGCTTGTCAATATTCAAAAAATAACTTGCTGGGATTTTGATTGGGATCACACTGAATCTATAGATAAAGTTCCAAATATCATGACTATATTAAACCTTCCTGTGTATGGACATGGAATATCTAAACTCTCCATTTATTTAGTTCTTTGATATCTTCCATCAATTTTTTGGTTTTTCCAATACAGATCTTATATATATTTTGTTAGATTTCTACCAAAGTTTTTCATTTTTGAGGGTGAACTTTAAATGCTGATGTTTCTATTTCAAATATTACTTGTACATTGTTGCTATACATGAAAGCAATTGATTTTTATATATTAAAATTATGCCCTTTAATCTTGCTATAGTCACTTACTAGTTCCTAGATGCTTTGTGTAGATTGAGATTCTCTACAGAGATGATTGGATCATCTGCAAACAAAGGAAATTGTTTTAATTTCTTTCTTACTTAATATTGCGGTAGCTAGGATTTGTGAAACAATGATGATAAGCGGTAATGAGCAGGAACATCCTTGCCTTGTTCACGATTTTAAGGGAAAAGTTTCTAAACATTAGTTTTTTTTGTTTGTTTTTTGTTTGTTTGTTTGTTTGTTTTTGTACTGGGGCTCAAACTCAGGCACTTGCATTTGAGAGGCAGGCAGCAGAATCACTGAGCTATATCCCCGGCCTCACATTAGAATTATTTTGTAGATTTCCTTTATCAAATTGAGGCAGCACCCTCAAAATTCGCATTTGCTTATGTGTACAGTGGGCTGGGATTTCAGGGGCACTGAGATGAATATTTCCCCATCTAGTTCTTTCCTATCCTTTTGGTCAATGCTTGGCTTTCCTCCTTAGTTCTTTCCTTCAGCTTAGTGCTGTTAAAACCCTAACCTTACTTTAGTTTTTGATAGGTATAGACTATGGCAGCTCTCACACAAGGGAAGAAGGAAATGGAATATAGGTAAGAAGACGGAGAAGTCTACTTTTCCTGTGTAAGTCTGCCAAGGCATGTGTGAACAATGCATCATGTCAACTATCTTGGTTTATATCTAAAATGTCTGCTAAAAGTCTCGTGTGTTCAGAGGTGAGATGGGGGGAAAGATTATCAGACTCTGTCCTCATTGATGTGCTGCTTCATCAATGAGACCCAAATTTGATGGCATCATTGGGAGGTCATGGGAACTCAGAAGGTAGAGCCTAGTTGAAAGAAGCAGGTTATGGGGTTGTGACTTTTGGGGACTATATCTAGTGCCCAGCTTCCTTGTCTGACTCTTTCACAACTTCTTGTTCTCTCTGCTTCCAGGTTACCATGAGGTAAAGTAGCTTTCCCCTACCATATCCTTCTGCCTTGCTACAGGCCTACAGCAATGGAGCCAGCTGACTCCAAAACGGTGAGCCAAAATAAACCTTTCCTTCTCTTAGTTTGTTTATCTCAGATACCTGTTACAGGTATTTTTAAAAAACACCTAACACATCAAGGTCTATCCCTCAGCCTTTGGGGAGCTCAGTTCAACAGGCAAGAACAAACAGCCCCATAATAAGTATAATGTTGGTGATGGGAGGAGGAGGAGGATTATATGAGCTACTATAAGTACCTGTTATGTGTTGAGAACTATGCATACATCTCTAATTTTCACAACAAATCTTACAGAGAAGAAAATATTTTAGCACTTCCTTTAAAAGGTAGAAATAGCTTCAGAAAGGTCATGAAGCTTAGCAGAGCCAAGTGAAGAACCCAGGTGCAGTCTGGGCCTGATGACCCACTTTTAGAAGGTTTAAGGAAGACTTTCCTGAAGAGCCCAAAAGCCACTTCCCTGGGTAACCCTCCTTCCTCTGGCGTCAGCCAGCACTTGCTCACACATGGCTACTAGGTTTCCATTTCCCTGATGACAGGCAGTATGATGAAGGAGCTCTAAAGAGCCAGAAGATGATCAGAATCCCAAATTGGGTCATGTTTGGATTCAAACCCCCTCCTTCATCAAGTTGGGCAACTCCACCCTTCACCTGGAAATATAAAAGACCTGAAATCTGAGCAGTACAATTTCTGGGCTCTTAATCCTCCCCTCGTTTGCTACACCTGAACTTCTATCCTTCCTTTTACTTTGGCCCCCTTTGTATCCTGTGTGAGGTATTCACCTGCTAGATCTTCAGAGTGGCCAAAATGCAAAACTTTTCAGGGGAGACCATATGCCATGGTGTTCACACAGTGGACCTCAAGCATATGCCAAGTAGGACAGAAGCTTTTGCTTGAGGTGAGCATAAAGATAGATGGACAGCTTGGAAGGAGGAAAGTCCATACCAAGAAGAAAGAAGAGCTGAAGAATGTTATGTGGGGGGTAATTTAACTTTGTGGATGTTTCAAAGGGGAAATCAGCCTGGAGTGGAGGTGCATACTTGTATTCCCACCACTCAGGAGGCTGAGGCAGGAGGACTGCCATGAGTTCAAGGCCAGCCTGGGCTACATAGTGAGACTCTGTCTCAAAACAAAACAAGAGAAACAAATGGAAAATCAACATCTGTTAAGGTAACTAAACAACAAGCTTATAGTCTTTATGCCAAGAAGACCAATAAACAAAAATTTAAGCACTGAAGAAGGAAAAATATTAAGTCATTTGTAGTTGACTCTGCATCTGATATATATACATGAACATTAACATATGTGCATATGCATGTATAAATATAATTCTTTAGATGTGTGTTACATATATAAAGAGCTAGGTATCCCCTGACATCCACAAGCTGGCAGGAACTGGTCAGCCAGGCCTCGGGGTTGTGATAACCTGGTGAACAGGAATAATCTCACAGAACAACATCAGACAAAGCCACACTGAGACAATGACAAAGCAAGATATAAACAGGACCACACTGGAATCATGTCTTAACACCAACTAAGCAAGAACACTGTGCAAACCACAGAAACAATGGAACATCCCCCTCTCCTGGCTAATAGGAGTGACTGCTTCTTCTTTGCTGCTGCTTTGTCCATCACAGCTTTGGCCTCACTAGCTCACCTTTTTCTAGATAAAATGAATGGAAATACCCAATCATAGAATTGGCCCCACTTCTGCTCAGAACTCAATCTAAGAACATACCCAGCTTCCTAAACCCTCCCCTCATCACAGATCATAAGCCCTAATCCTAGAACTGCTTTCAAACCTCCTTTGCTTGAGGTGGCCTCAGGTCCGTGTTGTATACTGTTTCTCCCTACTGGAAAGAATTGTAAGTGTGCACCAAAGAGAGAGACGAAAATGTGTATCAGAGAGAGAGAGAGAGAGTGCATGTTCACATATATGTTTGTGTGTGTGTGTGTGTGTGTGTGTATATATATATAATTTCTACATGATTTCATCTTTTTGCAACACTAAAATGGAGCTCTTTCTAGATGCTTAGGAGGTTTAGGCAAGAGAATCATCAGCCTGGGCAACATATCAAGATTTCTCCCACATAAAAAATAAACAGAGAGATAGATGATAGTTAGATAATATTTTTTTAAAATATTAGCATGGATCCTTGATTGGACTTCTGAAAAACAGAGTGAAGTCTCTCCTTAATTGAAAGAACAGTGATTCATCCTACTTGACAAGTGCTATTACAGGCAGCTTTGAGTTTGCCTTTGCCCTGACTGTAAAAAAAAAAAAAAAAAAGCAAAATAAGAAAACCATTTAAGCCAGGCATGGTAGTGCACGCCTGTAATCCCAGCAGCACTTTGAAAGGTTGAAGCAGAGAAATCACAAGTTTGAGCCCAGCCTGGGCTTAATGATTTATCAAGAGCCTGGGCTTAATGATTTATCAAGATCAAAATAAAACAGCAGTGGGATGTAGTTCGGTGTGTGTGTGTGTGTGTGTGTGTGTGTGAGAGAGAGAGAGAGAGAGAGAGAGAGAGAGAGAGAGAGAGAGAGAGAGAGAAAAATAAAAGTCATACATGTGTAGACATGAGTATATCTCTGTGTTAGAAACTATTATAATAACATATATGTGCGTGCATGTGTGTATAACCTGCCTTGAAAGTGCAAGGTCCTGAGTTCAACCCCCAGTACAAAATAAATTAAATAAATAAATAAATGTAACTGGGGGACAGTTAACATTTAGAAGTGGCATCAATTTGCCTTGACAATTATGTGTTAATTGCTGGATCTTATCTATTCATTAACAAAGGTCATGGGGGCCTCTACTTAGTTAAATCCTCTTAGATATTAATTGAAGTTACTGTTTTACTCAAAACTAATTTTTTAAAAAAGTTTATAAATCATACTTCTTACTATTGCAAGGAGTCTTTACTATGAATTAATTATTCAGAAAAAATGAGACTAACTCCCCATCACATACCATCAGGGCTCTCCTGCTGACTCAGCCCTGAGTGGAGGAGACATCTAAGGCATGCGAGTAACACACAATTCCAGTACTGTTCGAGGCAAAATCTGGGAGAGAAGAACCCAAGGAGACAGCAGGCTTCTCAAGAAGGGTACCTGGGCCAGCCTGGGAGATTGAGAAGGGGCCCCAGAGGAGATGCTATTTTTTCCAAGTTATGAAAGCAGAATATGAATTAACAAGGCCAAAACAGGGCTTGGTTGGGCTGGGGCCAGAGAAGTTTCAAACAGACAAATGAGATAACATGATCTGTGTATGGTGGTCACTGATAACTCCAAGTTGTTAAGTATTTCCCCATTTTTGGGTGACTATCGGTAAGAGTTGGGGGCAGGGCCTCCAGGTAGGCAGGGGTCTGCTAATGAAGCACCTGACAGGCCAAGCTAAGGGTGGCATCCTTTATCCTGAAGGACTTTGGCTCTGGAAACACCTGCAGAAGCTCCTGGGTGACTTATCAAAATGCAGACTTCTGCTTTCGCTCCCAGAGATGCTGATTCATCTGGCCCATTGGCTAGGTTCCTACATTTCCTTCTTTAAATGGTGAATTACATTCATTGGTTTTCAAATATAAAATCTACTTTACATTACCGTATAAATTCTGCTTGGTTGAGGTATATTATTCTTTTTATATTTTGCTGAATTCTATTTGCTAGTATAATGTCAAAGATTTTTGTCTCTTTTCATAAGGGTCTATAATTTGACTGAATGAATGATATTTAGAGCAGTCTGTTTTGGTATCAGGGTTTCCTCATCTCTGTTTTCTGCAAGAAATTTAGGTAAAACTGGTATTTTCTTTTTTTAATGTTTGTTAGAATTCATCAATGAAGCCATTTGGGCTGGTATATTTCATTGTGGCATGTTTTCAATTGTTAATCCAGTTTCTTTAATAATAATACAACTATTCAGGTTATCTAATCCATCTTGGATGAATTTTAGCAGTTTATAGTTTTCAAAGAATTGTTCTATTTCATCTAAATTGTCAAATTTATCTGTAGAGTTGTCAGACATGTTCCCCCATTGTTCCTTTAATAGTTACAGTACATGTGTAGATGTCCTCTGTTTCCTTTCTTATATTTGCTATTTGTATCTCCCTATTTTTTCTTTGTCAGTCTTGTAGGGGTCTTGTCATTTTCATTGTTCTTTTTAAAGAATCTGCTTTTGGTTTCATTGTTTTTGGTTTTATTGTTTTTCTATTGCTAATTTCATTTATTTCTACTCCATTAATTCCTTCTTTTTGCTTTGGGTTCATTTTACTGTTTCATGAAGTACAGGCTTAGATTATTGATTTCAGGCCTTTCTTTTCTTGTATAAGTATTTAATGCTATAAATTTCCATCTAAGCACAGCTTATCATCACCCCACCAATTTGATATACTGGAATTTTATTTCCACTCAAAACATCATTTAATTTCTTTTTTGACACATGTCTTACTTTAGAAAGTCTTGTTTACATTCCAAGTACGTTATTTGGAGATTTTCTTCTTACCTTTCTGTTACCAAGTTCTATCTTTACTCCATAATAATCAGAGAACATACTCTGTGATTTCAATTATTTTAAATTTTTTGAGACTTTTTTGACACAGGATAGCACCACCCTTATGAATGTCCTATGTGCACTTAAAAAGAATGTGTATTTTGGTGTAACGGGTGGATGTCCTTCAAATTCAAATAAATCTACTTGGTTGATGATGTTGAGTTCAGCTATAAACTTTGCTGATTTTGTCTCAGGTGTTTACATATTTGACCAGATTTAGGAAAATGAAGTTCAGCCTTTCCTTGAGACCCACAGCTTTGGGGACTGAGTGGACCGTAATGAAAATCTGACTTAAGGGGCACCAGGAAAGAAGTCTCCCTGACCTTAAGTCTATCTCACACACGGGTGCAGAACTTGAGGGATTTGGCTGATCCCAAACTCCATGTTCTCTGGCAGGAGCCACCTGGGATTGCAATTAGCTGCTTAACTCTTTCCACTCCTACAGCAGGATGCTGAGGTAAGTTAGTCTGCAGCAGAGTTTTGCTAGGGACAAGAGAGGAAGAAGGCAACAAGTAGTGAAGCAATACACTGGAGTTTCTACACAATTGTTTTGAAACCTTGATGTTCCTCCACTGACAGGGTCCCAGCTTTTGCCCTGGCTTGGTCCTGCACAGCCCCACACTCATATGCATCTGGACACGGTTTCTCCTGGGTAGGCAGCCCTGAAGATAACCAACCTGAGGGACAGCATCTTCCCCTGGGGCAGCAACAGTAAGGACCATGACTTTCTCTTAACATTTGCTTCTTTGCCCCAACTCCAAGAAACAAATTGCCTTCTCTTTTGCCTTGCCTTCACAGGACTCCCATATGCCCCCCAACCCCACACTCAGATGAAGTTTTCCCCTTAGAATGGGGATGGAGACAAAAGTGAGAGGAACTGTGGAGAGATGCACGGAGAACTTTAGGCTCCCTGAACCAGATCTCCCCTTTCTTCCTCTCCCCTCTCTCCTCCCAAATTATGGCTGAAACACACGAGGTAGCCCCCAAAAAGGTCTGATGGTGACAGTACAACTAAAAAATAGAGAACTGAGGGAGTCACTTTTTTCCCTCTATTTAATTCTAAAAACTACACTATAGTTATTCCTGCTTGCATTGTCCTAATAAAGGTAGAAAATAAAAACCTAAGACATCGCTGATGCTCTAGGCAGGAGCACATGTATGTTGGATCTCCTAGCCTGATCTTCCAGTCATCTTTACCCTACTCCCACCTCATTACAGGTTTATAAATAGGTACTACATGTCATAAATATAATTAAGATCAGAGTAAATTCTGGGACAAGCATGCCTGTTGAAAACCCTAAGAGGATTCTGTACCCTGTCAATCATTCCTGTCAATCACTCCTAGAGATTCGCGTGGGGGGGCACCTAAGTAGAGGTGCTTGGCTTTTAAATTCTGAAAGCCTGATTTACCCATGCTCTGTTGCTGTTGCTACTTTTGTGTGCCTTGACCTGTATACAGTGCTTTTCTGTCACTTTGGTACCTTTTTCTGTCTGTGCCCTATCTGTTGTTGCTATGGACTTTCCCTGGGAACAACTTCCTGTGATCTTCAATAAATGTAGCTGCTTGTTACTTACTACTGGGTGTACACTTGGCAGCTCTTTCTTTGTCACATACAAGAACCTGGACTATTATTGGCATGTTCTAGGCAACAGTAGTAGTGGATTTTCACACTGAGCCACACCCTCAGCCTTGTACTTGGATTCCTTTGGAGTGTTTGAGACACATGTCCGGTACCTTCAGTTCCTGGAGCCAGAGGAGGCACAAGGAGATCTGTTTCACAGACTACAGTAAATGAAACCATTTCAGGACAAGAGCCGAAAACCATAC
>NW_022900951.1:96078819-96105271 GCF_012274545.1 Fukomys damarensis
TATATATTCAGCTATGCAGTTTCTCTTTTAAATTATTTTTCTTTTTTAAAGATGTTAGGATATTTTCATGGTTCAAAACTCAAAAAGGCATTCAGGGAAGGACGCCTCCTTCCCAAATCTGTCCCCATCCAGATGCCCTCACTGGAGGCAAGTAGTGTTACCAGTTTTTTCCATGTCTTTCCATCTACAGTCCTTGTCTGTTTTATTACCTCCTCTCAAAATTTGGATTGGGATTTTTTGCAGTATTTCCCATTTTGTTTCTGTAAATGCATAAGCCTTTACTCTTCACTCAAAATTAGAAGTTACAAAATAGGCCTTTCCTTTTCAAACATGACTCTGTGAAGCTTCCTAACTCAGAGTTTTTAATCATTTTAATTTTATCCCTCAAGAACTAAAGCTGTGCATCTAGCTCTAGGCTCTAAGAGGGACCCAAAGATGAGTAAAGACATTATCACTGCCATGAAGGAAATTCTTTGTTAATATAGGAAACAAGATTACTCATCTGAAAATGATGACTAAAGAAGATGGTATGCATGACGAGTGTGTGGGATTGGTTTATACACAACTTCAAATGCCAGAAGAGGTTTGACTTTAGTACTGTTGATCTTCAGTAACTTGGTGGTTCAACGTCCTTAGCATCAGAATAGATCTTGACTTCAATATCAGCTCTGGCCATTGATCTTTTCTCTTAATTTCTCTGAGCTTCCATTTCTTTCTCCATAATATTAGAATGATAATTTACTACCTTGGATTGGATGAGATGATGAAGATGCAACACTTGGTATAAAATGGGTACTCAGTAAGCACCTTGATTGAATTTTTGTAGAAGAAACTATATGAAATGCAGGGCCACAAGGATGTGTGGTAGGGGGGCTTTGACAGTTAGGTCTATGAGCTCTAGGAGCGTGAGCTTGGAGGGGGCAAGGAGAGGAAACTGATGGAGGCTTCACCAATACATGGAAGCTCATGCTAAATCCATGAGGTTGAGATTTCCAGTTGACTGTTAAAGTAGGAAAGGGGTGGGGAATCTCTGACAACTAATGAGCATGATTGTGACATGTTAAATGTCATGGCTGACAGGATTTACATGGGTATGGAGCAGAGGCTGGTGAGGAAAGAGACAGGCCAGAAGCCAAGGATCCAGTAAGGACTGTCATAAAGATGACAGATTCTGAAATCTGGTGCCTTTTTGGATATGGAGGAAAAGGATAAGTTAAAGGTGACCTTAGAGTTTACAGACAGGGAAACTGGAACCATACTGTCTTAAAGAGAATGAACAAGACAGAGGACCCATTTAGGGATGGAGGGAAAGGGTAGTACATGCTAGTTGTGCCCTGTTGCCAGTAAGACACCTAAGTGATGCTAGACACTCCACTGGAGTAAGTAGCTTGAAAGTGATTACTGTAACTAGAAGCTGTACAAGTTGATAGGTTGCATATCTTTAGGAAATCCTAAAATAAGGCAAGTCACAGTGGGCCAATTCCCTCATTTTTCTCATCCTATGGCATTTTCAACAGAAAAAAATTTGCCTTAGAGGACAGAGGAGGAAGGAGAGTGTGACTTTAGATGTTGATTTAAGATTAGAAAAGGTTAGGATTGTCATGGTGACCAGGACAAGCAACGTGACTTTTTTTCCATCCACCATATTTTCAAGTTATATAACTTCATACAGCTTTGTTTAAAAAAGAAAGGTTCTGAGCAGCTCTGTTTGCCTAATAATCAGTACGAGGTGAGGAATAGACCTAGTGTTACAGCCTGATGGGTGGTAGAGTTGGATTTGGGAGGCCTTACCTACCATACTGACTGATAAGCACTAGTCCTGGGGTCTGTACTCTGAGTTCACCAGCCCAGGCCTTCCAGAACACTGACAACTTCACTGGGGTTAGGGTGATGCCCTTCACAGTATCAACTTTTCACATCCTTGTTGTTTTGGTACATTCCAAACTCTCTTGTCATGATAGTCTATTTTTTGTGCTTGTTGCTTAGAAAATGACATGGGAAAAAGTACTCAAAGGATAACAGAGAGGATTCATTAGTGGAACATTACATAAAGACCAGAGAGACCACATATTGTAGGATTCCAATGATGTGCACTGCTCAAAATGGGCAAACCCATAGAGATGAAAAGCAGATTAGTGGTTGTCAGGGGCTGGGAAGATGACAATGGAGACTGTTAATAGGCACAGGATTTTCTTCTGGTGAGTTGAAAATGTTCTGAAATTAGAGAGTGGTGGTGGTTGAACAACTCTCTGAATTCACTAAAAAGCACTGTGATGTATACTTTAAAGGAGTGATCTTTATGATATACAAATTATATTTCAATAGACCTTTTATTTAAAAGTGGTCAGTTGTATTTTTACATTTATGTCTCCTACAAAGCTTGTACATATTCATGCAAACTGAAAAGTTGCTACATTCTCACTGTCAAATTGCTCTTGAGAGTTGGTATTGCTATATTAATATTTAGCAATAGCTTCTAAGTTTTCTAAATCCCTCTTTTCTAGAACTAAGAATCCTTGCAAATGAGGTAAAGGTGAGCAAACAAAGCCTATTTTCTCTCATAATAAGGCTAAAGGGTAAACAAGTCTTAATGAAAACTACAAAGACAAAACCCAAAGCCCAACCAACTGCATAAAAGTGATTAGTGAGTGCATATGTTTCAGATAACCCAGGG
This sequence comes from Fukomys damarensis, assembly GCF_012274545.1. Taxonomy (NCBI): domain Eukaryota; kingdom Metazoa; phylum Chordata; class Mammalia; order Rodentia; family Bathyergidae; genus Fukomys; species Fukomys damarensis. Next base: position 96,081,494 of record NW_022900951.1, read on the forward strand.
TTTCATTGGCCTCAGCAGTACTGCTGAGGAACCCTGTCTTAAGATGAACTATGCTCACCTTATTGCTCTGGGATACTAAGCATGAGCAAGTTTTCCTCAATGCCTGTCATTTAATTCAACTCCCCATTTTAAATGAGCTACCAAAGGAGTTTTGGGTGAATGGCCCTGCACACATCTTCATCCACACTACAGGGAAATGAGTTCCCCTCAGAGCTATATGAAAGTTGAATGCTTGCCATGCACATAACACCATAAAAGAGCAAGACAGTTTCTCAGACTGTCTTCTTTCTCTCTGGCTACCTAATTACTCTCCCAAGCACTGTTTATTGGTGCCAAAGTTCTTCAGCGAAAAGGAAAAGACTCAATGAGTATGTGCTGAAGTCAATCTTTCCTCCTGTCCAAGGCTAGGTCTGCCACCTGGTCAGGCTGGGAGTCCTGAAACACCTCTCTGGATTAGTCTTAATAGGACAGTTCCTAATCATGCTTGGCGGCTCTCATGACTTCATTTGAATTTCTACCCTAAAGACATGCCTGGATAATCATTTTAATAGTACTTGACATTCACACGGAGGACTGTATGCCTAATGAGCCTGGAGAACTAATAGAGGGCTCTATTTGCAAACCCTCCAGGCCCTGTGCACCTGTGCATGGCTCTGCCACAAATTCATGCTCAATTTTGGTTAAATCAGCCCTCCCTCCTTACTGGTATATTTTCTTTTATAAAAGGAGGAAGAGAAGCATGGGTAATTGTTGTCTAAAGCTCTTTCCAGCTTGACCATCTTATAGTGGGTGTATCAATTTAGAAAACCAAATCCAGGAGGAGGTTAATGCTGAGATCAGGAATGAGAATCAGTGGGGTATTTTCAGACACCAAAAGACAGACAAGAAGCAAGAAGGCAGGACTGAATCAGTTTTAAATTTATATAGGCTTCTGGGTGTAATGGTGCATGCCTGTAATCCCAGCACTTGGGAGGATAAGGGAGGAGGATTGCCACTAGTTCAAAGCCAGCCTTGGCTACATAGTGAGTTCAAGGTAAGCCTGAACTATATAGCAAAAACCCTGTCTCACAACAATTTATATAAGCGGATTTACACAGAAAAATATGTCACTGATTTGGAGGGTATTCATGCTTCAACAGAGGAGGTCGGGGTGTTTTTGTGACTGGTTAGGAACATTTGTTAAATTCATAATGGCTGAAAAAACTCCAGGGGGACTGACCTCAGGGGTTGTCAGTCTAGGGGCACTGAGAGTAGAAGGATTACATTGCCCCCCATCAAATATCTCTTTTCCAAGATTACTGTTTCAGAACCAAACCAACTTCATTTGCACTCCACGAATTTCAGTAATGATACTCTATAAATGGGGAGAAGTTTACTGTGGGCCAGGCTCTGTGCTAAAACTTTTATTCCCATTTAATATCTCATTTAGCCTTCCCAGCAATTCTAGAAGATAATGACTACTGCTGTGCCTTTCCTAAAGAGGAGAAAATTAAGGCACTTAATTTGGGCTCAGCACATTTGTGGAAACTATGGTGGATACCACAAGTTAGAGTCGTAAGACAGTGCATTCCCTAAAATCTAGACCAATTCTGTTAACAAAAGTTATGTTAATTATCTGGAATACAGTCCCTGAAAGGATTGGCAGGAGCTAAGGGAGCACAAAGATTGCTCAATAGTGATAAACTTCAGTTTTTAAGCTTGAGGACAAATCTTTCCTTCTTTCTTCCTTTATGTCTTTTCAGATGGGTCTCACCACATTGCCCAGCTGGTCTCAACTCATGGGCTCCAGCAATCTTCCCACCTCGGCCTCCTAAGTAGCTGGGACTGAAGATACACACCAGTATACTCAGCTAAATTTTCCATTTTTATACTGTTCTACAACAAAGACAGTGATGACTCACATTTCACAATTTGTGTCGGAGAATAAAAGCACCTTTAACAGTTTTTTCATGCTTCCCACAATTACCATCTTTCACTTCTGAATGCAGAGGAGTGCCATGTGATTCTTTCCACGCCTCCTCAGTGCCAGGCTTTGTCTGCAACATGAAGAAATGGAGTAAGAGGATACCTGTTTTAAGAAATGGAAAGAAGACAATCAGTGTGGCCCAGCCTCCCTCCTGCTGCCCCAGCCCTATCCCCAAGCAAGCTCACAGTAAAAGAAACTCCAAAGCAAATCATATAAATTATGCAAGTAAAGACTAAATAATATACTCTTAAACAATAGGTTACAGAAGAAATCAAGAAAGAAATACGATGGTTTCTACAAGTAAACAATAATATCAGTATAATATAGCAGAATTTATAAGACACAATGAATGCAGTGCTGGCAGGGAAATTTATAGCTGTGAACAACCACATCACAAAAGCAGAGCAAACCCAAATAAATAGTCTAACAATGCACCCGAAGGTCCTAGAAAAACAAAAACAGTCCAAATCCAATGCTTCTATTGGACACCATAAAATGATGAAATGAAAGATATCTCCTGTCCTAGAGAGGCAGAACCAGCATAGTCAAAGTGGTCATACTTCCAAAATTGATACACAGACTTAATTCATTCCCAGTCAAAACGGCAACACTATTCTTCACAGAATTGGAGAAAAAATCCTAAAATTCATATAGACCCAGGAGAAACCCAGAATAGCAAAAGCAATCCTGAGTAACAAGAACAAAGCAGGAGGCATCACAATCCCAGACTTGAAGTTGTATTATAAAACTACAGTAATGAAAACAGCATAGTACTGGCACAAAAACAGACATGAGGATGAATGGAACAGAATAGAGGATGCAGAAACAACCCCAAAGTACATTGAACTATTTGATCTTTGACAAAGTTGCCAAAAACATACACTGGAGAAAAGATAGCCTCTTTTATAAATGGTGTTGGAAAAACTGGCTATGTACATGCAGAAGATGGAATATAGCACCATATCTCTCATTATGTACCAAACTAAAATCAAAATGGATCAAAAAACTAAATATTAAAACAGAAACACTTAACACACTAGAAAATAAAATAAATAAAACTTTTGAAATCATAGGCTTTCTGAAGGACTTTCTGAACAGAACCCCAGTGGGATAAGAAATAATACCAAGTATCAACAAATGCGATCATATCAAATTAAAAAGACTCTGAACAGCAAAAGTAACACAGAGTAAAAAGACCACCTACAAAATGGGGAAAAAAATTGCCAGCTATTCCTAAGACAGAGGACTAATGTCTAGAATACATAAAGCACTCAAAAAAAAAACCTCAAAATAAAAGACCCAATAAAAAATAGGTGTGAAATTAACAGACACTTCACAGGAAAAATAAAGTACAAAAGGCCAATAAATATCTGAAGAAATTATCAGTGTCACTGGACATTAGAGAAATGCAAATTAAAACAATATTGAGATTCCATTTTACCCCAGAAAATGGCCGTCATCAAGAAATCAAATAATAACAAATTCTGGAAAGTTGTGGGGTAAAAGGAATCCTTCTACATTGTTGGTGGACATTTAAATTGACACAATCACTATGGAAATCTGGAGATTTCTCAGAAAACTAAAACTAGAAATTCCATTTGGCCCAACTATTATCCTTCTAAATATCTTCACAAAAGAGTTAAAGACATCCTATTACAGTGATCCGTGCATACCAATGTTTATGGCAGCATAATTCATAATAGCTAAATCTTGGAAGTGATTAATGTGTTCATCAATAGATGAATAGATGAAAAATATGGTATTTACCCAGAGTGGAGTACATTCTGCCACAAAGAAAGGTAAACGAGTCATTTGTAGGAAAAGTTACATTTTGAGACCATAGTGTTAAGTGAATTAAATAACACACCCAAGCCTAAATACTGCATAGTTTCTCTTATAAGTAATGGGCAAAATAAAAGACAGATAAAGGGAATAGAGAGTTAGTTCTACCTCCGATGAGAATGGGGTTGAGAGATGAAGGAAGAAAAGGGAAAGGGACAAAAAAGGAATTAAGATGTGTAATGTACATGTGCTAACACCACACAAGGCATGTAAACATTATATACTGCAAACATGCACTAATTGTATTGTCTTATAGTTGTAACATAGTCAATAAAAATAACAAGAGAATCCTCATCTCTTCCTCCAGCAAAAAGCAATCCTTTGAAAAAGAAAAAAAAATTAAGGTTATTTTTTTTTTACCTTTTAGTTTTGTGTATGCTATTTCTTGATGTCCAGAAGGCTTCATTTTTATGTGTCTTATTTTATCATTAATGAGACACAATACCTGATACATACGACTTGGAGGAGAGGTTAGTTTGGCTCACAGTTTGTAGAAGTTTTAGTCCATAGTCAGCTGGCTCCAATGTAGGACAGCATGGCAGAGGGATGTAGAAGAGGAAATGCTGCTCATGGAATGGTGGTGGGAGCAGAGAGAAATCAAGGGAGGAAGGGAAGAGACAGACCTCCCAGGCCACTCCCCCAGGGACCCACCTCCTAGGGTCAGGCTTCATTCCCAGCACCACAATTAGTTATAAACTCATCAGTGAACTAATCCACTGATGATTATCACACCTCATTATCCAGTCCTCTCCTGAAAGTTCCAATTATGAGTCCATGAAGATTTGGGGGACATCTAAACATAAACACTAACTGTAGGATTGTTAATCAATTTTTCCTTTATGGTCTCTTCTATCACATGTATGCCTAAAAGGCCCTTCACTATCCAGAAATCAGATAGTTAATCTCATTTTCTCCTTTTTTAAAGTTTTGTCTTTATATGCATTGAATTTATTTCAGTGTATAATGTGATTATTTTTCCCAGATTACAAAGCATCTTATTGAATCATCTCTCCATTTCCCATTGATTTGCAATTTTCTATACCTTATATATAAATTATGTATATGCATGTATACATATATTTATACACACACAGTTTTGTTTTGTTTCTATGCTGTCTATTCTCTTCCATCAATGTTCTACACCATGTTTTAAAGTTGTAGTTTCACAATATATTTCAATAGCATTATTCACATTCTCAAACTTTCATTAGCTCCTTTTTAGTTCATTTTTTCAGACCAATATTACAATCATTTTGTTTGAAGAAGTGGTTCCTCCCCAGAGCTCATCTAATTTTGGAGGCTGCCTAATTTTCTTTCTTTGATGCTGTGAGAAAACATCCTCATAATGAGAAAATTAAGTTCCCAAACAAGCCGGGCTCCAATTCTGTTTTTGGTTTTCATATCCTTTTTAGTTCCCAAAGAGAAGGATCTGAAGAAGGAAACTATTTTGGTTTCCTTATCCAAAAAGCTGAAATGAAAAAGAATGGCTTTTCATCAAACACTGAACATATTCAAAGTCTATTTTTCTCTCTAACTGAGATAGAATTACTCTCTGGAGTGGTAAACACTATTATTTTTTGTTTTGTATGTCTATTCCTGTTTTATTTTTGACATCATAGAATTACATTTACAAATGGTCTAGGTTTTGTTTCTGTCTGTGGAACATGAGCTAATTACTTACTCTTCGTGAGCCTCAGATTCCTCCAAAGGAAGAAGGTAATAATGACCTCATTTTGCAAAATGCTGGGCTCTGACTCACTGCAGGAAATCAGTAAATGACAGCTATATTCATATTATGGAAAGGAGTATAGCATATTATGGGAGTACGGCCTCTGGAGTCATATATCTTGGATTTAAGTCCTATCTTCATCACTAGTTTTCTGATCTTGAACAACTTAACCCAAAGATGCCTTGATTTCCTCTTCTGTAAAATGTGTGTAATGAAAGTACCTGTTTTATTGGTTGTAAGGACTGGACTCATTCTATAAAACACTTTGAATAGGGCCGGGGATTTAACTCAGTGGTTCCACCACCTGCTTCACAAGTGTAAGGACCTGAGTTCGATCTGTGGTACCAAACAAACAAACAACACTTTGAGCAGCATCAGACACATACCAGGAACATAATTAATGTTAGCCACTCTTATTGGTGGTGACCTTGGTAGTAGTTTACTATTAACTCCTTTTATTCAGACAGTGACACAATCAAGAATGATTACTGAGCTGGTGGTGTAGCTCAGTGGTACAGCACTTACCTACTATCCTCTGAGCCCTAAATTCAATCCCCAACACCACAGAAATATTTTTTAGCATCATCTAGTTCTTGTTCTGGAAAATTCCAGGTATCAATTACTCCAGCAACTTGGTTAGGTGAACATATAGTCAACCATCCATATCCCAGGGTTCTGCATCTTTGGATTCAACCAACCATGGACCAAAATTATTCTTTTACAGAACTGTCTGGACTGGAGCTTTGCTGAGGTTGTTGACTTGGGAGCTGGGGGGTGTGGGGTGTCTCACTGCTCTGCTTACCTCCTGAAAGGATTTAGGGTAGCTAGGACCTTTCTGGAGACTGGGAAGTTCAAGATCAAGGTGCTGGCATCTGGCAAGGGCCTTCTTGCTGTGTCTTGTTCAACATGGTGGCAAAAGGCAGAAGTGGAATCAACACAGCAAATGAGCCCAGCACCAGCTTGATACCCTCTGGTGGGCCTGCCTGTTCAGCGTGGAGCAACAGAGGAGCCCAGCCCCTTGGGCCCAACACAGAGGTGTCCTTGCCACACCCACCCCCCAGCGAAAAAGAGAAAAAGGGCCTCTCTGAGGCTTCTACATGAAAATTGAAGCCCACTGAAAAAGTGAAGAAAGTCTGCTATTAAGGCACACCACAGCACCATAGTTGATAGGGACAAGCACCTCTCATCAAAATGTGGTCTAACGTCAAGGGAAAGACAGCTGGAACCTGCATAGTTCAACCCAGCAGGTGGTCAGAGATCTCAACTTGGGCCTTGCAGCCAGAAATCAGCCTGAACCTCAGGGGACAGCTGCTGGCTTACTGAGACTAATTAATTTAGATCTGTACACTCCTGCCCACGCTGTCTATTGTGTCAACACAGGCATACTCTGAAGGAGGCACTCTATTTGTATTTTTTATTTTCAAGGAAATATTTTTCTCTTATCTTTAATCATCTAAAAATTTTATTTTTTTCTTTTCTAAATTTTTCCTTTTTTATCTTCTTTTTCTTATCTTCTTGTCTTTCTCTCTCTCACTCTCTCCCCCAACTTGATCTTCCTTTCTCTCCCTTTTTGTTTCTATTCCTATCCTAATGCAAATTTATTTTCTTTCTTTTACTTTTCTTCTCTTTTTCCTTCTCTCAATGGCCATTAGTTTTAAAAGAAAGTGATTAGTCTCTAGCCTCCCTATTGCAGTTAGTTTGTTCTGTTCTTGTGTATATTTTGTTCTATCTTCTCCTCTTCTGCTCAATAGCTTCCTAGAGTTTATGTGATCTTCCTGTGTCCTCTGACCTCACTTCTAACCTTTCTCTATCCTATCTATCTATGCCTCCCTCCCAAACTCCTTCTAAGTCCCCATTATGAAGGATAAAGTTGCTATATTGAAGACTTTATTCACTATAAGCACATTTTGGGCTGGTCCCCCATTTTGATTTAATTCACACAGTTAAAGGTGATAGATTAATAACTATCACACATTGTCATTTACTAAGATTTGCTTGATGCTATTGTGTTGCTGATTGTATCACTTGGGCTAAGGTATTGTGATTGATCTAATCAGTTGTCCTTCCTGGTATAATGAAAATGAGATGGGCTCAGAGTCATTAGAGATTCAAAACCTGAAGTCCAGCTATATCTGGAAGATCAAAGTATTAACTCAGGAATTAAACCAAGGACAGTAACAATGACAAATATACAAATGAGAAGACATTTAAACAAGATACAACACAGACTTGCTCCTCACCAAAGGTAAACTCTGGGGGAAATGAGGTGGAAAAGTCTGACAGTCAAACATCTTGACACCCTGAACCAATAGCACAGGAAGTAATAAAACAGATAAATGAGGTGCTAGAAAAATTAAAAACAAAAATAATTTCCCAGGTAACCACACAGATGGTGGGAAGAATGGAAGACATGCTTAGAGATTCTAGAACAGAAACAGATAAAATATAGATGAGCTCAGAATCATGATAGAAAACATCAATGCCCAGCACAGCAAAGAAATAGAAACCTTGAATCCACAACATAGTAAAGAAATGGAATCTATGAAACATATTCAAACATATATCTAGGAGATTACAAACTCTATAGAAAGAATTCTCAGCAGGATGAACAAATATGAAGATATAATTTCATATATAGAAGATAGGATTGCAGTCAGTGATCATGAAAAGAGAGATCTCTTAAAAACAGTAAGGGATCATGAGAAATTGATCCAACAACTCTAAGATGATGCAAAGAAGAATAATGTAAGACTGATAGAAATCCATGAAGTAGCAGGAGAAAGTACAATGGCATTAAAAAACTGTTCATAGAATTAATGAAAGAAAACTTCCCAAACAGAATAAAAGAATTTGACATACAGATGAGTGAGGCATATAGGACTCAAAATAGCCATGATCAAAAAAAATCTACACCTAGACATATAATAATCAAGATCCCAGAAACCCAACAGAAGAACAAAATACTACAAGCAGTTAGAGAAAAGAAACAAATCACATGTAAAGAAAAGCCTATAAGAATCACAGCACACTTTTCAACACAAACCCTCAAGACAAAGAGAGCCTGAAGTGAGGTATTTGAAGTCATCAACAGAAACAACCTCCAACCTAGACTGTTGTATCTTGTAAGACTATCTTTCAAAACTGATGGGGAAGTAAGATACTTCCATGACAAAGAACACCTGAGAAATTTCATGAACACCAAACCAGCACTCCAAACACTCCTAAACAATACCCTGGAAAAAGAAACTGAAGGTCACAATTCCATAAGGGCCAACAGAACAAATATACCAGGTAAGGCAAGAAATTAAAGGGAGAGTGGGTAAAATTAAAAATAGAAGAAGCAACAACAGGAAAATAACCTCACAATGAAAAGTCAATACATAACAGTTATAACTATCAATGTTAATAGCTTCAATTCACCAATCAAAAGAAACAGGATGGCAGAATAGATTAAGAAGCAAAATCCAACAGTATGGTGTATACAAGAAACCCACTTATTCCACAAATAAATTCATAGACTGAGAGTAAAAGGATAGAAAACAGCTCTCCATGTGACAGGAGCCCAGAAAAAAGCTGAGGTAACTTTTTTGCAGACAGAATACATTTCAAACCAAAACTAATAAAGAGAGACAAAGAAGCCCACTACATCCTTGTAAAGAGAATGATACAAGAGGAAGAAAATGACAATCATAAACATATATGCACCAAATACTAATGCCCCTAATTATACAAAGCAAACATATATAAAGCACATACAAATTGTTACATATTAGCAGGTGTGCATGCCTATGTTTTAGATGAAAGAGCAAAGGAAGTGGTAGTCATGATATTATTAGATTTATGGCAACAGCTTAACCTGTTCCTGTGTCTCAGTCACTAAAGCATGAATATTGGGAAGCAGTTTATGGTGGCAATGGTAGTGGCTCAGATTAAATGGATTTCAGCTACGTTCTATACTCTTGCAATTGATAGTTCTGATTGCTCACTTTGCTGCCTGCAAGAAGTTGTATCACTATTTAGTGACAATGTCCTGGGAGTCATTCCCACCACCTAAAGTTATAGCCTGTCCCTCCAGCCCTTTCACTGATTTTTAATTTTTTTTTTTCAGTGCTGGTAATCAAATCTCAGGCCTTGCACATACCATTAGTTTTTGTAAGCACTTAATTCTGTGTGTTATGTCCTTTGCTCCTCAAAACAAAACAGTTTCTGTTTCTTACCACTAAAGACTAATCACAAGAATGAAATAAAATATTCTGTTTGGGACACATAAAGATTCTGATGACTATTGACATCAGGCATATGCAAATGTATACCGAATCTGAGGTTAGGAAGAGACTTTTAAAGTGAAGAAATACTAGAGTGTGTTTATCTGCACACAGGGATATTGAAGTAGAGAGGATGAAATTAATATGCATGAGAGAGAGAAGATAATGGTAGGAGCCAAGGTTTTCAAATATATGAGGCAAAGGGATGCAGAGTTCAAGAGGAAGGCCTGTGATAAAAGGACACTCCCTGCACCATAGCCAGAATGTAGATAAGGGTAAGTGGATTTGGTGGTGGGAAGATGGAGTTTCCATTTCTTTTCTTTTCTTTTTCTTTTTTTCTTTCTTTCTTTATTTTTTTTTTTTTTTTTTTTTTTTTTTTTTTTTTTTTTTTTTTTTTTTTTGGAGTGTTGGAGATTAAACCAAGGGCATTTGCACTGAGCTATACCTCCAGTTCTTTTATTTTTATTTTGAGACAGGGTCATGCTAAATCACCAAAATGCCCAGGCTAGAGCCAAATTTGCCATCCTCCTTCCTCAGCCTCCTAGACCACACCAGTTTCTTCCATTTTTTCAATGAAGTAAAATGCAAGGTCATCATGAGGAGAATAGAAAGGGAATACTGTAGGTCAGAAGAGAGCAGATATGGTGTGATTGTCTTCCAAGTGGATGAGAATGGGAGAGAGAATTGACTGGCTATGTAATATGATTGTTGCACAGCATACATAGCCTATTGCTAAATTATGGTCAACTATTTTCAAGTGACCTCTTCCTGAGGCTTTATCAGGAGGTAGCCACTGATCTGTTTTCTGTCATCATAGGTTAGATTGAATATTCTAGATATTTATATAAACATAATCATCCAAAATGTGTACTTTTTGTCCCTAAGCATTTCATATTTTGATGCTATCACAGATCATATCTTTTTCATTTCTTTTATGATTGTTGGTTGCTATTACCTAGAAATAAAATTGATATTCATATCAATCTTGTAGCTAACTCATTAATTCTAGTAGCTTATTTGTAGAATCCACTGGATTTTCTACATAGATCATCATGGCATCTGTATATAAAAAGAGTTTCCCAGGCTGGAGAGGTAGCTCAGTGGTAGAGTATTTGCCTAGAATGTGCAAGGCTCTGGGTTCAATTCCTGGCATGGAAAGAAAACACAGTTTTACGTTCCCTTTCCAAATCTGTTTCAAGTGAAACCAACAATAGAGTGCAATACTATCCTTTTACTGTTTGTGTGCAGTTAAGAAATAGACAGTTGGACTTAACCAGAGTTGAGATTTTGAAAAGGTAGTGTTTCTGCTGGTCAGAATAAAAATTTGTGCAGCCACTATGGAAACTAGTATGAAAGTTCTTCAAAAAACTGAAAATAGAGCTATTATTTGATCCAGCCATACCACCTGAATCAATTAAAGTCAGCATCCTCTAGGGATGCCTGAATACCCATGTTTGTGCAGCAGAATTGACAATAGTCAAGATATGGAACCAGCCTAGATTCCCATCAACAGATGAAAGGCATATATACACAATGGAGTATTATTCAACTTTAAAGAAGAATGAGTCACTGCATTGATGGATCTGGAGACTAGCATGCTAAGTAAAATAAGCCAGACTCAGAAAGACAAATGTATAATCTTCTCCCTGACATATGGAATCTAAAATTGATAACAAGAAGACAGAAGGGAAACTATTAAACTAGTATTAGACAAGTGGAAGGGAATAAGAGAGCAGGGAGGGCATATAAGGACAGGTAGTGGGGATACAGATAGAGCAAAATATATTATGCATTGAGACCTCCTAAAATGCAAAACTGAGGAGGATAAATCAAGGGAATAGAGGTGTGAAAATGATCAAAGGATTTATTTTGTTTAACAAGAGCTCTTGTAATACTGTAGAAACAGTTTATTTCTTAAGAAAGGCAGAAAGAAATAAAAAGAAAAGTTTTCCTCCAATGTGACCTTATTCAAGAATAAGATACATGGAAAAAAGTCATTGCATTATGAATAACACACAAAATAAGTTGTAAAATAATGAGAATTATTTAAAATATACATATGAGAATGTGTATATACAACTTATTAGTATATGTCTCCAAGTACCTTTGTTATATTATCATTTTTCAGAATATTTTGACTCACTCATTTTAGAATCTGTGATACCGTTTTGTCAAGGTCACAACCCTTGGAAAACCCTGTCTCTTGAAGATGAATTTGGTTTTAAAAAGCCATGGGTCATCTGACTACAAAGTTATGCCTTACTGGCTCTCCATTAATTGCGGACTGATTTTTATACCACAGTACTCTACAGCTGTGAAAAATAAACTTGAAAACCATGTAGGTGTCTCCAAGATTTTTGAGAAAAGAAACCAAATTGGGGAGGGGGAGAAGAAAGGCACTATGTGACTGAGAAAGGGTGGCTAATGAGAGTAGAGGAAAAGGTGGTCAGAGGTGAAGAAGTCAAAGAAGAAGCCCAGGATATGAGCTACTTCATCCTTGTGGATGTTAAAGTCCCCAGAAATGATGAAGCAATACCCGTTTGGGGAGGACAACTATGTTTGGAGGTGAGGCTCCTCTTGGCTTCTGGTAGGGAGAGGAGCACCGCATGAACCTTGGATATCCTGGGACTCTGCCTCCCACCCACATGCCCAGGATCAGTGGACCTAGCACTTGCTGGGTCAGGTCTACAACCGCCCTATCCCCCTATCTCAAAGGCCTCTATTTTCAGACAGTCCAGCTCCAAACTCTCAATAAGCTAGAGATAATTGAACAAAGTCCTATGTACTCTCCTGGTACAAGGAAAGTATTGATTTGCTTGTCAGAGAGCCCTGGCTAACCTTAGTAGCAAGACTGATTGAGGGAGAGAAAAACAAATTTTATCTAGTGATGAACCCACAGCAGAGAAAACAGGAAATATTCACTTTCTCAGTTTGGTTATCTTGCCAGACCCCCCCCAAAAAAAAATCAAAGAAGGAATAATTCATTCATAATAATCCTACATGTTTCCACTTGGTGGGTGCATTATCAGTTTTTTGTTCTCATCACAAAAAGCTTGAGACAGGTGAACTTTATAAAGAAAAGAAGTTTATTTATCTCACATATAGTTTTGGAAGTTCAATAGCATGGCCCTGGCATCAGCTCAGCTCTGACAAGGGCCCTCTTGGCTTTATGACATCACGGCAGGAGTGTAAGTGTATATACATCCATCTGGTATCTCTTTCTCTCTTGAGCTGCCAGAGTTTAATCATGGAGGTCCTGAGGTAAGATAAAAGAAATAAAACTAAGTTAAAGAGAGAGAGAGGCCAGGAAATCAAGAATTTTAAATTGTACTTAAAAACACTACAGCTTTAAAACAAGCTCTTTTCCTTCTTCTAAATGCCACCCTAACATGTGATCCCCTCCCTCCATCCTTACAGAGAATAATTTTACATTCCTGAAGACCTTCTACAATAGCCTATAAGTTTCTGGACATTAGATTCTCTTCACCTACAAAGTGCCTTTTCCTCCAGCCCAGAAAGCCACTATTAGAGACAGCATGCCTTAATGTGTATCTCCACTTCAAACCCATATAGATGGTTTGAACTGTAACCTGGCAGAAGAACACACATTCACGATCACCCATAGTAAAAACAGCCTTTAAATGTGATCTACCCTGGCTGGGAACTTGTGCCTCATTTTTTGAGCACCTGCACTCCACTCTTGAGTGCATCCTATATTTACTTCTAATAAATCTTTCTCATGGCTTTTTTACAGATGCACCCTAGAACTTCTTTTTCTGTGACGAGACACAGTGAACCTACATACTTAATTTACAGAGGAGGGTTCAATTTTTTATTTCAGCCTGGGAAAGCCTCAGACCCAGCCAGTGACAATTCCACCCTAATGACTTTGTCTTACTCTAATCACTTTCCCAAAACCCCACCTTTAAACACTATAGTCAGATTGTTTCCACCTTCTTAAAACCTGACAGTGGGGGTTAGCTGTCAACATATAGCACTCATAGTATAGTCAAATCACAGCAGAGGAATAGTGAGAGTCCACCTATAACCATGCGGAAGTTTGGAGTGTGTATGTGTGGGTACCTATACACACAAGCTGGAGGAGTCAAGGGAAAGTTGTTCTTTGATACTTACTGCTTGCCAATTCTTTGACAATCTCTCCCATATTTTTAAGTCTCCTGTACCAGAGTTATTCATCCCCTCTTTCCCCAGGCTACTGGGGATGCCGACCATGTGCCCCATGAAGCAAAATTCTCTCTACTCGCACCCCTACCCAGCAGCTCTCTTTGGAATAACAATGGCTATGAATGGGTTAACAAGATTTCAAACAACCTATTTCTTTAGCAAACCACTGTGTTTCCTAGGAAACATAGTGCTTATATTTCTCTTTTCTCTTCTTGTTTCTAAAAGCCCCCAAGGAGGGAATGGTGAAAATATTAACATTGGCCAACACTCAAGCCCTTCTTCTTTCCCTCCCTCTCCCCACTCAACACTTAGTAACCTTATTTCCAATTTCATGGAAAACATCGAGGCTGTCAGGTGACAATTCCCTCAACTTCAAGATCTCCATATTCCTCTCCCTCTCCTTTTAAAGGATGTGCTATGATCCTTTCAGCCATGCTTCTGATTTCATCCTCTCCGCTCTCATTTCATGCTACAGAACGGAATAATGCCACCTCTGTCCTGTATTTTCAGTCTCTAAGCGTGTACTAGTTATGTTGCTCCAGCCGGAATCAATTACAACTTTCAGAAAAACAAAACTCAAACCAAGAAATCCATTTTCCCTTTGTCTTTCACACCCACCTTTGTCAAGTATCTTAGTCCGTTTGGTTAGCTTTAACAGTGTGTCACAGACTGGGTAATATATAAATGAACAGAAATTTATTGGCTCACAACTTTGGAAGCTGAGAAGTACAAACAGAACAGTTGCATCAGGCCAGGACCTTCTTGCTGAGTCATTCCACAATAGAAGGGAAGAGGGGGTGGGGCAAACTAATCTTTTCATAAACCATTCACTCCTGCCACAACAGCATTAACCCATATATGAAGGTAGAGACCTCTTTGCCTAATTACCTCCCAGTAGACTACTTCCCAGCACTGCTACATTGGGAATCAAATTTCCAACATAAGGTCCTTGGGGGACACATTCAAATTCAAACTTACTGTTAGATTTCAACCCTCCCATTCCACTCACTCTCTAGGCCACCAGACCCAGGCTTGAGCCTTCTCCCTGTGTCACAATAAAGAACTGTGGCAACAAGTAACCTGAAACTTCCTAACCTCCTAGTCCTTCTTGCTCTGTGGTCTTCATCCTTCTTGATTGATCTACATAGCATTAAGGAGCTTCCCTCTCCTGGAAACTCTCCTGTTGCTTCTCTTCAGACCTGTTGCCTCTCTTCAAACTCTCTCTCCTGTTGCTTCTCTTCTGTCAAACTATTTAGAGTTTTTATTGTCTATCTCCTTGATGGGTTCCTTTCCTCGACCAACGCCTACCACGCTCATCTTCCCTAAGATTCTATCTTGGCCTTTTTCTCTCTACAACTGAATAACAATCTATAGTTACCAGGTAATATAAATGAGTAATGCAAGTAATATAAATGAGCAAATGGCGGATGTGTGGACAATGTTTCAGTACATGCTATAATTCACAAAGAAATATGTTCTTGCCCCCCACACACACTTTTTTTTAAAATAGTAGCCTTATTTTCAATCTTTCATTTTCCATTTTTGACAGTCATGTGTATAAAAAAAGAAAATACTAGAATATCCACTTAACTTTGCTATTAAGAGAAACAGAGCAAATATGAATAGAAGACAACTGATCCTTGATCTCAACATTGGGGATACAGTAGGGAGAAGTAGTGTTCCTTTAGCTGTACCCTCTAATTGTTACCACACAGATTGAGCTACTTTTTTCCAACATGCCCCTCTGCCATACTGTTTTTGCCTTGGTACCAGCCAACCATGGACTATAACTATGAGCCTCTTCTCCTTTAAATTGTGAGTGTTTTGTATTTTGTCAGACTAACAAAAAAGTGAGCAATATACAAGGTCTTGCTGAATTGCTCAGGCCAACCTTGAACTTTTAGTCATCCTGCTTCCGGAGGACCAAAGTATCTGTGTGATTATAGGCATATGCCACCATGCCTGGCTTCATTCAGTTTTTAAGAGAAATCAGAAATATGGGCTTTATGTAAGAAATTTGTTGTTGTATGTTTATGAAGGATTTAGGAATGTGCTATCTCAAAATATGCCAAATTAGCATATTGATTATATGAAGCTGAAACTTGAGGAAGTGTAACTTCA
The DNA here is from genome assembly GCF_012274545.1 of Fukomys damarensis. Taxonomy (NCBI): domain Eukaryota; kingdom Metazoa; phylum Chordata; class Mammalia; order Rodentia; family Bathyergidae; genus Fukomys; species Fukomys damarensis. The sequence continues at coordinate 96,097,602 of NW_022900951.1, forward strand.
GAAAGGGACATCTAGCCTATTTTCCTACATGTGACAAGCCATACAGATTGTTTTGGGAGGGATATCCTTCACATACTAATCCTGGAAAATAGCCTTGATCACCAGAGACCCATCAAGGGGGATGCAATAAATCTGGATAAATAAACTTATTGAAGTAAGCCATATATTACTCTAACACCCCCAAATATCTCTTAGTAACACCCCTAAAAATTGCTATCCTGGCTCAGCTATCCATTTGTCCTGTCGTTCCTTCACAAGTTTATTGTTCTTTGTCTGAAAAGTATAAAAACATCATGTTTTAGCCATTTCTTTTGGGGTTTGTTCTCTTGTGAAGAACCCCATGTACCTGTAAAATTAATAATTTTTATGCTTTTCCCTCGTTAACCAGCTCTTGTATTAATTGGATTCCTAGATCCAGCCAAAGAACACAAGAACTAAGGCACAGTAGAGAGGATCTCTCTTCCCTATATTTACATCTAATCTTATGAAAACAAAAATAATGTGAGGATCATTCAAACCAGCTGTAGTCACCAAGGCCAACAATTTTAACCCTTGGCTTACCACATTGCTTGATGAGCTCTGGAGAGACTTCTGCCCTATGTTCTCCCTGTGATGTAATTCAATGCCAGTGATTTCAACTACCACCCACAGACTGGTACCACTTGTCTTTGCCTCTCCAGATCAGACTTTTATCCAAACTGAACTATTCGACTAGACACATTACAGGATATCTCTGCCAGAATGTCCCTTATGCCTGTCTTTTTCAAAATTAATGTTCTGTTGAATCATCTCTGGGTCTTGATAAAATGGAGAATCTGACTCAGTAGGTCTGGTATTTCCCAAGATCATGCATTTCTAACAAGCTCCCATCTAAAACAAATACCATTGCTGACCCATGAACTGCCTTTTAAGACACAACCCGCATTTGGATACAAAGTTCTTCCTGCAAGTTTGTTCTCCCCCCTTTATACATACTTCCTCTTGGCAAATGATACACCATTTACCCACTCACCCAAATAAAGTTTGGGGGCAAAGTTGGATATAGAAGGAATGAGGAAAATAGAGAAGGAACTCTAAACCCAGTCTATCCAACTCCTTGCCATAAATCTTATCTATTCCTGCGTTTATGTCACTATTGTTACCAACTGCTAGTTCCTTACTGCTCACTGCTGCTCCAAAACAGAGGCATAGAGTAAAGCCTCTTTTCTTTTTTCTCTTTTCTCTTAGAGAAAAGAGGCTTTACTCAAAGCTAGCTCCAAGGAGAAGGGGGACTCATATTGCCACAAATCACCATTTCACTGTGTCCAGGTACACAAGGGCCTTTGATGGTACGGAAGAGAGTGGACAGGGAAGACAACGAAACAATAGACAACTCCAGGCTTGCTGCATCCCCCTCAGCCATCTTTCCCCCTCTCCTTTCCCCGTGGAAAGGAAACTGAACTTTAACTTCCTGAAACCACATCTGCACACTCTATCTATTCATTTGGGATAGGGGAGGGGATTTTATGTACTAGGTCTGATGAAGTTTGCCCTGCTAGTTGCAGTATCATAACTTTGACTTAAGCCCTCATTTTTTCCTGGAGTACATTTCATCCTGGTGACACTGCTCCAGTAGCCAGCTTTCTGGTTGCAATCTCAATACTCCTGCTAGCATGGTACTTCCAAAAAGCAAAATGACCTCATGTAAAGCCTGGGGTCTGGAACCAGACTGCATTAGTTTGTTTGTTTGTTTGTTTGTTTGTTTGCAGTGCTGAGAATTGAACCTAGCCCTTTTTTATTAAGTCCCTAAGTTACCCAGGCCGGGCTTGAATGTGGGATCCTCCTGCTTCAGCTTCTTAGAGTGCTGGGGTTATTGACCACTCATTACCTGCAGGCTGCACTGAGAAGGAGGTATGACTGGGTAGGAAGTTCTGCCAACACAGTGCAATCTCGGGAGGAGGATTTGGTGACATGCTGTTGCCAGAACTTGCAAGATCTGGCAAACCTGGGAATGAGAGCTTGGATCCTGAAGTGTGGGGGAGGTGATATTTGAGTAGTGCACCACAGATTGGTAAAGTGTCCTTGGGTCTTTGGACTTGGTTTTACTGACAATAGGAGGTTTCTCACAATGGGGTAAACTGCTTCACACCTCTATGCCCTGGCTCAGATTGCTTCTTCTATGTTAATGTTTCTTACATAGATTGGAATCACTTGGGGTGCTGATTCACTCTTTGGAATAGAGATGCTGTTGCTTAACACAATAGGCTAACAACAATACTTAGAGCCAGACTGGCTATATTTGAGTTCTGACATGTCAACTTGCTAGCTGTGTTTCCATGCCTCAATTTCCTCATATAAACAAAAGCCTTATAGTGTTTTATGTGAGTTAATCCACAGAAGCATTTAGATTATTGCCTGGCTTGCAATGAGTGCTCAAACAATGATAGCTGTTACTAAAGATGAAAATTCTTAGGCTTTACCTTAGACCCACTGGATCATAATCTTGGAAAGGAGGCTGATCCTAGGAATAGTCATTTTAATAAGTCCCTTCCTCCTCTCCACATTATTCTGATCCTCATTAGAGCTTGAGAATCACTGATTCCATAGAAAATCCATTACCTTCCTTATTCATCTGAAAATTGTTTACATTCCACCCAAATATCCTTTCCTTTATGACGCTCTCCTAGATCACACCTTCAGTAACCTTTGCCCACCTCTCCTTTGCCATGTAGAAACTCAACCATATTGTGTATGATCTTTGCATTCTGTCCACCTGTGAGTTCCTTCCTTGAAGAGCAAAGGTTTCATACCCCCATCCCTAACACAGAGTCTCAGTAAGAGCCTGAGCCTCAACAGAGGCTGGCCAAGTGTGCATAGACAAGCCTGTGGGTCTTTAGGATCAAAACACTGAGTGCTGCCTCCTCTAGGGTCTGAAATGGAAAATATGGATCCATATCCTATCACTCCAGTCCTAGTTGGTAACCGTGGAATTTTGAGCTCTGTTCTTTAAACACCTTAGCTTTCTTTTTAATAACAAAAGTAAGCCAGGCATGATGGCACACACCTGTAATACTAGCACGCTGGGAGGCTGAGCAGAAGGATCTCAAGTTCAAGACAATCCAGGACAACTTAGCAACTTAGCAAAATCCTGTCTCAAAATAAAAAATAAAAAGGGGTGAGGATGTAGCTCAGAGCAAATGCCCTGGGTTTAATCCCCAGTACTGCAAATAACATATGACCTATGCTCACAATGTAAAGAAGAATGCAAAAATTACCCATACTCTCATAACCCAGGGGTACTTATTGACTTTTAGGCATAGCTCCTTCAGATATTTTACTGTTCATGTATATTTAACATAATGAGTTTCCAAATTCTGATAAATTCAATTCCACAAATATTTTATTCTTTTATTGATTTATTTAGCAGTACTAGGGATTGAACTCAGGGTCTTTGCACTGAGCTACACACCTCCAACCTTTTAAAAGATATTTATTTTGTGTCATGGTCTCACTAGGTTTCTAAGTTGCCTTGGCTGAGTTTGAACTTATGATCCTCCTGCTTCAGCTCCCCAGAGGGCTAGAATTACAGGGGTGCACCACTATGCCCAGCTTCAATTCCACAAATATATATCGAGCCCCTACTATATGCCAGGTACCATTCTAAGTATAGGGAACACAACACTGGAGAAAGTAGACAACGTCTCTGTTCTCAGGTACCTTGTATTCAAATCAGAGGAGATAAATATAAAATCGGAAATGATATCATACATTGGGGAGCATTAAATGTGATAGGGAAAAATAAAGCAGAGAAAGGGGATGAGAAGTGGAAGGGAGTATTTCAAGATTAGAAAAGGTGAGGGTATGACCTGTGAGACATCTTGGAAGAGCACTCCAGGCAAAAGGAATCACAAGTACAAGGGTCCCTGAATTGGAAATATGCCTACTTGTCCAGGGGACAGCAAGGAGGCCATTGCAGGTGAGGCACAGTGACCATGAGAGGAAGTGCTAAGTGCAGACTTAAAGGTAAGGGCTGGCGAGGTAGTACAGACCCTACACGACCTTGCAGGATACTATAACAACGTTGCTTTTTGTTCAAATAGATAAGCACCTTGGGGTACTTAAGTGGCTTCCAGATTTTTGTTATCATATACCATGTTTTGTAACCTTCTACACAAATCTCTGTTCATGTCTCTGAATGCTTCCCCAGGAAAAATTCCTAGAAGTTAAATTTCTTCTTGGCCACAAGTTAGGAGAACTTTGAGGTATTTCTTGCACATTGCCAAATGGATTTCTAAAGATCCTCTACCCACTAAGAGTATAATTTAAAGTTAAACAAATATTATTTGAGTACCTACTATGTGCCAGACATAGTCTACGGGCTTGAAATATATCAGTGAACAAAATGAATTTTGCATTCTAGCAATTTAACATTTGCCAGCATGTGTCAGACTGCTTATCTTACTATACCGCTTGCCAACTCCAAGTATTACCAATCTGAAAAATGCCAAGGAAAGAAGACTCCAGTAATTTAAATGATTAAAAACTGGTATGTTGTTTTTATATTGTGATTTATTTGATTTCTAGTGAGATTGAATTATTTCCCATATACTTTCTAGCTATTGAGCAAATTGTGCCCTTTTTCTTTAAAAGCTCTTTACAACCTTTCAACGTAACTTAAAGGAGGCAGAAAGTTTGGCAATATTAAAAGATTTAACATGTATCTTAGGAGATGAGTAGTCTTCAGGTGAAGTACATAAACTATAGGAATTGATCTGAAGCCAAAGACCACATACGATGCAACTACTCTTATGTTCTGAGAAAGGCTTTTCAATCTGGGGTAACCTTGGTTACTTCCAGGTACAGTAATTTGGGAATTGCTACCCCAGTGTGACTTGTCCACCCAGAATGGACTTTTCAACAATCGCATTGTTGAGTGTTCTCATTGCCCACTCTATTTAACATCAAATGTGGCTTGAAAGTTGTCATATTGTCAAACTGTATCCCTTCTTGAGGTTTTCTACTGCACAAATTTTTACTCTCCATGTGAAACAAGTCCAAGGGGATACAGAGGTGTAGCAGAAAGGACACTGGATTGTGATAAACAAGAACGACAAACTTACTCAAGTCCTCTATAAAAGTAACTTTCCAATTTCTAATAGTGGTTATCCTTGAGGAAAGAGAATCAAAAGTAAAGAGAGAGGCTTTAATTATCTTCTGTATATTTCCATAGTTTGAGTTTTCTAACCTCAGCAGGGGTGATCTGGGCGTAGAGCTAATGGCTTTTTACATTGTCTCCCTTTCTTAGAAAAAAAGGATAAAATTTTATTATTTAAAAATTTTCTCAGTTTTTTAAAACAAAATCAATGCGTATGTGTGTGCATATGTTGCATACATCAGCAAGAATGCAAACCAAACTGTTAATATATAGGCCTGATTTAAAGATTGTTTAGAGACCTAGGAGGAATAAATGAGTGTCCTTTTATTTACATTATACATTTAGATACTGTTTAAGATTATTATAATGAATATTTATTATTGTTGTACATTTTTTTTCTGTAATGGAGACTGACCCTGGGTCTTTGCACTGCTATATCTCTAGTCTTCTTATCTTGAGTCAGGGTCTCACTAAGTTGCTAAATTGTCCAGGCTGGGCTCAAATTTGAGATCCTTCTGCCTCAAGTGTCCTAGAGTGCTAGAATTACATGTGTACCCCACCATGCCCAGCTTCATTCTACGTTCTTTTCAGAAAAGAAACAAGCCATTTCCCCAAGTTTAAAGTGGCATATGCTCGCTGTGGAAAACACAGAAAAGCATAAAAAAACTAACAGTCACAAAAATTAACATTTTAGCATGTTTCCTTTCTCCCCCCCCAACAGTATATGTAACTCTTGCCACACTCTTAATTTTAGCATTCCTAGAGGATTGTGATAGATGGCCATGGTATCTCCATGTTTTTCTTTGGTAACTACCAAGACTGAACTTATTCCAGGCCGGTGATTTAGCTCAGCAGTTTGGTGGCCTGCCTCGCAAGCACAAAGACCCAAGTTCAATCCCCGGTACCAAAAAAGACTGAATTTATTTCTATGGTTATGCATCTTGGGTATGCCTGCTTATGAACTACTTGTTTCTATTTTGTCCATTTGGAGTAAAATGTTAAGAATTTTCTTATCAAGTAAAATGAGCTCTTAAGGGATATTAACTTTTGCCATATTCATTGCAAATGAAAATATTTTTCCCGTTTGTTGGTTTTTACAAATGTCTGCAGTTTTTCCAAAGAAATAATGAAACTCTAACTATAGCCCAATGGCCTCAATTTGAGCTTTTTTCCCTACGATTAAACTGAAGAGGTTTCATAATCTATTTGGAAGGGGCCTTTTCAGCTAATCCTAAATTTAGCTCTGAAAAAAAAATGTGTGGGCCTGATAAAAAGATTGTTTGGCTCGTTACACTTTAAAATGATTTGAGAAGATGGGGAGGGAGAGGGATGAAAGCAGTTTTGGCAAGAAATTTTTAGAATTCTGACGTAAGAAGCCAATTGCTTCTTCAAGTCTCTTGTGTGTTGAAAAGGGGAGTAAATTATGTGCAAGTGAACAGAATCCTTGATGGAAAAGAACCGTTCTGGGCTACAGATGTGTGCATGGCTTGGTTCTAATTATTTTCCCCTCTATCTTTTCTTTCACTTCCCTCCCAGTGCCTAATAAAAGAGAAAGCCACATTTGGCCTCTGAATGGTAGAGACAATCCTTCCTCCATAGAGACCTCTCCAGTGCACCCTGCTGGCACATCAAAGGCTGGATGAAGTACCTAGGAAAGGAGGGGTCCAAGCCTCGGGTGCGTCCAGACTCCCGCCTTTGTCTGGGCTCCAACTCAAGGTAACTGTGACTGCCAAGGGTAGCTTGACAGACTTCAAATAGAAGAATGCTGCCAAAGAAACTGTGGACATAACGGGCGGGGGGGGGCACTCAACAAGAGAATGTCACTTGCTGATGCCTTGTGACTAAGCAAAATCAGTGATTGCAAAAGGGTTTATTTTTGAGACCCTAAAGTGAGTTGAGTGATCTGATCCCCGATAATGAGCCAGCTGACAGGCCCATTGCAGTGACTTTAGCTACTCCGTGGGTGTCTGCCCCACAGCATCTGGGGGAGCGAGCGTAGGGGGATAGGTCGGCAGATGGGAGCTCCCAAGGTGAAAATAGAACTCTAAGGTGCAAAGTGAGTTTCCTACAAAGGCTCCGGGCTCCCGGGGCTGGAGGGGCAAAAAATGAAGGGGGTTCGCCCAGGAGGCGTAAGAGAAGTATGAAGAGAAATGCAGTACGCTTTAGGCGTGCAACAGGTGACCGGGAACCCCGGAGGCTAGTTAAGCCAAGGCTCACCCACCCGGTTGGGGTGCGCGAAGCAAAGGAGGGGCGCAGTGCCGAGGAGGGATTTGTGTGGTGGTGCGAGGGTGGCGTGAGGCTGGTGCAAACGCCTCTCAGGTAAGACTGAGAGGTGGGTTCTGGTCTGTGGCAATGGAGGCAGGGCCCGCCAGGGGGAGGGGAGCCTGGATCAAGGAGCTGGGGTGTCGGGTGGGGGTGAGCCTCGGCGGAGCAGGCTGGCAGGGTGCTTAGGTGGCCGCGGGGCGGGGCCATGAAGGCTCCGCCCCCTCCCGACCCCGCCTCCTCCCCCCTAGCCCTTGTTAGTCGCTGAGCCGGG
>NW_022900951.1:96105291-96105767 GCF_012274545.1 Fukomys damarensis
GGAGACAGGCGCAGAGTCGAGCGAGCTGGAGAGCGGCGGGCTGCTGCACGAGATTTTCACGTCGCCGATCAACCTGCTGTTGCTTAGCCTCTGCATCTTCCTGCTCTACAAGATCGTGCGCGGGGATCAGCCGGGGGCCAGCGGCGACAGCGACGACGATGAGCCGCCCCCACTGCCCCGCCTCAAGCGGCGTGACTTCACCCCCGCCGAGCTGCGGCGTTTCGACGGCGTCCAGGACCCCCGCATACTCATGGCCATCAATGGCAAGGTGTTCGACGTGACCAAAGGCCGCAAGTTCTACGGGCCCGGTAGGGCTGCTGGCGAGTGGGGCGCAGAGACAAAAGAAGGGGCCCTGGCGTGGGGCCGGGCCCAGGAGAGGAGAAGGGGGAGCGAGCCGCCTCCCAGAGGAGGGCGAGCAGGCGCCGAAGCAGAGGGTCAGGAGGCTCCCCCAGCAAGCAGAGGGACCAGAGGCACTG
>NW_022900951.1:96106136-96113989 GCF_012274545.1 Fukomys damarensis
AGGCCCAGAGCGAAGGGACACCAGAGCGCAGGGTGTGTGGGGGCGTTTACGAAGGTAGCGGGTTTGGGAAGTCTGGGAAGGAGATGGTGGCGCGAGAAAGGAAATGAAGCTATCTCCAGGGTAAAGTATGGGAGCGGGTAGATCCAGACTTAGAGGAGACACGAAGGCCTAGGACGCCCGAAGTAGCCATGGCGGAATGTAAGGGCGAGAGCGAAAGAGGAGGTGGGGATTAGCAGCAGGTAGAAGCATTGTGCGTGCTGGAGGTGGGGGGGTTGTGCGCATGCGCGGTGTGCGTGTTGAGTGACTGTGGTTTGGGGTGTGTGCGCAAGCTTGGAGTGTGTGCGCAAGCTTGGAATGTAGCATGTGTCAGATATGTGTGTGGCCTGTATTTGGTATGTGTGTGTGCGTTCTGTGGGGCAGATCGATGAGGAGAGGCTACAAGGTGAACAAGAGAGGCCCAGTTGGGGAGGGGGGTTGCCTGAGAAAGGAATAAGGGCTAAATGTGGTGGACAGTGGTACCATGTCAAGCTAATAGGTAAAACCATGTTTAATCTACACCGGAAGAGCAAGAATCAGAAACAAACAAAAATTAAAAATGGAGAGAGAGAGAGAGAGAGAGAGAGAGAGAGAGAGAAAGATTTGGAGTATCAGCAAGCAACAGGGATAGGACTATGAAGGCTGCTGGAGATAGGATTTCAGGAAAATTCGACCAGAAGGGAAATGAGGGATGCATGGATGGTTGACTGCTGAGCTGTTGGAGGGAGCAGGCTTGAAAGGATCCTTAAAGATGGGTCTTTCCCAAACGTGGTAGCTCATCAGAATCCCCTGATGCACTTGAAAAATTCAGATTCCTGGCCTAACCAGCCAGAACCACAGGTAAGCCTCTTGGGGAGGATCAGGAACCTGTTGGAAAGGGCTCCCACTGGCGAATTGGAGAAGCAGCCAGATTTGGAAAGACCTGCTGTGTGGAAAGGAGGAAGAAGATTTGAACTTCTCTAAATGGACTCCTCTAAACATGGGGAGCTCAAGAGGATGTGTTCACATCCTCGCTGGTCTGAGAGAGGAAAGAGAACCCTGCACTAAACAGGTCATATCGACTCCTTTGTTTTGCTTTCCTAGTCCAGCTAATCAAAATCAGATGTGGGATGATTCCTACAGAACTCTCCCACTTAGTTTTTTCTTGTGGAAATTTTAGAATACCTGCTTTCTGTGAGCATGTAACTGCACAGTAATTTGGAAACTATACTTGACGTTGTAGTAGCACATTATCAGTAAATATAATCATAAATAAAGACAGAATGCCTGTCTTTATTGCAAAGTCATTGGAGAGAATATCGATCTGTATACAGAGCACAAGACTGGAGTCAAGCAACTCGCATTCTAGTCCTCTTTCTGTCACTAACCCGCTGTGTAATCTGGTACAAATCATCATTCCCTCTGGGCCTTAATTTCCCCTCCAAAAAGTGACAAGGCTGGCCCATTGTGAAATTTCTTAAGTCTCTAGCCTCCCTACCATTGGAATGGGCCCATTAATACATGACAGTGTTACAGTGGAAATGCATCATATTACAAGGGATACTTAAATTTTTTTCATTTAGTGCTTATTACTGTATGCAAGGCACTGTGCAGGTGCTGGGGATGTAGCAATGAGCAACACAGACAAAAGGTATCTCTTGATGTATGTAGCTCATTGGGAATATATATAGTAGTGAAAGGCTTAATGCTCCCCCTAGACCGTAATTATTCTATGACAATTGTTACGTAAAGGCCCACTCTACTAATCCAGTAACTGTAATTTCTGAAATGGTGAAGTCCAAATCAGTACAGTTTGCCTATTTTCCGACACTTGGTGCTATCATCTCTAAGGGACAAATTTGTGAAAAATGTTTTCTTTTTAATCCTCAGTGGAAATGGCAGCATATAATGATAATTTTAAAATTTTTTATCTTAATTGCATTTACAAGTTGATGAATCTTATTTGCATTTAAAAGTTGATCATAAAATTCATCTAATTTATAAAAAATGTCTTGTTAGATTGAAATTTCAGGTGACTGGGCTATACTGAAATTTGGCATACTGGTTACCAAACAACTTTTTTAATATCAAGGTTGTTTTTCAATGTACTTGTAAAACAAGACACTGTTTAAAGTACAATGGATTTTTTTCATTTACTTGTGCAATATTTAAATAAGTCTAATCATCTACTTTTTTTTTTTTTTTTTTTGGTACTGAGGATTGGACTTGGGTCCTTGCACTTGCGAGGCAGGTGGCAGAACCACTGAGCCAAACCCCCGGTCCTAATCATCTACTTTGAAGTGCCTACAGCATAATTCACTGTCCTTTCAGATAAAAGTTCAGTATAACATATCTAACAGCATTCTGAGCTTTATATAGAACTACTTTTAGGTATTGATTCAGCCCTTTTTCCTGAAAATTTTCATATTTTTACGGTTTCTCTTTAAACCCACTGAAAACAGAATGTGACAAAGCCATCTCCTCTGTGTCTCTTATTTATTGACAGTGAAAGTTTCATAATGTGGATAGATTTTTGGACTATGATAACCTATAAAATGATTTATCCTGCAGATGCCATGAGTTAATGTTCAATTAAGCCTCATAACCAAAGATCTACCTTTGACTCATTAAAACATATCAGCATATATTTATAGAGATATGTTTTCATTTACATATTACTAATTATTAAAAAATCATAATTCTCAGTGGCTTAGCCCAAATGCCTAGAACATAGCCAGCTTCACGTTCTAACGCATGGTCTATATTATCTTGGATCACTCCTTACTACCACTCCTGAAATAACCATTTATGACTTTTATATCATTTACTTGCAAATTGTAGATTAAAAATTTGTAGCGTTTTTATTTAATTTTAGTTTACTTAGTAGTTTAATGACAGGGGATCTTCCAATGTTCCCTACATGATGATCGAAGTATCAATATCACTTTACAGTTTCTGAATGAAATTTGATATTGAAAAAAGGGTCTCGCAAAGGATATTGCAAAAAAGGCATTTTCTGTGCATCAACCTCTGAAAATGTATTATCTGAATAAAGAATTGGTCTTGGTTTCATTTTGTTTTTAAAGAGGGACCATATGGAGTCTTTGCCGGAAGAGATGCATCCAGGGGCCTTGCCACATTTTGCCTGGATAAGGAAGCACTGAAGGATGAGTATGATGACCTCTCTGACCTCACGCCTTCCCAGCAGGAGTCTCTGAATGACTGGGATTCTCAGTTCACTTGTAAGCATTTTAAAAAATTGTTTCTGGATCGGATTTCTACCAGTAATGGAGACTCATGGCAAGACCATAGTTATTACTAAGCAGCCAGAAACTTAGTTGTGTTTTGACAGGCTCCTGAATCTTGGGTAGATCAAGTTAATTGCTTGAAGCAACTGTAGCTGTGCTGAGTCACTTGCTATGATTGCATACCAATTTTTAGCTTCTTCTCTAGAGAAATTTGGGTTTTTGGTTTAAGTTTTACACAGAAGTTTACGTCAAGTTCATGCTAGGATTTGGGTGTGTAGGGGAAAGGACAGTGACCTTCTTGGCTACAGAAAGAGGGTATAAGCCCTCTCTTGTAGAGCTTGCGGTTTAAAAGCAGCCCACATCTCTCTTGAAGAATGGGAGACTTGTGTTCTGCAAAATAGCTTCTCTTTGTATCTAATTGAGCCTAACTATAGGCCTTATCCGCAAATGATGCTTATAATCTGCCCAACAACAATAGTGTCTGCATTTTTAAAAAAGAAAAGAAAGAAAAAAAAGAGACATTTGTTTTTGCTGTGTTATGGGCTATCTTGGGGAAGGGGTACAAATAAGGGGTTAAATTTCATATCTTAAGAATTTAGGAATTAGCTTCTGCTAAATCCAAGTCCTGTGGGTTTAATGGTCACTTCAGCAAGATTTCACTACTATCAATTTGAATAATTTTCCTGCATTTTAAGAGAAGTATGTGAAGGCTATGACCATTTCTTTGATGAAGATTTTTCTTTTAAAATAGAGCTTTCTTTCTATTTACCGTTTTTTATAATCAGTTAAATATTACATGCTCTTCTGGCCATATCCAACCATTTTCTTTGAAAATATTGCTGACCTCAGAGAGTTCTGGGTTTATAATTAGCCAGATATGGCTCCACCTTTTGAATGTGGATCTCAAGAGAACCAAAGGTAGTGGCAAGTTTTTTTTTACTTTGAAAACATAATTCAGCTACCTATCATGGTTGCTAATGTTTGCATCCCAAGATGCCTTTGCTTTGATAGAGATTAATGAGTTGTATGATATCAATAATACACAAAGCTCTAATTTCCAGGGCTTGCCTTCTTCAGTGGGACTACCCCCTCAAAACTATTGTGACACCTCAGCTACACTTAAAGCTGGTGTGGATTTGATTCCCCATAAGACAGGCTTCCTACCTGGCTTTTATTTGTCTTGCACCATCCTGAGCAACTCAGGAACCTTTATGCTATGTTTAAAAAGGGAAGTTTAGATTGTTACCAATGATTATTTCATACAAAAGCAGTTCTGCTTATCTGGCTGGACAGGTTGTTTGCTTCTCTCTTTACTACCCATATTCAGAAAGAGAAGACCTGCTCTTTACTTTGGCTGCAGTGATTTGTTGCCTCGTTTATACTCTTAAATCTGTCGTCTCCAACATCTCCAGTCCTCGCCTGGCTCCATTCCCACATCCTTTACCAATAGTGTTTTCCTCATGCTGGGAAAAAAATTCTGTCTCCTACTATCCTGTCTACTAGACTATATTCCGTCCCTTCACTATCTCCCCAGCCACTGTTTCATTTCCTGTCTGTGCCTCCTTCCCCACTCCCTACAATGTGGCTTCTATCCCTAAAATTGAACTCTCTGTCAAAGATTCCCATGGACCTGCTTCTTGCCAGTTCCGACTTCACTTCCCAGTCCATGTTGTGGCTCTCTAGTTATATGCCCCTCCGGAGTGGCTCCCTCAATAGAGTCCTCATTTTGATCAAGGGCTAGCTAGGTTTCATTTTATTAACTCATATTTTGAGATTTCTTTTGAAGTGTCTTATATTCTTTCCATTCTATTCTTATGGACACTGCCATACTCCTAGCCCTGGTTCCTTCACATCTGGCTTTGCACACTAGCCCCAGGATCGCCCTGCTCCTAGGCGCCCTTTACTGAATCTGCTTTATATATCACAGTGGTAATATTTTCGTCACAGCTCTATTTTGCTGTATCATTCCTTTATTCATAATACTTTCAGTGCCCTTTGCTACTTATAAATTCATATTCCTCAGGCTGGCTTTCAGGTCTTTCATAACATTCCCCACACTGGGAAGGAAATCTTATCTCCTACTGTTTCCACACACCTGACAACGTGGTCTCTTAATTGCTTCCTAGATATGTTCAGTCTTGCTTATATACTTTGTACATATTTTTGTTTTCAGGAAGTATCTCTCTTACCAAATCCTTCCACACATTTTCCACATCGTATCCTTCCATGACGTATGCTGCAGCCCTTCTGACTAACACATAAAGAGATTTGGTTCAAAATACTCTCTATATACACAAATCGTTTTGACATTACTTTGCATACTTCTTGCCAAACATCACTTCCTGTTTTATATTTCTGTGTTTTAAACAAAACTGTAATTCCTTTTTGTCAAGAACTACGGTATAAACCACTTTTGTATCCTTCAAGAAACCTACCGCATTGCCAAGTGGATTGCAGGCCCCTAATAAATGCTTTTAAATGAAATGTAGCAGTGATCTTTTATAAAGCATGAGACTGACCATTGGTGTTTTCTTTTCTACCTCCAGTCAAGTATCATCACGTGGGCAAGCTGCTGAAAGAGGGGGAGGAACCTACTGTATACTCTGATGAGGATGAACCAAAAGATGAGAATGCTCGGAAAAATGATTAAAGCATTCAGTGGAAGCATATCTATTTTTGTATTTTCAGAACCATTTGTAACATTCCAGTCTGTCTTTAAAACATAGTGATTTCAATATTTAGAAAAGTTTGAATTTGCTGTAAATTTTCTAATTAACATCACTAGTGACACTGATAAAACTAACTTCTTAGACTGCATGAGATGTTTGTATGTCACAAATCCAGAAAGTGAACTGCAGTGCTATAATGCAAATGTTAATACAGTTTTTCTTCTATATGTAGTTACCACAAGATGAATTTAAATTTGTTTTTCCAGAGCGACAGGTAAGACTTGGGTATTTCCACAAACAGGTAAAAATGTTAAATGTGCACCAAGAATGAAGGATCAACTTGTAATCATGATCTTTTCTAAATAAATCCTTTATATTCAATTGACTTAACTGCATGATTTATCTACCTTTAAAGCAAATCTGCAGTATTCCAAAGGCTTTGGTATAAAGACAGCTGTCCAATAACAAAAGGAAATCTCAATGCTGGGCTCAATTAGGAGACATATTTACTATGTTTCTGGACCACTTTGTGGTGCTTATCCTCCTATAGCCACACAAACAGCAACATTCAATTAAGATTAAAACAAGATCCAAAAAAAGATTAAAACAAGATCTAAACATTTAAATGACAGCTTTGTGAAAAAAATCCCTAAATACATGAAGAAGATTGTAGGACTGGTTTCCCAATCTCCCATGTTCATAGCAGAGTAATGTTTATTTGACAGCATGTTAAGTGCAAGAGGGGCATATAGCACAGGACCAGGCATGTACTTTCCTGAGAACCTGTGATCACACACTGAAGAATGAGGAAAGAGTACATGTCACTAACCAAGTGGTTTTTAAAGTATATTAATAAGGTAACAGTTTCCTTCTGTCATTATAAAACTAGCCACTTCGAAAGTAGCAATCAAGTGTCTAGTCTTGGATAGTGCTCTTTGTTAACATTAAACTTAGCTTAAGTAGACTCTACAGTTGTATGACTTTGTAAAAGTATTAAATGAACAAGTGAGGTTGCAAACTCTTGTGATTGTAGTCAAATAGTCATTGTATTTTCTTGTGAGATGTGTTTAATGATTTTACCTCAAATCAGAAAAGAAAATGAAGTGCTTTGGTCAGTTAATAAAATGATTTTACCCAGAGTAGTGTGGTCATTTATTTTAACTTTTAAAACCTTGTTCTGGGCTGAGGATTCAGCTCAGAGGCACTGTACCTGCCTTGCAAGCAAACCCCAATAGTGGAAAAAACAAATAAACAAAAAAAGAAAACCTTATTCTAAGAAGTCAGATTGTTATTTTACTTTAGCTTAAAGTTGTTTCACTTTTTTTAATCCATAATGGAAAGTGCTTTATTTTTTATTTAATTTTTTATTTTGTTAGTACATACTTGCAGTTCATACAGTTTACAATCATCTTGGGAAGTGGTTACATGTTCATTGAGTACGGATTCTTTGTATTTCCAAAAGAAACAAGTTTAGAAGGGCATATCTTCACAATCCCACAATAAACCAAAATTTACCTTGTCCTGTTAAGGAATAGTAAGTTAATTTTTTTTTGTGGCTTGTCAAATTCTCTTTAAGTCAGAGCTCTTTATTAACTAAAGTCTATAGCAAGGTTTTATGGAGTAATGTTGCTGAAGGTATTGTCATTACAGATTGCTGAGAAAAGGTTTTATTTTTTTGTTGATGTATTGTCTGATCAGGAATGTTTACAGTAATATTAATTCATCTCAGGTCAAAAGAAGGATAACAGTTGCATATATAGTCAGTTGTATAAACATGGACAACCTATTCATGCATGAATATTACTGTTTTATCACTTTACTAATGAAATTGGCAGTGTTTACTTAGATGTATTTCCTTAACCAAGAAATCTGTTTTTAATTTTTTGTGTTATCTAAGCACATTGCACTTGTTTTTTTTTTT
>NW_022900951.1:96114243-96127405 GCF_012274545.1 Fukomys damarensis
ATTCAACAAATATTCAAGTGCCTGTTTGGTGCCAGGCACTCTATTATGCCTTATCCTTTGGGAAAATTGTCAGGGAGAGAAGTTGGGCTACCTTTGCAACCTGAAGTCTCATCTAGATGGGAAGATTACACTCCTTTTATAGACAGGTTTATCTGTTGCCATGAGAACAACATCCAGAGCATAGTTCAAGCTTCGGGTCCAATAGCTTGACTGTCCATATCACATTGTGTTGATTGCATAAAGGGTTATTACTAGAAGGCAGGACTTTTATTCAAAACCTTAGCCAGCTAGATATACGTAAGCCATGTTATGAGAGGAAGGTTAACATCTGCTCCTCACCTACTGACATCCAAAGAGCTGCAGAGACTCTGTTCTCAGTATCAGCATTGGTGATTCGCAAGCAGTTCCAGCTGCATGTTTCCTGGATTTGCCTATCTGTGGATTCTCAGGATGGTGCAATGCTCACTTTACCTCATAGGGCCAACTTTATAAATAAATCCTTGGTCCAGGATCAGCATTCATACATGCCTTACTATTTCAGAAAGAGCTCTTTGAATCCAACAAATACCATTTCGGTTCTAAAGTGCCTAGAGTTTAAGGTACAGTCTGCCTTTGTTACATAATACTTAAAATAAGTTGCTGTTCAATTCGTGTATAAATAGTTAATTCTTGAATGATCAAATACTGATTATTAATGCCGTTATTTTCTCTGACTAGACTCTTCATCTTGCACATATAATTAACTACCACCCAGTACTTAAGGGATGAGGTGGAATTCCATAGTCAACTTTGCTATCTTTTAATAGCATTGCTAAAATGTACTGGAAGATGATTGTAAATCTAGATATGATTTCAACTCATCCAAAATAAATACAAAATTCTGTAACATCTAACAGTTCCCACAAACTCATCACAAAGGGAAAAATTACATAAAAATAATATTAAAACTAGACATCTATATTTCCACAAAATTATTATGGGTATACGACATTCTAACCAATACATGTGGTAAATGAACAAAAGTATAATGGTCACTGCAGCAATTTTATTTTTAATATATCTGAAAATTAAGTGTATTATTTCTCTAACAATGCAAATTTAAAAAGAACAACATTAGTGAAACAAAGCATACCATATTACAGGTAGAAACTGTCCCTCCATGGAAGTATCAGCAAAAAAATGAACATTTTAATCAGCTTTGCAACAAATAAAAATATATTTATTTGGTTCTATTTTCAATATTACCAGGTTACATTGCCATCTACCTGAGAGTTTTAAATGAACTAATTAAAAGCATTGAAAAATTTTTAGCTTTCTTACAGCACTATCAGCAGCACATACAATGAAAACACCTATTTTAAAAGACAGTTTAAAATTTAGGCCTATATTTAATAAGACATACAAAAAGATAGGAGAAAATATATCTGTACCACTTAAATAACAGAGTGCAACAAAGTATAATATTAATTAAGAGAAAACGGTTACAATGGTTTCAATTCTGTTTCATTCCTTACTAAGCCTTTCAACTGAAAAGTACAGGATAAGTTGTTCTCTTCCTTATTCAAGGCCCACACACAAAAGAGGCTGACCCAAATCTAAAAGTCTTTACCACAAGATGGATATAAAACTCCAGGCTTGTTCAGAATATCAACATAAAACCAGTATTTTACGTTCTTCTAGCTCTGAGGATGGTTTTTAGCAAACAAATCAAACAAGACAAAATGTTATATAAAAATGACTTAGCACCAGTTCTATTATACAAAAGAAGCACATACTGTATTCTGTAATTTATTTTTATTTCTTTACTGAGCAGAAAATTATTTCCATGCCAAAAGAAACTGCAAAGAAAACTATCAAAGGACAGAAGGGCTTGGGGTGCAGCTGAGTGGTAGGGGTTCTATCCCCAGCACCATAAAAAAAATTCAAAACAGCTTTCCTACTTTCCAATACAGACTCAAAATTTTTTGTTGTTCTCATTGTTGTTTGTTTCAATGGCATAAAACATAAAAAAATAAGGAGACAAGTCTTCACTAGAGAGTAATATCTATTTACCAGAAAATTTTCTAACAAAATACCAGCAGTTAGTAGTTTAAAAGGCTACTCTGGATGATGGTACTTTGAACAAGAGTGTTCGCTGCTAGTCCTCAGAGGAGAAAAGGCACTCGCCCCATGAGCAATTTTTCAGATTTCAGAAGTCAAACCTAGTTTTGCCAGCACAGTTACTGGCTTGAAAGTGGAATGGAATACAAGAGAGCCAATAATAAATAGGTTGTTATCTTACTAGTAATAATCACAATCTTTGATGATATGATCATTTCTGAGGTTTTGTATGTCCTGACCACCTCTATTAAAATGTGACCAGGAAGATCAGTGAAACAATTCTTGGCTTCTACTTCAGAAAAGTAAGGTTCTGTAGCCACTTCAGACACCAGGTTGCTTAAGAGGCTGGTTATGGGCACACATCGTGTGGCATTATTCTGGACAGCCACACCGACTGGCATCCCACATTGTTCTATTCACTGGTGCTCTTCTACAGAATATCAAATTAAGACTGTGAAATGAATTGTGTCATATGAATATGTTGTTCTCCACTGCTTCTGTGGATTAAAATCACCTTTTCCTGTTGCAGGCAATCTTGAATCTCACTGATGTCTTCAAATGCCAGGCCAGGTATAGCTTTGTTGGGGAAAATAAAGTCATTTACTACCCTGAGGCCCTAAATCCAATATAAGGCAGAATAAATCAGCCAAGCTTTTTTATAGAACATGCACTTCACTAAAAGGTAAATCTTTAATATTCTATAAAATATCTCAATTTAAAAACATATTTAAGAAATCCAAAACAAGTAAAAAGATAAATTGTTTATGTTAGAGTTTACAAATCCTGTATACATACAATTTTTCCACAGCTAGAAAACTATGGCCTTTTCTCTTAAATCTTCCTAACTCCATGGCACTATTGAGGACTGAGGAGGCACTTGTTACTATTTTATAAAAGTCATTTGGGGGATACTCAGTGACTTTTTACAAACTGATGTCACCCGACCCTGAGCGAAAGGATTACATAACTTGAAATGGAATACCCATCATGTGCTCTCTTCTCAAGTGCCATTATCGGTGCCCCCAGGATCTTCAATATTTCCCTGTGGAAATATCCCTGATTATATCACTTCAATCCTGTTGCTTTTAAAGGATGGAAAGACATGAGGATCATTATTTAAAACTCTGCTAATGAGCCTCTGACTGTTTAAACCTCAAAGGAAAACCCTAGCCCCTTTCAGATACTTCCAAAATGTTGTCTCTAAAAGGACAATTCTTTGACTACTATGAACACATCAGTAAGATTAATTTACTTCTGGTGGGTGCTCATGAAATTCTTTAATGTCATAAAGATGTCTGTAACATATTCTAGCTGTTATCCCTCTTTTTAGCTACAATTACTAAACATGAGTCAGTAGCTTTTTACTGCATGTGATATTTCTGACCAAATCACAGAACATGCAAAAGGAGCCTTATTCATTCACTATTGTCATTTGAAGGTCGATGATGATGATGATGATGATGATGATGATGATGTGACAGCTAAAGAACCGTGGAGGGGCTATCTCAACGTTAATCTGCTCCTTTACTGGCACCAAATTAAAGCTGTAAAAAAAAAAAAGGTTTATCTTGAAGTTTTGCAAGTGCATTGTTACCAAGCTTCAGAATCTGGAGGTTTTATATTTCCAAAGCTTGCCAATGCATCTGCAGTCATTTTGACCTAAGCTTTAAACTTTGGCAAGGTTTTGCATTTGACCCTGCGCAAGCTCTTGCTCTGTAGTTGCTAACTACATAGCTATATTTGGTTTTAAATTTTTCTGTTTATGAGTTGTTTATTGTAAATATGGGTGTTCCTGATCAAACTGCCCATCAAAACATTTGAAAATATAAAGAACTAGTGTAGTTGTTTCCTAAATAGCTTCCACAGTCAATGTGCTTGTTACTATTATGTCTAATATAATAATTATCAGAATTCAGCATGAAATCTTTAGAATTCTCATGTTTTTTAAGCCTTCTTGCATCCTGGTTGTATTCTGACTTCCAAGAACTTTCTCTTCTTTTGGGATAATATCCCAAATATAAAGCATTAGCACTTTTTGATGATGGCGTTGGCACATGAGAGGGTCTACAGTTCACTTTGTGGTCCAATATGCTACCACTAACCCTCCTCTTCTTTCTTGTGATTTCTTCTAATTGATCACTGGAACTGAATTCATGGTAGTAGTCTTCTTCAAACAAGTAGCTAGATGTTAGTTTTTCCCTCTTTTTGCTGTTGTTCTCATCTCTAATAGAACTGCTTTCATCCTCAAGCCATGAGCATCTTGGTTCATACTTAGACCTCTTGCCTGGTGTCCTAAGCTTGTATTTGGAGTATTTTTCCTTACCATCATGTTTCCACTCTGAATGCAAGGTCTGATGACTTGACCTAGATTTTTGTTTGCAAGCGATGACTTCATCATTGTCAAGAGTTCCTTCTTCAGGGGAGCTATGATATGTGGCCACAGATTCCTCTTTCTCCTCTTCATTTATGCTAAGAATTTCACTGAAGCACTCAGAATCACTACTAATTTCCTCTAAGAAATCTGTCAACTTCAAATCTAAGCCTACTGATCTGAAAGGTGAGGAAACTTGATGTCTCCTTGTGGATTTGGAATCACTGGCCTGGTGAGTATGAGTCTTTTCCAAGAGATGCCACTTTGCATCAGTTGGGAACAGTTGATCACCAGCTTCACTGGCTGTATCCATGCAATCACTTTTAAATCTCTTAGTACACTCTTTGGTATAATCCACTTTTCCTCTCTTTTGTGATTTGTGCTCAGGGTCTTGCATGCTTCCTGTTGACCAGTGATCATCTTCCTGGATATCTTCTCTTCTTTCCAGGTTTTCCATTTGGCTCAAATTGGTTGAGGGATGCCTTTGTTTTCTCAAACTGATCTGAAATCCATTTCCTTTAACCTGGACATCCCTCTGCCACTGACATGTATTTGTTATGTGACTTGCTTCTAGGAAGATACGAGAATATTTTGGAGTCTGATAATAATTTAATAAATAGTCAATAAATTCGTCTGTTTCATAGATCTTCTGTTTTCTGCCATGGTCTCTCTCAGATAATCTGGAAGAACAGGATTTATGAGCACTGTGAGCACTGTGGTGCTCCTCATTTTCAAGAGATTGACCTTGAATCATTGTAATTTGCAAGGAATTCGGGTCAGAGACCAAGCTGTAATTGTGTTTGTCAGTTAATAATTTTCTAGTTCTCTCTTTTCTAGATGAGTATCTTAATTTCTTTCCCCCAAGACAATGGGAAGATTTATGTAAGCGATTCCTAGTTCTTTTCCTCATTTTTCGTTTTTGTTTATTGTCAGCCTTGGCAACCTGATATTCTGGCATTTCTTCTTGATTTGGAAGATGCTGAGCATTTAACTCTTCTTCCTCCCGAGTTTCCAGTGTGTTCCCTGGAGTATGACTGGCTTCAGGGCCTGTAATATCAACCTCCTCTAGGCAAAATTGGGTGGATCCCTTCAAAGAAAAAAGAAGTCAAAAGCCTCACATGAAAAGCTGAACAGATTAAAAACTTCTAAAGAAAATCAGGCTCTCTCATGTTGTTCTGAAGAGATTCAAATACCCAAGATAGATCCAAATTAAAACAATGTTACACTGAGAAAATAGGAAGGAATAAATTAAATGTCTTTATCTAATATGGCCTGCTTTTATTTAGTTGATACCCATTCTTATGTCAGAAGGCACCACACTTTACATAGATGTCAAAGCACGCAACTCTCTTTGCATGTGTTCAAAAATTGATGTTCTAGGAATTGTAGTAAGAGCTAGAGAGTCAAAGAAGAATTAGGCATGCTCTATAGACCTCCCAGAAAATTCTAGCACAAGAAAAGGCTGATGGGTGAAACGTGTGTCTATAAAGGTCACCTGGCTTAAAGAAAAACTATCTCTCTGCTGTGAATTCCAGCCTCTTATTACAGTTTGCAGGTAAAGGTGTCTCTTAAGTTGTCCCACCTTACCTGCTTGATTAGGAAGCAAGCCACTGGGGCTGTGGGTGCAGTTCAGTGTTAGAGCACTTGCCTAGGATTCAAGAGGCCCTGGGTACCATCCCCGGAATCAAAAGATAGAATAAGCAAGACATTAAGTAGTAAATATATCTATGACCGTGGTTCTACTGGAGGCTAGGTCTGTGATGCTGTCTGAACAACTGCAGAGCAAGTAAAGGTGCTGCCCACACTATCTCCCACCCTGGGAGGGTTTTACTGTGTTCCCACTGACACTTGTCACACCTCAGGGCACACTGCCTACCCACTGCCTGGGATTAGAATTTATACTGAACATAATGGGCCTAAGTATTAAGGGGGCCTAGAATAGACACCACACCCATTTAAAGAAATAAATTCTTTACAACTCATCACTCTTGGCTGTTATTAAGGTAAACTAAAAGGAAAAAAGATCCAGCTAGCTTTATTATAAACATAAACGTGAAATTTTGGGGTCCTCATTTTACTAGGTTGATAGTCCATGGTAATGAGGCCAAATAGATATAAAATTAAAGCATTCACTCTTCACATTTAAAAATACTGAATATGGATTTTAAATTAATATTTTGAGAGATTTTTCTGGATTTTTATCCAGGAATTCTGCTGTGTCTGTCTCTAGGAGCTCAGGAAGAAAAAGAAATACATTCCCAAATCTAAACTCTTCAAACAAAGCAATGGCTCTGTGAGGTAAGACATTCTCGACCAAATAGTTGAAGAGTAGACTAACAAGAGCTTGCATAAAGTTCAAGGCTTTCCCTTCTCCAAATCTGTTCCAGGTGAACAGCCAAGTCTGCAGAAGACTACAAACCTAGCACCCACACCTATCCACTGCATGCCCCTGGCATTGCTCATTACATGTGTTAGGAACTCAGAAAAGTAGATTAACTAGCTGAGTTGCTCTGGTATTACAGCCCTGAAGTTTAGAAATGCAAAGTGGGGAGTGGGGCCAGGGCTGAGACATAGGTCCTTTAGAGAATGTAGATATCCTTTTTAGAAATCCACAGCTGGGTTTGCTGGAGATCATTCTATTTTAAAGAAATTCCACTGAATACTCTGAGTCTCCCACGGAACCGATTTTCAACAGGCCTTGCTTAATTGCAAAGGTTGGGGCTCTGAAAGGTTAGTACGTACCCAAATTGAAGAACAATTGGATAACAGCCTTACTGAAATTTTCCTCAGGAGGACATGGAGCAACCGAAGGGCCTCCACCCGCCTCTGAGCCAGCAGGTACTTCCTCTCCTCCCACTCTTCTGAAGAGTCCAGTTCCTGGGGCACCTCAGCTTTGGTTTTAACCTTCTGTCTCCTCTGCCGATGGTTTCCCATTTCCTTCAGAGCTCTCCTCCTGACCCTGGCTTTCTTCCTCTTTTCCTGGGCTTTCCTCTCTTCGTCTTTTCTTTTTCTGGATAATGATTAAGATGAAACCATTTGAAAGTTTTATTTTTAGGCCTTTGCTCCCTTCTACACACGCATACACCAGGGGAAGACAAGTCAGTTAGGTTTCTAGAAATCTACCACTGCTAACCCCAGGACCTGACACAGACAAAAAACAAAAAACAACAACAAAAAATCAAAAAACACTTTCAAACATCAGTCAAGGGAGAAAGATACATAATTTTGTTGATCAAATACAAGCACATAAAGGAGACATGAAGAGATGGGGGAAGGAAGGGAGGAGAGAGAAAGAATGGAAGAGAGGGAGGGGGCAGGGAAGGAGGTAAAGAGCAGAGCAGAGAGAAAGGGGTAAGACAGGAGGGAGGAAGGAAGAGAATTCACAGGAAGGGCTTCTAGTCTGTTCTCAGACCACAAGCAGGGACTATAGGACCCAGCTTTCAAGGTGATTTCTTTTTTCTTGAAATCAAAGCTGTATGTGGGTTGTTGGTTTCACATAGGCATATAACAATAAGTCAAGGCACTTAAAAAATCTTCAGGGTGAGAACTGACCCTTGGCACATTATAATAACCCAGAATACTATCATACTTCTGGTTTAGAAGAATATAGGTTTTTTTAAAACTGCTGTTCTCTGAAAATTAAAACTAATAAAGTTAGGCCTTATGGGAATGTGGGAAGGAGAAAAGGGGCAATTACTTGAGTCAGAACCTAGCCAAAAACCAGAGGATTATCCAAATGGAATGTTCCATCTGGAATCTGGGGGGAACTGTACCTTGACTGGGCTGAAATTTCAGCCAAGTTTCCTAGATGTGACCACACCTAATTCCTATAACCCTACCAGCCAAAAGGGAAGGGCACATGTAAGGGTACCCTTTATAACCTTTAAATTATACATACATACATATATATATGTAAATTATAGATATATAAATATATATATGTATATAAATATATAGGTATAGATATTTGCAGTACTAGGAGTTGAGCGTTGAGGCCAGGGCCTTTTCACTGAGCTACATACCCAGAACTGTTTTATTTTTTTGTTTTGAGACAGAGTCTCACTGTTATCCAGGCTGGGCTTGAATTTTTGATCTTCCTGCCTCAGCCTCCTAGAGTACTGGGATTATAAGCATGCACCACACCCAGCTGGAATGTTTTAATTTATATGCAAGAGGAAGGGCCAGGCAATAAAACTGGTTTTCAGGGCCCTGTAGTTCTAGCCCATCTGTTCCTTCTTAGCAAACCTTTGACAACCAATAACTCTTTCTAGGCTCTAGCTCCTAAATTTGGACAAAACAATAACTTCAAAAGAAGTAAATATGGAAGCTTCTTTACCTGACAGAAAGAATTTGGATCAACAGTGAAAACTATCCCACAAATCTATCACTTTTTGGCCTGTGGGTTACTTTGGTTACTGACCATTTTATAGAAGAAAATGTTTTCTAGGCCTATTTTTCATTTTAAATGGATAGGCTCAGTAATATTGGTAAATTATATATAAACTGGAAAAATTTCTAATTGAGTAGGTTAGAATTTTCACTATAAAAGTTCCTAGTTCTTTTTTTTAAATCATGTCTTCCTATATATCTTAATCTTACTCATCCCATTACTATTCATTACTTGTTCTCCTTTACAAAAATATTTCTTCAGTCCATTATTTCCAACTGTTTTGTCATTTGGCTTCATAACAGAGCAGCCTAAAGACTGTAGCCTTCAATGGAGTTTTCTAATCTGCACCGATACCTGCCCCCACCCCAATGTTATCTATGAAATCGAGGTATTTACCCAAAAGGATTAATCCATAAAGCAAAAGAAAAGGCTTCTTCATGAAATTTGGTCTACTCACCTTTCAGCTACTTCCTCTTCTCTTTTCTTTTCTTTTTTTCTTTCTTCCTCCAGCTGTTGTAATTTTAGCCTTTCCTGGTTTCTCTTCCTTATAGCTCCTTCACTGAAGTGTTTGGTTGTATCAAACATAACCTGCCCCCAAACAGTTTAGAGTTTGATTAGAAGGGTTTTTCAATTGACTTGGTATGTCCCAAGCCAGAAAGCTCAAAACAATATGGCACATGGAAATTCTAAACCAAATGAATGCAAAATGCCTCCTCTGCATCCCAGTATCCACCCTGTTCCACTGCTTGTTGGACATCGGCTGAACAGCACTTCTGGACACCAAGATTTTCTTGGTAGAACCCTTAAACAAGTTTATCAAACTACTTCCTTAACTTTACACAATTTAATCTGTCAGTCATATCTCAATAAAGATGTTTTTAAAACTTGAGGTGCTTACATTACATAGGGCCATAGGCAACATCACAGTGCCAACCTACACACAGGCTAGAAATACATTTCACCTCTGGTTTGTTATAAAAATCAACTGAGTTAAGCCTGGTGTGGTGGTGGAAACCTGTAATCCCAGCACTATGGGAGGTTGAGGCAGAGGGATCCCAAGTTTAAATCTCATCTGGAGAACTTAGTAAGACTGCCTCAAAATGAAAAGTATAAAGGGTTAGGGATCAGCATGAAAGCCCTGAGTTCAATTCCCAGTACCACATGTACAGAAAACAATCAACTGAGTTAATGTATTTTTTGAAAGCATCAAAGACAAACAAACAGGGGCCTGGTATGTAGCTCAGGGGTTCTGCCGCCTGCCTTGCAAGCACAAGGACTGGAGTTCAATCCCGGGTACCAAAAAAACAAAAAACAAAGAAAGACAAATAGTACTCAACATGTATAGTAGGGAACAGGAACAGGAAGCAAAGATGTAAGAAAAATGACTTAATAAGAGATAAGATCTGACCATCATCCTTACTAAACTACTTTTCAAAGTTTGAAATAAAGTGGTTGAGATAAGCAGTTTGCTTAAAAAAAAAGGGAGGCAGGAGTACCCATTTAAACACGTTTGAGAATGACAAACAAATTCATAACCATGGCTACTATTGAGGGGAGGGAGAGGAATGTGACTGAGGACTGAAACATGGAGGGGAGTACTCTCACTTTACTGGCAATGCTTTATTTTTTAAGCTTAGAGTGGTATATGGGTAGTTATAGTATTTGCTATATCTTTTGTCAGATTGAATATCTCATAATTTAAAAATATACATTTTAACATAAGTGGACACATGCACTCATATACACACACTCACACAGTGGTCGCTGTAAGCCCAAATGAATGCTCAAGATTGAGAGAAAAAGCAGTACTTAGTCTTACATCTTTCCCACTGCTGGACTAAGACTTCAAGAAGTACATGACCAAAGCATGCAGACATCAATGAGGTGACATAATTGGATAGACAGGCAGATTTTGAAAGTGAAGGATTTATAATCTTTAAGATTATGTGTTAGCAGTTTTTCTGACAGACATCCTGAAAACACAGGCTGTGACTCCAGGAGTCACGAGGCAATAAACTGCTGTCCTCGTAGTTTCAGACGGCATCTATCCCTTTCTCTCAACAACTTATCAAATATAGTAAGTATATGAGATAGCTCCATAGGGGCTTCAAATACTCCTTTAAAGCCCTCAAGAATCTGAGGCAGGAGGCCAGACTGTAGCGACCATCACTTTAAAATCACAGCTGGTGGGAATGCCTGATAGCAGAAGACTGATTATTCAAGTTAAGCTGAGTTCTCTTCTCAAACTTCCATTTATTGATCACAAAGGTAAAGACACAATTGATAGAGCTTGGTGACATCTAAGGAAATTTCTTTTAGATGCTTCCATTCAACTTTCACTCAGGATAACTTGAGCAGTGGAAAATAAAAGGTAGTTTGGCTACTTCTTACCTTAATGTTACATGCCAGAGCTTTCCCATCATCTCCCTTAAGCATCAGCTTCATTCCTCGAAGTGACTCCATGGCTTTTATGAAGTCTGTTGACTCCTGGTACTGGATAAAGGCCTCGAATGTTTGCAGACCAAAGCTAAAACTCCCAAAGCTCCCACCAGTCATCACTTCTCTGTA
The DNA here is from genome assembly GCF_012274545.1 of Fukomys damarensis. NCBI lineage: Eukaryota > Metazoa > Chordata > Mammalia > Rodentia > Bathyergidae > Fukomys > Fukomys damarensis. The sequence goes on from NW_022900951.1 coordinate 96,125,673, forward strand.
GGGGTCAAGCATAGGGATATCCACATTCTTGATTTTCCCAAAACTTTCAAAGACTACCCGAAGGATCTCCTCACATGGCTTCTCCCCACTGGAACCTTTAGGTGCAAACCATTTACAGGGCAAACCTTCAAAATATATGGAATCTGGGCTCTTATCATAGTCCTGCTCTTCAGCTCCATCACTTAATGAGGCCTCTTTTTCCTTAGGGAAGTGTTCCCACTCTCCCTGGGCATCTGTAGCCACTACTTTTAAGTCTGTTTTCAAACCATTTAGCTTGATGATCTTCCCATGTAACTTTGCCTTCAGGATCTGAACCAAACTTCGGGTTTCAGCCTCACCCTCAAATCTGATGAAGTCCTTTGTACTTTTAGAGAGCCGAACTGTGGTGAATTGGTCAGGGCAAATGAGATTCTTTAGTTGGTCAAGAACTTCCCAGTTAGAGAAGGGCCTCACAGGCTCTAGACTTTCTGGGAGCAATACATTGATCATCAATTTTGCTATGGGCTTGAGGTAGAGGTGCTGAGCAGCACAGAGCTCCGTTGCCTCAGAGTTATCATATACCACTGTGACCGTCATGGTATCCTCAGACCACCTTGGAGGGCAAAAGAGAAAATGTTGATACAAATGGAGATTTGGACTATGAAATGGGCCTAGCATTTCAGGACTCAGATCAAACTGAGAGAGGAAAGTACAGTATATTTTGAGTAGAATTTAAATCATTATTTTATAACTCTTGGAACTAATAAGTGATTACAGTAAAGTCACAAGACAGCTTTCTTATATGCACCCAAACAGAATTTGATATTTAAAACATGATATCATTTGCATTAGCATAAAATTACTTAAGTATAAATCCAGAAAAATATGAACAAGATCTATATGAGGAAAACTAAAAAACTCTGATAAAAGATATCAAAGAACTAAATACATGGATCATGGATATGAAGACCCAAGATATCACTTCTTTCTAATTTGACCTATAGACTCAATGCAGTCCCAATCAAATTCTCATTAAGTTATTTAGTCACTCATAAACTGATTCTAAAGTTTGTATGGAGAGGCAAAAGACTCAGAATAGCCAACTAGATATTGAGGGAGAGAAAAAATGCTGGAGAACTGATAATAATGGACATCAAGACTTACTATAAAACTACAGTAATAAAGACAGTGTGGTATTGGGAAAAAGATAGACAAATAGATCAATGAAAGAGGAGGAAGCCCAAAAATAGACCTGCATAAATAAAGTCAACTCATCTTTGCAAAAATGAGCAAAGGCAATACAATGGAATTAAGTCTGTTCAACAAATGGTGCTAGAACTATTGGAAATCCGCATGACATTGGGTATGATGAATGATCTTTTGGATGTAATACTAATGACATGATCCATGAAATAAATCATTGGTAAGCTGGATTTCATTAAAATTTAAAATTTTTGCTCTGTAAAAGACAATGTCAAGAGGATGAAAAAAGACAAGACACAGAAAAACTATTTGTAAAATATGTCAAATTGTTATGGTTTAGACCTAGAATCCCCCCCAAAGTCTCATGTGCTCAGAAGTGGGGCTTTTGGAAGGTGATAGGATCATGGGGGGACTAGATTAACCCACTGATGAGTTCATAGCTGAATGTGCTTTCAGAAGGTAGGAACTGTCAGAGGAGGCAAAGTCAATGGGGTTGTGACCTGGAAGGGTGTATCACCTTCCTAAGCGCTCTCTCCCTCCCTCCCTCCCTC
>NW_022900951.1:96127552-96146964 GCF_012274545.1 Fukomys damarensis
CCTCTTTCTCTCTCTCTCTCTCACCTTCCTAAGCACACTCTCCCTCCCCTCCCCCCCCTCCCCTTCCTGGCTACCAGGGGATGAGCAGTTGTCCTCTGCTAAAACCCTTCCACCATGCCCTTTCTACTTTGGAGCCCACTGACTACAGACTGAATCCTCTAAAGACCGTAAACCAAAATAAACCTCCTCTCCTTTAAGTAATGGGTGTTGGATATTTTATCCCAGTGACAAGAAAGTGATTAACACACAGATAAAGGACTGTTATCCAAAATATGCAAAGAATACTTAAAATCAAACAATATAAGTACAAAGGATCTGACTTAAAAATTGGGCCAAAGACTTTAATACCTCCCCAAAGAAAACATGCAGATGTCAAAGCAGTATACAAAGATGCTCCACATCACAAAATCATCAAGGAAATGCAAATTAAAACAAATATGAGAGACCACTAACAACAATTAGAATGACCAAAATCTAGAATACAGACCACACCAAATGCTGACAAGGATGTGGAACAACAGAATTTCATTCATTGCTGGTAGGAATGCAAAATGGTATAGACATTTTAGAAAACATTTGATAGTTTTTTTACAGAACTAAACAAACTCTTGTAATAAAATCTAGCAATTATACACCTTGATATTTACCCAAATAAGGTAAAAATTTATGTCTGTGAAAAACTTGTACACAATGCATACATGGGCTTCATTCATAATCATCAAAACGTGGAAGCAACAAAGATGCTGCTCAGTAGGTGAGTGTATAAAAAACCTTTGGTACATACAGGTAGTGGAATATACTATTATACAGCACTAAGAAGAAATGAGCAATTGAGCCATAAAAAAGCATGGAAGAAACTTAAGTGCATATAATTAAGTAAAAGAGGTCAATCTGAAGATCCAATATACTGTATGATTCCAACTATCTAACATTGTGTGAAAGGATGACTATTGAGACAGTGAAAAAGATTAGCAGTTGACAGGGGTTGGGGGGAAGAATGATAAACAGAAGGAGTACAAGGAATTTTTAGGACAGTGAAATTATTATGTAAGATACTATAATGGTAAATGCATGTTATTACATATTTGCCCAAACCCATCAAACGTACAACACGAATAGTGAATCTTCATGTAAACTATGGATTTAGGATGATAATAATGTATCAATGTGTTAGTCACTTGTAATAAATGTGTCACTCTGGTAGGGGATATTGATAATCATGGAGGCAATGTATGTGTGGGAACAGGGGGCATATAGGAACTCTCTACACTAGTGATGGTGAACCTTTTAGAGACTGACTACACAAACCACAACCCAAAACCCACTCATTTATCACAAAGTGGCAACGCTGCAATTAAAGCTGAATACTGAGATTTTACCTTAGAAAAAAACAATTCACACATTAACATCTCTTGTCTTAAAAGAAAAGTAAGTAACACATGTGCAATAGGTTCACCACCAATGCTCTATACATTCTTCCCTATGAACCTAAAACTTCTCTGAAATATAAGGCCTGTTAATAATAAAATATATTTACTTAAAGTATTTGTTTAATGAGTTTGAGAGTTTTCAAGGAGTTACAATGTACTGTATCTCAGCTTCCTTAATCATCAAACAGAGTCATTAAGATTTGTAGGAGAATTAAATGAATGAGTATAGGTGACATGCTTAGGAAGTTCCCAATAAACATAAGCTATGACTGTCATGTTTTAGTAATAGTAGTTTTATCTATGAGTCTTTATCTCATTTAATTATGAAGCATCCTATGAGTAGATATTTTAAGATAGATTTAGTAAAATTAAATGGATTGCCCATAAATTGAAATGTCAAGATTCTAATTCTTCAGTCTATTTTACAATTGATCTTAAATGTTGTTTCATTTAAAACAACATTCTGCAGGTTATATAGAATCAGGGCAAAGGTAACACACATGTATCACATTAATGAATGGACCCCCAACTGATACTTCTAACTCATTTGTTTGATTTAACATCCTCTGTCCAGGTTAATTCCCAAGTCTTAAATGGAAATATCTACTCTTGGTCTTCCATTCTGTCTGCCAAGTTTAAGAAGAGACAACCATTTCTAATGAGTGATAAAGTGACTTTGGGCCTGGAAAAAAAATCCCAAAGCACAAGTTTTTGTTAGCACTCCCTATTAATGACCTCTTTTATGCTGTACCAAGGTGAATAAGCTCACTAAAGCTGGAAATGAAGGATTCATCTTCTATGTGTTTCATTTAAACAGCATTTATCAGTAAAGAATTTTTTTTTAAAGAGTGGATATATTTAGACTCTGTGTAACCTGAGTTTCTCATTTAATGCCAACTTTTTTAAGATTTAGACCCAAATTGTACATGGCCAGATGATAAACGTTCAAATACAAATTTACTACTAAATTTTGCTTTAAAAATACACCCAAAATATAATCACTGTGAAATAATCAGGCTTATCAAGCTCCCCATTCATTCCAATGATAGTCTTTGTTTTAAACATTTCTTCTCTTAGATTGACTTCAAAGTTTTGGTTACATTTTTCTAAACAGCCTTGATGGAGTCCAATTTCAAAATTCTCTTATCGTAGATTTGATATTTAGAAATCATCAAAAATTATCTAGAATCAAGCCTGTTGGAAAAAATAGACGACCATAAAGAATAAACTGATTTTTCCAAGAAAATTTAATTGCTGAACATCAAACAATGGCCTCTGAAAGTCCTAACCAAAGCAATTAAAAAAGGGAAATAAAGGGCACCCAAGTAGGAAAAGAGGAAGTCAAATTAATCCCTGTTTGTAGACAACATGAAATTATATTTAGAAAAACTATAGATTCCACCAAAAAAAACTTATTAAGGGGCCTCCCCGCAGAGTGGACCAGTGAGGACATGCTGAGGTACTCCACCCAGAGCCTACAAGCAGTGTGGACTGGTGAGGAGTAGAACCACATGGGTGCCCCACAACACTCCCCCACTGCCTCTTGTTGTGCTGTTACCTGGAACCACAGCACAGGGGCACAGGGGGTCATAAAGGCTATTGTCCTGAGCTCCAGAAGGTAGAGCAGAAGTGAACAACAAAAAGAGGGCCTCTGTCAGGCTCCTTGGTGAAAATTGAAGCCAACTGGAAAAGTGAAAATAATCTCTTCAATAAAGGCACACCAGACCACCACAGTTGGTAAGTTGGAGGGATCACCACCTCCCATCAGAACTCTCTTCGTGGTAAAGGCAGCTGGAACCTGCAGTAGAACCTTGCAGAATTCAACACTGCAGGAGGTCAGGGAGCTCAACATGGGCCTTCAGCTAGAAATCAGCTTAAATCTCAGGGGTTTGCTGCTGGCTTGCAGAGACTAATTGACTTAGATCTGCACAGTGTTGCCCACATTGTCTATTGTGGCAGCAGAGACATACCCTGAAGGAGGCCTTTCATTTTTATTTTTTATTTTTTAAATTATTTTTTCATCTTATTTTTAATTTTTACTTTTTTCTACTCTTTTCAAGTTCTTCCTTTCTTCTTTCCTTTTTCCTCTCTTTTCTTTCACTCACTCTCTCACTCTGCCACATTGTTCTTCATCTCCTTTTTTGCTCCTGTTATTGCCCTAATTCATATTTCTTCTTTCATTTTTTTCTTCTCTCTTTCCTTATCTTGATTGTCAATAGTTTCAAAGGAAAGTGAGTATAGTTTCTGTCTTTCTTATTGCTGTTAGGTTGTTCTATTCCTGTCTTTATTTTTTCATTTTGTCTTTTCCTTTTGTCAAGTTTCCTACAGATTGTGTGATCTTCCTGTGTCCTCTGACCTCACTTCTAACCTTCCCCTATCCTTCTACCTCTCTATCCCTCTCTTCCCAACTCCTTCTAAGTCCCCAACTAAAATGGTAAAGTTGCTATATTGAAGACTTCATTCACTATAAACGTATTTTGGGCTGGTCCTCAATTTTTATTTAATTCACATGTTTAAAGGTAATAGATTAATAACTACCATAAATTATCATTTTCTAAGCTGTGCTTGATGATATTGTGCTGCTGATTGTGTCAGTTGGGCTAAGGTGTTGTGATTGATCCAATCAGTTTTCCTTACTGGTGTTATACAAATTAGAGTGTCTTAGAGTCATTAGAGACTCAAAACCTAAAGACAAACTATATCTGGGAGATTGAAGTATTAACTCAGGAATTAAACCAAGGACAATACCAACAACAAAAATAGAAATGAGAAGACATTTAATCAAGGCACAAACATAGACTTCCAGCTCAACAAAGGCAAATTCTGTGTGAAACAAGGTGGAGTAGTCTGACGATCAATGACCTGGACACCTTGAACTGATAGCACAGGAAGTAACAAAACAGATGAATGAGGCTCTAGAAAATTGAAAACAGAAATAATATCCCAGATAACTACAGAGATGAGGAGCAGAATGAAAAACATGAATAGTGTCTCCAGAACAGAAACAGATAAAAAAAAATAGTTAAGTTCAGAACCATGACAGAAGTCATGAATGCCCAGCATAGGAAAGAAATGGAATCCATGAAACAGATTCAAACAGATATCCAGGAGACAAAAAACTCTGTTGAAATTATACACAACAGATTGAGATAATCTGAAGATAGAATATCAGATATAAAACATAGCATGGCAGTGAGTGATCATAAAAAGAGATATCTCTTAAAAATAGAAAGGGACCATGAGAAATCAATCCAACAGCTCCTAGATGACACAAGAAGAATAACATAAAACTGATAGAAGTCCATGAAAAGTCAGGAGAAAGAACAAATGACATAAAAAAAAACTGTTCACAGGATTAATGACATAAACCTTCCCAAACAGAGCAAAAGAATTTGACATATAGATAAATGAGGTAAATGAAACTTCAAGAAGCCATGATAAAAAAATATCTATTATTAGACATTAAAAATCAAGATCCTGGAAAGCCAGCAGAAGCACAGAATACTACAAGGAGTTAGAGAAAAGAAACAAATCACGTGCAAAGGAAAGCACATCAGAATCACAGCAGACTTTTAATTACAAACCCTCAAGTCAAGGAGAGCCTGGAGTGAGGTATTTCAAGCCCAGAAAGAAAACAACCTCCAATCTAGACTGATATATCCTGCAAAACTATCTTTCAAAACTGATGAGGAAATAAGATACTTCCATGACAACGAACACCTGAGAAACTTCATGAATACCAAACCAGCACTACAAACAATTGTAAACAATATCCTAGAAAAAGACAATGAAGGTCACAACTCCATGAGGCCCAACAGAAAAAAATCCATTAAGCAAAGCAAGAAATTTAAGGGAGAGGGGGAAAAATAAAAAAGAACCAACAACAGGACAATACCATGACAATTATAAGTCAATATATACCAGTTATAAACATCAATGTTAATGGCCTCAATTCACCAATCAAAACAAACAGATTGGCAAAATTCAACAATATGCTGTGAACATAAAGGTGCCTAGTTCAAAAAGAAACACATAGACTGAAAGTAAAAGGTTGGAAAACAGTTCTCCATGCAACAGGAACCTGGAAAAGAACAGAGGTAGCTATCTTATTTGCAGACAAAGTAAATTTCAAACCAAAACTAATTTAAAAAGACAAAGAAGGTCACTACATCCTTATAAAGGGAACAATACATGAGGAAGAAATGACAATCATAAATATATATGCACCAAATACTAATGCCCCCAACTATACAAAACAAATGTTAAGGGACATGAAAAACCAAAAAAGCACTAATACAATTGTAGTATGGGACCACAATACCTCACTGTCACAAATAGAGAGATCATCTAGACAAAAAAATCAACAACAAAATATTAGAACTGAACCAAGCTTTTGAACAAATGGACTGAATACATGTCTCCAGAGTGTTCCACCCCACATAATCAGAATATACATTCTTTTTGGCTGCACATGGGTCATTCTCCAAAAGAGACCACTTGCTAACTCATAGAACATGTTTAAGTAAATACAAAGGAGTTGAAGTTATCCCATGTATTATTATCAGACCATAGTGCAATTAAACGGGAGATGAATAACAAAATAAACTGCAAGAACTTCACAAACACATGGAAATTGAAAAACACTCTCCTGAAAAACCAATGGGTATGGGTCACAGAGGAAATTAAAGAAGAAATTAGACAGTTTTTTTATAGGAAATTTATTTTTTATTATTTTTTTACCATATGTTATCTCTCTTTTTTTTAATTTTTATTTTTTTCCTCATTGAGTTTATTGGTACATTTTAGGCAAACAGTTCAGTTACATTCATTATTGGGATTTTGTACCTTTACATGACAGGTCTTGGTTCTCATTTTTTTCCCTTGTCCCTGACCTCCCTTCACCACCTCCTCCCCTCCCCAATTACAAACACTTCATTTGAATTTTTTCATTTTCTCATATTTTTTCTATTCCCTTATTAGCTTTTCCCTACCCTTCCTACTTTCCCTACACCTTTAGCCCCTTTCTTCCTATTTCACATTGTCAGTGATATCATTAGGATCTTATGTACTATTATAGTTTCATTGTGTCCCATAGTTCCTGTATGTTGTATTACAGAAATCAGACAGTTTTTACAAATAAAATGCCAATACAATATACAGGAATCTATGGGACACAATGAAAGCAGTTTTACAAGGGACATTCATAGTAATAAATGCCCACACTAGGAAAACAGAGCAAGCTCAAATAAACAACCTAATGCTGAATCCTGAGCTCCTAGAAAAAGAAGAGCAAGACAAACTGAAAGCTCATATAAGGGAGGAAATTATAAACATCAGAACAGAAATCAATGCAATGGAGACTAAGAGAATGATACCAAAAATCAACAAATCAAAGTGTTGGTTTTTTGAAAAAATAAATCAAATCGATAAACACTTAAGCAACCTTAAAATGAAGTAAAGAAAAGGCTCAAATCCATGCAATCAGGAATGGAAAAGGTGGTCACAACAGATCCACCAGAAATCCAGATGATCATCAATACCTACTTCAAGAACTTATACTCTAATAAAATGGAAAATACAGAAGAAATGGACAGATTTCTAGATACATATGAATTACCAAAGTTGAACGCAGTAGATAAAAAAATTCTAAACACCCAATTACAATCAGTGAAATTGAAAACATAATTAAAAATTTACCAACAAAGAAAAGCCCAGGTTCTGATGGCTTCACTGTTGAATTCTACAAAACATTTAGAGAAGAACTATTGCCAAGACTCTTTAAACTTTTCAATGAAATTGAAATGGAATCAATACTTCCAAATTCATTCCTGGAAGCAATTGTCACTTTGATTCCAAAACCAGGGAAAGACCCAACCAAAAAAGAGAACTACTTGCCAATCTTCCTAATGAACATATATGCAAAAATCCTCAATAGGATACTGGCAAACAGAAAAGAGAGGATCATCAAGAAGATCATACACCCTGAACAAGTCAGGTTTATTCTAGGGATGTAAGGATGGTTCAACATATGCAAATCAATAAATGTAATACACTATATTAACAGAGTCAAGGACATAAACCATATGATCATCTCAAAAGATGCAGAAAAAGCATTAGACAAAATTTAACACCCATTCATGATGAAAAAAAACCTACAGAAAATTGGAATAGTTGGTCTTTATCTCAACCTGATAAAGGCTACCTATAAAAAACAAATAGCCAACATCATAATAAATGGTCAAAAACTGAAAACCTTCATGCTAAAATCAGGAACAAAGAAGGATGTCAACTATCACCAGTCCTGTTCAATATAGTTCTGGAAAACATTAGTTACAGCAATTAGACAAGGGAAAGAAATAAAATGAATAAAGATAGGAAAGGAAGAAGTTAAACTGTCATTATTTGCTGATGATATGATACTCTACATGGAAGACCCAAAAAACTGCCAAAAGACTTCTAGACTTAATTGACAGATTCAGTAAAGTAGATGGATACAAGGTCAACACTCAAAAATCAACAGACTTCTTCTACACAGATAACAGACTCACAGAGAGAGAAATTAGGGAAATAATTCCTTTCACGATAGCATGACAAAAAATGAAATATCTAGGAATCATTCTGATGAAGAAGACAAAAGAGTTCTACACTGAAAACTATAGCACTATGAAAAAAGAGATAAAAAGAGGATATAAGAAAATGGAAAGGCATCCCTTGCTCCTGGGTAGGAAGAATCAACATAGTGAAAATGGCCATACTTCCAAAACTTCTATACAGATTCAATTCAATCCCAATTGAAAGTCAAACTGTATATCTCACAGAACTAGAGAAAACAATCCAAAAATTCATTTGGAACCAGAAGAGACCTAGAATAGCAAAAGCCATTCTAGGCAACAGAGACATGGCAGGGGGTATCACAATCCCCAACTTGAAACTGTACTACAAAGCCACTGTGATAAAAACAGCATGGTATTACTGGCAAAGAAACAGACCAGATGATCAGTGGAATAGATTAGAAGATGCAGAATCAACTCCAGACATACTCAGCTCTCTCATCTTTGACAAAAGAGCCAATTATCCTCACTGGAAGAAAGATAGTTTCTTCAATAAATTGTTGGAAACACTGGATTTCAAACTGCCAAAGATTAAAACTGGAACCCTATCTTTCACCATGCACTAAACTAAAATCCAAGTGGGTTAAAGATCTAAATATGAAAACAGAAACACTAAAGTTACTGGAAGATAAGTTAGGTAGAACTCTAGAAGATATTCGCATAGGAAAAGACTTTATGAACAAATCCTCAGTAGCATGGGAACTAGCACAAAGAATCAACAACTGGGATCTCATCTTTTTAAGAAGCTTCTGCACTTCAAGAGAAACCACCAACAGAGCTAAGAGACAACCTACAATGTAGGAAAAAAATTTTACCAACTGTTCCTCAGACAAAGTTCTACTATCTAGAATATAAAAAGATCTCCAAAAACAACAGATCCACCAAATACAAAGACACAATTCAAAAATGTGCATCTGAAATGAGCAGAGAAATGAAAGAATTCTATAGTGAAAACTATAAAACACTGATGAAAGAAAATGAAGAAGACACCAAAAAAGAAACACCTCATATTCATAGACTGAAATAATTATTATTGTTAAAATGTCCATAGTATTCAAAGTGATCTATAGATTCAATGCAATATCTATCAAAATATTAATAACATTCTTCATAGGAACAGAAAAAAAAACTCCTAAAATTTGTATGGAACCACAAAACACTGAACAACAAAAGCAGTTCTGAACAGAAGAATAACGTGGAGGCATCACAATACCTGATTTTATACCACAAAGCTATAGTAACCAAAATATGGTACTGGAATAACAATGGACATATAGAACAATGGAACAGAATAAACAACTCAGAAATAAGTCCATGTTTTTATAGCTAGCTGGTAAAGGCATGAAGAAGATACATTAGAGAAAGGACAGTCTCTTCAATAAATGGTGATGGAAAAATGGGTATGTGTATGAAGAGGAATGAAACTAGACCCCCCTATATCTTATCATATACAAAAATCAACTCTAAGTGAACCAGAAGCTTAAATAAAAGACTTGAAACTATGAAGCTACTAGAAGAAAACAGAGAGAAAACACTTTGTGACATTAGTCTAGGCAAATTAGTCTGGAGGTTTTTTTAAAAACTAGAAACAGAACTATCATATGATACAGAAATCTGTATCATACTGGGTATGAATTCAAGGGAAATGAAGTCAGTGTGCCAAAGAGATATCCAAATTTCTCTGTTTTCTGCAATACTATTCACAATAGCTCATATATGGTGTAAACATAGGTGCCCATTGATAGATAAATGGGTAAAGAAAATGTGGTATATAAACACAATGTAATACAATTCAGCCTTAAAAATTAATTTGTCTTTTGTGAAAACATGGACAGTACTGGAAATCATTGTTAAGTAAAATAAGTCAAGCACAGGAAGACAAGTACTGCATGGTCTCACTCTTATGTGGAATCTAAAAAGAGCTGAGCTCATAGAAGTAGATAGTAGAATAGTGGCTACCAAAGGCTGTAAAGGAAAGGGTAGAAGATAGGATATTTAACTGGTACAGAGGCTCATCTGGATAGGAGAAAGAGCTTCTAATGTTCTATAGCACAGTAAAGTCATTATGATTGACAGCAATTAATTGTATATTTCAAAATAGCTGGTAGAGAGGGTTTTGAATATTCCCAACATTAGGAAACAATAAATGTTGGAGGCAATGGAAATGTCAGTCACCTTGATCTGATCATTACATATTATATTCATGTACTGAAATGTCATAGGACATACCATTAATATACATAATTACTGTCATTTAAAATTTTTTGAGACAAGGTCTTATAAGCTGGCCTTGAACTCACAACAATCCTCCTGCCTGGCCTCCCAACTGCTGGGATTACAAGCATGTGCCACCACACCCGGCTACAACAGCTCCATGGTCCCCTGTGTGGCTGAAGGGTCCATGGAGTGTGAAATGACAGTGGGAGATTAGGAAAAGACAAAGAAAGAGATACTGAAGAACAAAGAGAATCAAAGGTAGAGCGAGGTGGGGCTCTATCTCCTCATGGGAGAAAAGACCACCAGGCAAATGCAACTCATTTATTTAGAGGGATAAGGGTAGTTCAGGGGGAGGTAAAAGGGGGCTGGTTTGTAACCTGAGCCAGGAGAATAGCTAAGGTCTACAGGACAACATCCTTGATGGTTTTCTGGCAAAAGGGCAGGAAGAAGACAGTCCTTTCCTCTGCCAGGCCTTGCTCCACCATGCCCTCTTAGCACCTGTTCTCCTCCCTTGGGACCCTGCCTTGTCCAAAGGAGGAAGTGAGTTAGGCCTGGCCATAGTGATCTACAGCGCAGTGCTCCTGGCATCTGCCTATTTTTATATTTTTAAAATGGCCTCCAAGTCAAGTCTTTAGAAAGGTCTACAATCTAGAACATATGCAGAACTCAAAAAAATCAGATGCCCCAAATACAAAGACACAATTCAAAACTGGGCATCTGAAATGAACAGATATTTCTCAGACAAAGAAGTAAAAGCAGCAAATATATATATGAAAAAATGTTCAACATCACTGGTCATTCAAGAGATGCAGATTAAAACAACACTGAGATTCCACCTCACCCCAGAAAGAATAGCTGCTATCAAGAAATCAACCAATAACAAATGCTGGCAGGGCTGTGGGGAGAATGAAACCCTTCTCCATTGTTGGTGGGAGTGCAGACTGGTGCAACCACTGTGGAAATCAATATGGAGATACCTTAAACAACTAGGATTAGAAGTCCCATTTGACCCAGCTATTCCCCTGCTGGGTATCTTCCCAAAATAATTTTAAAAATACAGTGATACAGGCCGGGTGTGGTGGTGCACACCTGTAATCCCACCACTTGGAAGGCTCAGGCAGGAGGATCACTGAGTTCGAGATCAGCCTGGGCTACATAGTGAGTTCCAGGTCAGTCTCAACTACATAGTGAAACCCTGTCTCAAAAAAACCCCCCCAAAAATACAGTGATACATGAGCACCCATATTTAATAGCAGCACATTTTTTAATAGCTAAAACTTGGAAACAGCCCCATTGCCCATCAACTGGAGACTGGATAAAAAAAAGTGGGTTTTTTTTATAAAATGGAGTACTATTCAGCCATAAAGAATGAGAAACTAGAGATATTTATATCTAAGTGGATGCACATGGAGGACATACTCTTAAGTGAAATTAATAGGACACACATGTGTAAATACCAAGTAGTTTCTGTGGTGTGATAAACTAAAAGTGTAAATAAGGGTCAACATGTATAATCGATATTTTGTAACAGGAAGAAAAGGTCTAAAGGTATTGGGGCAAATGGGAGGGGTACGGGAAAGGTAAAAAGGGAAGAGAAAAAATAAGATAAAAAGACAAAAATGGAAACAAAGTCTTTGTAAATAGGGATGGGTAGAGGGGGAAAGGGAGGCCAAGGGAGTGGGGAAAAAATAAGAGCCAAGACTTGTCATGTAAAGGTACAAGATTCCAATGATGAATATAACTGTATTGTATATCTAAAATGTATCAATAAAAATATTTTAAATAAATAAATAATAAAGTCAAGTCTTCAGAACTCAAATTCCTGTGTTCCAATGACAACAAAACACTGAGACATAAATGTTCTCCAATTACTCACAAACTTGCTATTTTATTTTACCTTTTTTTATGGTACTGGGGATTGAACTCAGGGCCTTTGTGCTGAGCTACATCTCCAGCCATTTCTTATCTTTTTATTTTGAGACAGGGTTTTGCTAAGTTGCTAAATTCCTCAGGTTGGGCTTGACACTGATCCTCCTGCCTCGGTCTCCGAGAATGCTGGGATCATAGGCATGTGCCATCATGCCCAGCAACAAACAAGCTTTAGATCTTAAAATTAAATGCTTATGAACACTTCATCTTAAATGACTTTCCAGGAATAGAGGCTTATATTTCCAAATCCTCTTGCAAAAACATACTGAGGGCCTAGTATGTACCAAGTAGAAGAGTTTTTAATGTCATGGCTCCAATGCCACAGGAATGACATTGGCAACTAGCATGGTGCCTTGCAAATAGATCTGTACTTGCTAACAAGGAAGGATGCCTATCATACTTTTTAGAGGCAAAAATTAAAAGCCAGTTGAAAAATACTAGTGTTTAATATGATACTTTCTTTTAAAAGCAATATAAAAGGTCAGAAAAATAATATAAACACATGTGACTGCATAAAAGACACAGTTTGGGAAACTGTATTTAAAAAAATGGAATCCATCAGTCTGTTGCATTCAAGAAACTCATGTGATCCAAAAACATATTCATAGGCTAAAAATCAAAGAATGGAGAACAATATTTCATATGCCAGCCCCCTGAAATAAGCACGGATAGCAATTTTAATTTCAGACATGATAAACTTCAAGCTAAAGCTGATTAGAAGAGACAAAGAAGGTCACTACACTGTACATTGAAGCCATACTCTTAACTGAAATAAAGAGGACACACATGTAAATACTGAATGGTTTCTCTGGTGTAAGTAATTGAAAGTGTAAATAAGGATCAAAATGTATAATAGATAATGTGGAATAGGAAGAAAAGGTCTAAAGCAGAAGGGGCACTAAGAAGGGTAGGGGAAAGGAAAGAAGAGAAAGGAAAAAATAAGAGAAGAGGAAAAAATGGGAACAAAGTCTTTGTAAATAGGGAGGGGTGGAGGGGTTGAAGAGAGTGCAGGGGAATGGAGGGAAAAATAAGAACCAAATTATATTGTGTAAAAGTACAAATTGCCAATGATGAATGTCATCATATTGTATACCTAAAATGTACCGATAAACTTAATTAATTTTTTTAAATAGTCACTACAGGGCCAGAGATTTAGCTTAGTGGTTCCACCTCTTGCCTCGAAGAGCAAGGTCCTAAGTTCAATCCCCAGTACCCCCCCACAAAAGAAGGTCACTACATACTTGTTAAGGAAGCAATCCAACAAGATATAAGACTTATAAATATATAGACCCTGATACTGTACTGGAACACCTATCTTTGTAAAACAAATACTGCTGAATATAAAAGATCAAATAAATACACAATCATAATGTGGGATCTTAACACCCCGCCTTTGCAAAGAGATCAACTAAATGAAATAACCAGTAAAGAAATATCAGAGCTGATCCACAGTCTTGAACACTTGGACTTAATAGCTATCTACAGAAATATTCCACCCTACTACAATAGAATATACATTTTTTTATGCAGCATATGGTACTTTCTCCAAAGTAGATCACATACTAGTCCACAAAGACTGCTTAAACATGAAAAGAGTCAAAATCATTCCACGTGTACTGTTAGACCACTGTACAATGAAATTAGAAATCCATGACAGTGGAAACTATGGAAAAAGTAGAAGCACTCAGAAAATTAACACACTCTTAAACAACCAATGGTCACAGAAGAAATTAAGGGAGAAATTTTTAATTTTCTGGAAATTAATGACAATGCCTGTACAAGTCACCAGAACTTCTGGGACACTATGAAAGCAATCCTAAGAGGGAGTTCATTGCAAGCAATGTTACATTAAGAAAACAGAGTAAGTCAAATAAATAACCTTATGACGAACCTTAAGACACACAAGAAACAACAATCTAGTCTCAAACCAAAATTAAGAAGAGAAATCATAAAGATTAGAATAAAAATCAATGAAATCAAGACAAAAAAGCAATACAAAGAATCAATGAATTTAAGGGATGGTTCTTCTAAAGAATAAACAAAATTATCCCTTAGCTGAATTTACCAGAAGAAAGACTCACATTAATGCAATTAGAAATGAAAACGGTGAAATCACAGGAGACATCATCAAAATCCAGAAGACAGCAACTATTACAAAAATTTTATTCCGATAAATTGGAAAATTTTGAAGAAATAGACAAATTCCTAGACTCATACAAATTACCAAAGCCAGCCCAAGAAGATACAAAAATACTCAACAACCCCATAAAAAGCAATGTAATTGAGATAATAATTAAAGAATCTACTAACTAAAACAAAAGCCCAGGACCTGATGGATTCTCTTCTGCATTCTACAAAACCTTTAAGAATGTTGTATCAGTTATACTCCTCAAGCTTTTCAAAGAAATTGAAAGGGATAGAATGCTTCTAAATTCATGTATGGAAGCCACCATCATTCTGATTCCAAAACTAGATAAAGACTCAACTAAAAAAGAAAACTACAAAAGGTACAAGATCCCAATAATGAATACAACTCTACTGCATACCTAAAATGTACCAATAAACTCAATTTTAAAAAAAGAAAACTACAGTCCAATCTCCTTAATGAATATAGATGCAAAAATTCTCAGTAAGATATTAGCTAATAGAATGCAGCTCATCATAAAAAACATTACATATCATGACCAAGTAAGTTTCACCCAAGAGATAAAAGGATAGTTCCACATACCCAAATCAATAAATTTAATAGTCACATAAACACAAGCAAGGTCAAAAACCACATGATCATAACAATAGATGTAGAAAAGGCTCTCAACAAAATCTAACATCTTTTTATGAAAAGAACCCTGAAGAAAATAGGCATAGAAGGAGCACATTTGAACCTGATGAAAGCTATTTATGACAAACCAACAGTCAATATGATATTAAATGGAGAACAACTGAAAGCACTCCCTGTAAAACAAGAAAGAATGCCCACTATCACCACTTATATTCCACATAAGATTTGAAATATTAACCAGAGCAATCAGGCAAGAGAAATAAATAAAAGAGATACATATAAGAAGGGAAGAACTCAAGTTATCATTATTTCCAGGTGATGTGATACTCTACACAGAAGACCTAAAGAATTCCACAAAAAATTCTTAGAATAACCAACTTCAGCAATGTATCAGGATACAAAATCAACACACAATAATCAATAGTATTTGTGCACACTAATAATAAATGAAACAAGAAGGAAATTATGAAAACAGTACCATTCGTGGTAGCATCAAGAAAAATGAAATACCTAGATATTAACCTAACCAAGGAAGAGAAAAACCTCTACAAAGAAATTTATAGTACACTGAAAAAGGAGATTGAAGCAAATATCAGAAAACAGAATGGTGTCCCCTGCTTCTAGATAGTCAGGATAAATATTGTCTAAATGACCATACTCCCCAAAACTCTTATACAGATTCAATGCAATACAAATCAAAATACCAACAGCATACTTCACCAATATAGAAAAAAATCCTAAAATACATATGGAATCTGAAGAGACCTAGAACAGCAAAAACAATTTTGGGCAACAAGAGCAAAGCAGCAGCCATCACATTACTTGAACTCAAGGTATAGTACAAAGAAATAGTAATAAAAATGGCAAGGTACTGGAACAAAAACAGACATGTGGATCAATGGAACAGAATAGAGGATACAGAAACATTTCCCAGAAACATTCAGCTATTTGATCTTTGACCAAAAAGCCAAAAGCATATGTGAGATGAAAGACAGCCTATTCAACAAATAGTGCTGGGAACATTGGGTATCTTTTTGCAGAAGATTGAAACTGGGCCCATATCTGTCACCATGTACCAAACTAAAATCAAAATTATCAAAGATCTAAACACTAAAATAGAAACATTGAATCTACTGTACTAGAAGATAAAATAAGTACAGCACTTGAAAGGATTTCCTAAATAGAACAATTGCACCAGAAATAACAGCAAGAATCAACATATGGGATTACATCAAATTAAAAAGCTTGTGCACAGCGAAGGAATCAATTAGTAGAATGGAGAGACAACTTATAGAATGGGAAAAAAATGTGTAGTAGCTATTCTTCAGACAGAGGAATAACATCTAGAATATATAAAGAACTCCAAAAGTATCAAAGCACCTAAAATTAAATACTGGGCAAATGAAATGAACAGACACTTCTCAGGGGAAGAAATGTGACTGGCCAAAAACTGTATGAAAAAATATTCAATACCCCTGGCCATTAGAGAAATGCAAATCAAAACACAAAGACTCCATCTTACACCAGACAGAGTGGCAATCATCAAGAAGTAAAGTAAATAAAAAATACCGGTGTGGCTGCAATGAAAAAGGAACCCCCCCTACACTGTTGGTGGGAGGGTAAACTAGTACAACCATTATAGAAATCAGTATGAAAATTCCTCAAAGAAATTAGAAATTCCATATGACCCAACTATCCCACTTCTAGGTATCTTCGCTAAAGAGCTAAAGACATCATCCTACAGCGGCACATGCATATAAATGTTTATAGCAGCACAATTCATAATAACTAAATCCTGGAAGCAGCCTATATACTCATTAATGGATGACTCCATAAAGAAAGTGTGGTGTCTCTACACAATGGAATACTATTTGGCTATAAAAAGGACAAATTTGAGACATTTATAGGAAAAGGGATGCACCTGGAAAATATAATGTTGAGTGAAATTAATCAGATACGCAAGCTTAAATACGGTATAGTATCTCTTATTTGAGTAAGGCAAAGTACAAAAAGCACAATAAAGGATGGGTAGAAAGACGCAAAGGGATAGATCTCTTGCAAATTGGAAGGGGTCCAAGAGAATGTGGGTGAGAGGAGAGTGGGAGAAGGGGAAATAAGTACAATAAAGATATGCCAAGTATAAGGACCTAATAACCTCAATGAGTGTAAATATTATATGTTATAAACATGAGATAAGATTAACAATATCAACAGGAATGAAAATGGGGAAAAGGGGTTTAGAGAAAGAGGGAAGAGGAAGGGGATTAAAAAAGAATAAAGTTATATTATGTACATGTACTTACTCCACAAGAGGATGGTAAGCTACATGTACTGCAAACATGTACTAATAAAAATGATGATTATATAAACACACATATGTCTGCTTACATACATACCCATGTCTATATAGTCTGAAAAGATGTAACATTTTCCCTAGGAAGAGGATTGGAAGTACAAGAGAGAGGACTTTCCTTTTTCACTTTGCACATTTTTTTTCTTTTTGGTTTTTTGAGATAGGGTCTCACTGTGAAGTTCAGGCTGCCCTTGGACCAACTCTGTAGTCCAGGATGGCCTCAAATTCACAGCGATCCTCTTCCCTCAGCTTCCCAAGTGCTGGAATTACAAGTGTGTGCCACCACACCTATATTGTACACTCCTTACTGCTTCATGTTCTGAATGTTTATAATGAGCATGCATTTTATGTTAAAATTATTTTCATTAAAAAGTAGAAACACATAACAAGCTATTAAATCAGCCACAACTCCTGTCACGAACTTGCTGAGAAAAAGGTACAACAAGCTTAATGCCTTCCCACACTAAAGATACCCCTCTGTCTTCTATCACTATAAATGCCAATAGGCATCTGACCCCATAATGAAATTATGACTGAAGTCTGGGAGATTAGGACTTGGAGTAACAAAAGTTCACTTGGCAACTGCAGTATTAGCTACATCATAGATTGTGGAACTCACTTTTAAAAACTGTTTTATTGAAATATACCATTATTGATAAAGAATAAATGATATTTGTTAAAATACAGTGGACCCTTGACTTATGAACTCAATTCATTTGTGAGGTTTGGTTGTAACTCAAGTTGGTCAATTGAAGGCTCAGGCTCCTCTACACAACCTTCAAATTCTCTCTCCTATATCCAGGCAGATCTCCAGGATTTCTCAGTTAACACAGGAAAGGATGTTGTAATGTTCCTTTCAGAACACTTTAAGGCTTAAATCTGTATCTGAGACCATCTGGAACCACAAGCAGCCTGCATCTGAGTCATAACTCAAGACTCTATTTGCAAGTCAAAACTAAAATTTTGGTGCTAACCCATTGTTCATATGTCAGGCCAATTGTAACTAAAGGGTCCACTGTAAACTGAACATGTATCAAAAGTATACATTTTAGCCAGGTGTGGTGGTGCACATCTATAATCACAGCACTCAGGAAGGCTGAAGCAGGAGGATTGCAGGTTCAAGCCTAGCCTGGGCAATTTAGTGATTTAGGTAGACCCTGTTTCAAACTTTTAAAAAGGGAGAGAGAGATGGGATGTATCTCAGTTGAAGGCCGTGGATTCAATCCCTAGTATGACAACAAAAAGAGTGTACATTTTGGTAGGTTTTCACACACACACACACACACACACACACACACACACACACACAACCTATGAAGCCATCACCATGATCAAGATCGTGAAAATACCCATCATCCTTCCAAATATCTTGTGCCCCTTTGTAATTCTTTCCCAGACTTTATCAACCACTGATTTGGATGCAAAAGGTCTGAGTTACAAGTCACTTATTTTGTAACATAATAAAAATAGATATTTCTGGGAAACAGTATACAATACTAAATATTAACAAGTACTTTCTTCTAAACCAGAATACTTTCTCAGTTTCAAGCTTAATGTGACAATCCTTATCTAGTTAAAGCTGCATAGGGTCCTACTTTGCTCCTGAAAATAGGTGTAAAAAGGCTGGTATTTTCTTTTTTTTTTTTCTTTTTATTGAGTTTATTGGTACAATCTAGGTATACAATACAGTTACATTCATCCTTGAGATTCTGTACCTTTACATGATAGGTCTTGATTCTCATTTTTTCCCCTTGTCCCTGCCCTCCCTTCAGCCATTCCTCCCCTCCCCATTTACAAACACTTTATTTCCATTTTTTCAGTTTCTCATATTTTTTTCCTCTCCCTTATTACCTTTCCCCCACCCTTCCCACTTTCCCTACACCTTTAGCCCTTTACTTCCTATTTCACATTATTAATTATCTCATTAGGATCCTGTGTACTATTATAGTTTTTCACACCAGAGAAACTATTCGGTATTTCAGTTAAAGAAATCTCTGTATGAACATTAAAAATAGGGAATCCTAAAATAAACCTAAAAAGGAAAGTAAAAGAGAAAAGGCAAAGATGTAAGATTAAAATAATCCTTAATTCTG
>NW_022900951.1:96147376-96147960 GCF_012274545.1 Fukomys damarensis
TACTATGTATCATAAAGCAGGTACTAGATATTTTACATTTATAGAGGTATGATACAGTACCGTCCTACATCAATAATACTAGATTCAGTTTGGGTTTGAAATTTACTTTGTCTGTAAATAAGATTGCTACCCCTTTTTTTCTGGGCTCTTGTCACATGGAGAATTGTTTTCTCTTTTCACTTTCAGTCTATGGGCTTCTCTTTGCACTAGTTGTGTTTCTTGTATACAACATATTGTTGGATTTTGCTTCTTATTCCATTTTGCCAGTCTATTTCTCTTGATTGGTGAGTTGAGGCCATTGACATTGCTGGTTATAACTGATATGTACTGACTTATTATTGACATGTTTGTTGACTATTTTTACTTTTTCACCTTCTCCTTTTAATTTCTTGCCTTGCCTATTTGATTTGCTCTGTTGGGCCTCACGGTGTTGTTGTCTTCATTGCCTATTTCTAGGATCTTGTTTAGAATTCCTTAGTGCTGGTTTGGTATTCATGTAGTTTCTCAGGTGTTCTTTGTCGTGGAAGTGTCTTATTTCCCCATCCATTTTGAAAGAGAGTTTTGCAGGATACATCAGTCTAGGT
>NW_022900951.1:96149537-96161127 GCF_012274545.1 Fukomys damarensis
TCCAGGCGCTTGAGCGATGGCGGCTGGGTCGGGAGCAGGCGTGGCTCCCCTTCCCGCGGTGGATCAGGGCCCAGACCTCCCAGCGCTTGAGCGATGGCTGCTGGGTCGGGAGCAGGCGTGGCTCTCTTTCCCGCGGTGGATCAGGGCCCAGACCTCCTGGCGCTTCAAAGCTGGTATTTTCACCACATACAATCTGTTTTTAGCCTTGTTTGTTTGTTTGTTTATTTATTTTGGTACTGGGGGTTGAACTCAGGTCCTTGTGCTTGTGAAGCAGGTGGCACCAATGCTGAGCTAAATCCCCAGCTGGCCTTGTTTAAATTAAATAAACACATTCAAGCATCTAATCTATTCTAAATTATATACTCTACAGTAGATTATATATCAATCAAAATATATCTACTGAAATGGGTAAAATCATACTGCATTAGATCAAGTTATTAGGCTAATAGGCTTAAAAGCATTCTTCAGACCAATCTAATTGGTCCTCAAATTTTCCTTTTATTTTTCTTGGGGTGTTGAAGATCCATCCCAGTGCCTCCAGCTCGATAGGCAAGCGCCTTACCACAAATCTTTACCCCCAATTCCTTCAATTTTCCTTTTAATATGCTTTGGTGCTTCAGTTGATAATAATGATAAAATTCATTAACAGTATTCTCATCATTTTCAACATTGTCATATGCATAATTTATTCAACAAAGATTTAAGAGCCTAGTTTAAACCAAGCTCTGATTGCAATGGATGCTATAATTATGACCTCATAAATTATCAAAAAGTCAAATTTTAATACATTTTAACTATTCCATTGTTCAATTATGTTCTACCATGACCTTCTCAACCTCTCCACCCACATGTGCACATCTTTCCTCCAGCCTTATAACTAAAAGCAACACCACTGAAATGATTTATTCTTTAACACCTTTACATAGACCAATGGAAGCTTCTTTAATCTTAAAAATTATAGTTATTCAATCATTTTGCACAACACACATTCTAACAGTATCTTGTATACATAGCTTTACTAAAATAGTTCACTTAACATTCTCCCAGTGCCAGAACATTGCTAGGAGCGTCTCAAAGAACACAGCTGCTTTCTCTAGTCATCTGGTTCCTTATTTTCCTTGCTTCAATGCCGAAGTGGCAAAATTAGCTAAACAACAGTAGAACAAGAAATTAAGGGAAAAGAGACATACTGCTGCAGATGTTCTCACAAGCCTAAAACAGCTGCTTAAACCTGCAGTGAAAACTCAATAGGTTTTGCACAATGTCCATCCAAAGTCACTTCATACCCTCTTTCATCCAGAACAGATTAGAGAGATTCCTCTGATACAACTCAGGATTTTTTAAGTCAAATTCTCTTTGAAATGTAAAAAGTATGTGAATCAAAGTATCCACCCATTCATTCTTACTTGTTCTTTCTTACTCTCAAATATTTGCTGTGGGGTGTTAGCAAGTCCATTTATACGAGGCATATTTTGAAAACAGCAGTAGAAAAATCAGGACAATATGCACAACTCAATATCCTCTTTTGAAGTAGCTCCTTGTCATTTTTCTTTTTCCTCCGGGCTCTTGTACCTTAAAGTTTGTCATTTAAAAGACATTTTAGATGTTTAAAGTTATATCAACATATTTATAGAAGACAGCAGAGCAGTTAATACTTATTTCAGTCAAATCAACTTAGCCATTTGCCCAATTTCAGACTAATGTAGAATCTCAGTCTTGACAAAGTAGAAATATTCCACAACTCTCTAGTCAAGATGCCATTGACCAATATCCAAACATGCTGACACATCATTAAACCAAACAACATTGTAAAAAACTGAGGCTGACCAGGTGCTCTGATCTCTGAACAATTTCAAAATCATATCATTAAAACTAAAAGACACAAATGAGAATCAAGACTTGTCATGTAGTGGTACAAGATCCCAACAATGAATGTAACTGTACTGTATCCCTAAAATGTACCAATAAACTCAATTAAAGCTGAAAAAAAACTAAAAGACATTCAGTTTTGTAATAATAGGAATATAGCCCATATTTTCAAAATCAGATCGCCAGAAAAGACTTAGCGGAAGTACTCTGCACAAAAAAGACAAGACAAGACTTTCAAAGATCCACAGCCACTCAATAATAATAAATTTGCAACAATAAAGTATTTGAGTCCTATGAGAGAATTTTTTCTACCACCACTCAAGGAAACTCAGCTGTACAGGAGAGTTTAGTGTCAGGAATACTAATCTTGAAATGAAGAAACTGAATTCATGCTAATTCAGCTCTTTGGGCAACTTAATTTCCTGTTTTCTTTCCCCTATGTCAAAATGTCATTTCCTTTATGTTTATGTTTGTTTCCTTTATGTGATAATGTTTGTGAAAGCAAAGTTTTTTTAGTGCTTCTGAGCTAAAAGAAAATAAATTAACTTTTTTTTCTCATTGAATTTATTGGTACATTTTAAGTATACAGTACAGTTACATTCATCATGTGATCTTGTACCTTTACATGACAGGTCTTGTTTCTCATTTTTCCCCTTAACCCTGCCTTCCCTTCATGCCCTCCTCCTTTCCCTATTTACAAACTATGGTATGCACATGAGTTCTTGCAAACCACAAGTTGGTTCCTTTCTGGGAGACCTGATTTCTTTGAGAGAGCCCTGTTTGCTGAGTCCTAATTAGTTCATCTAAGAAATCATTGCATCATTCATTTACCAGTGTCCAACCACCTATTTTAGTTTTTGAAGGGGATTGACAATGCTTTATAAATTATACAGAATACTTGCTCCACCTTATTACTGTCTTGAAACATGTAACATGCCTGAAATTTTTTGAGAAAATGTTTGGGAAATGTGGGTTTCCATATCTGGTAAGAGGAAAAGGTCCTTTACAAATATACCCCCTCTTTCTACCTCCAACAGGCAGTGGTTTGCCTCAAAGAAGTTGAGATTCTGGGGTTGTGCCTTTGTTTCTCTAGTGTTTTCTTCTCTAATTAGTTGTAAGAATAGATTCCTAGGTTAGGGGAGGCTTTTTATTTTACTAAACCAATTGTGTAGCAGTTTATTAGGAAAATTACTACTGGAACAAAGTGGCAGCTATAAGATTATTTTTGTTATGCCTCAAGAATGTGAGGAAGTTGTGAAATTCTAATGGGGAGATATTAACCTGGAATCCTAGTACTCTTTAAGTAGTCATTTTCACTGTTTTAGGATGAAAGGTCTTTTGTTTCTCAGATATTTTGTTTTGTATCACAGAGACATACCAGTTCAAGGTGGTGCTTACACTTTTTATGAGCTGGTTATGAGCAGGTCTAATAAAGTCTAATAAAGCCTAATAAAGCTGTAGTTGGTTCTACATAGGTGTTTGAATAAAAATATTTGAAATAGAATAAGTGGAAAAGTCCTCTTGTTTTAGACTATAAGTTCAGACTTACAGGCATTTTTACTAGGTAGTCATTTTGCACTGAATTACAAACTTTTTACAGTAAGTTTTATACTAGAATGTTTTATCTTAAATTGGAAAATAATACTAGTCTTAGACTTTAAATTTTTGTAACAAATAATTTACTACAATTATTTAAAAAGATAAGCCATAGGGGAAAGGTAAGAAGGGAAAAGAACAAAGGAAAAAGTGGAAGAACGTCTTTGTAAATAGGGAAGGGTGGAGGGGGTAAAGGGGGGTCAGGGGAATGGGTAAAAATAAGAACCAAGATATGTCTCGTAAAGGTACAAGATCCCAATGATGAATGTATCTGTATATACCTAAAATGTAACAATAAAAGCCCCCAAAAGGCACATAGGTTACAAAGACTTGTCTAGTAAAAATTATAACAAGCAAATACTTTTAAATGTTTAATTTCTCACTTTTTTGCCGTTTTTTTTTTTTTTTTTTGTACTGGAGATTGAACTTGGGACCTTGTGCTTGTGAGGCAGGTGGAGGCACCACTGAGCTAAATCCCAGACCCTAATTTCTTACTTTTTTGGTTTTTACCTATAGTACTAACTACATATCATTCCTAGATTTGCCACGGGTTTTAGTAGTAGTTTGCACAATTTTATGTTTCCTAGCTAGCATATATAGTCATCATCAATTTGTAATGATAATATCCCTTCTTAATACTGGGGAAAGAAAAATGAAAATTCATTTATTGATTGTACTGAGTGAATTTGTTGGTGAGTAACTATTATGTCTACGTCACTGTTAGCAAACTAACATGACTGGAAACCTCTGTGAAAATTTAATTTGTGATACCTAATGAATATATTGTAAATTTAGGCCCATTTTCTGTGCTTCACTTTGATAAGAATTCATAAAATTTCTTTCAGCTTTAGCTTATCAAGAGAAGTGTTATTTTGTGGACCAGAACCCAACAGACTAGTGTAATCCTCTCCGAAGTTTCTAAAGCTCCACTAAAAGTAATAATTTAAATTATCTATTTTACTTTTACTTTTTTTGACCAACAGAGTTGGTAACTGCTGGAGTTTTGTATTTACCTATGAAAAACAAATTTGGTTAATTGCAGAAACCAAATCTCTTGTGATCTTATATGTTTTACTATCCAAGCTTTAGATGCAAAGAGAAATGGTAATGACATGTTGGTTTTACTATACCTTTGGACACTAAGATAATATGCATGTTTGAAACCTTTTCTTTTTTTTAACTTAGCTACTACCTGCTTTTAACTCTTTGCTTACTAGAAAAGCAAAGAGAACTAGAGAGTTCAAGGAGTTGAAGAAACAGGAGCATCAGGCCATTTGTACTTTGTACTGGTAAATTATGTAATAAATTATTGTACTCAAAAATTATTTCCTCTGAAGATACTGCCATATCAGCAGTCAGGAATAAATATATATGGCTCACCAATACTAAACAAGTAGTTTCCTGAAACATTAAGTCAATTAATTTGGCTATCAGAAGAATTAACATGCCTGATACCCTTGTGGCCCTGCTCACATCAGATCATCATCATTTTATGTCTGCTACCTTTATTAGTATAAATGGCAGCTCAAAGCAGCTATAATTTGCATTGAATTTTATATAGGCTGAAGCTCCAGCCAACCCCTTATTCACATTTAACTGTCTATTCAGTGCATCTACTTGAATGCTTCACCAGCATCCCAGCCTAACAAGGGCACCAGAGATCTTAATTTTCATCTCTGAAACCTGTCCCCCAGCCCACACTAGCTCCTTTCCACCCAGTGAATCTCATCTCCATAAATAGGACGACCATCCATCCCGGTGCTCAGGCCAAAAACCTAGAGTTATTCTTCTTCTTTCCTCTCTGAATCTAATCTTTTGGTAAGCTAGTATAGGTCAGATTAATAGTTTTATTTTATCTGTTTTAATTTTTATTTTTAATGAGTACATGTTTGCAGTACATAATGATTACATTCATCATGGGGAGCGGATACATGTATATAACACATATTCATTCTTTTTTTCATCCCCTTCTTCTTCACTCCCTCCATTGCTTGGTCCCTTTCCCTTTTGCAAAAGATCTATCTCCCTGTTCCCTATTGTCTATCTTTTACATTGCTCTTTGATTTACTTATATTTTAGTTCTCATATAGGATAAACCATGAAATATTTAAGCTTGCATGTCTGATTTATTTCACTTAATATTCTCCTATAAAAGATTCAAGCTTATCCTTCTTTATGGGAAATCAGTATTCCACTGTGTGTATAAATACCACATTTTTTATCCATTCATCTATTGGTGGACATATGGGTCACTTCCATGAGTTAGCTATTATGAGTTGTGCCGCTATAAACATGGATATGCATGCACCGCTGTAATATGATGACTTTAACTCTTTTGGAAAGATACCTAGAAGGAGAACAGCTGCGTCAAATGGCATTTCTAGTTTTAGTTTTTTGATTTTTGACTCTACCAAGCATTCCAAACCCAATTCCATCTGCTGCTACCTGTCAGGTCCAAGCCACCATCATCTCTTACCTGGGCTACTTCTTCTATGCTTCTATCGTTGTCCCTACAGAGTTCTACTCTATACATAGTCATAATGATATATTTTTTAAAAAACCTTAGTGGCTGGAGGCATAGCTTATTGGTAGAGCACTTGCCTAGCAAGACTAAGGCCCTGAGGTCCATCCCCAGCTTCACCAAAATTTTTCTAAATAAATAAACCTGAAGTTAGACCATATCACTCCTCTGTTCAAAAAACCTCCAGTGGCTTCCCATCATGCTTTGAAGGAAATTCAAATTGCTTACTCTCAAAATACGGTTGGTCCCTGCTTTACCTCTTTCAACTCATTTCACCCCTTCTCACCTCCTGATTTTGTTCTCTCTGCCCCAGCCTCACTGGCCTTTTTACTGCCCCAGGAATGCATCAGGTACATCCCTCAGGGCCTTCCTACTTTTGGTTCCATCTGCCTGAAGTGTTCTCCCCAAGATTGATTATTTGTTTGTTTGTTTGTTTGTTTATTTGCAGTACTGGGGATCAAACTCAGGACCTTGCTCTTGCCAGGCAGGCGCAGTGCCACTGAGCTACATCCCCAGACCTCTCCCCAAGATTATTTACATTGGCTCCTTCTCATGGCTTCATATTTGACTTGAATGTCAATGAGATTCCTCAGAGAATCTTTCCCTAAACACTCTGAAATAGCACAGCTCGCACCTCTGCCACTCAGTAGCATATCACCCCATTTTATTCTCACTGTAACACAAACTATCAAATGCATAACATCATATGTGTTTGTTAATCTGCTTTGTCTGCCAATCTCCTCCCCTCCCCGGTCTATAAATTCCAGGAGGACAGGGACTGCATCCATCTTCTATACCAGTACATAAATATTTTGCCATAGCCTACAACATACATAGTAGAAACAAGGCTAAATCTTACCTAAAGCAGAAACTTTGCTTAACAACTACATTTTAAGGCATTGCTTCTGATATTTAAAAATACTAATACTAGCACCTAAGACCAATAGGGAAATGATAATACAGACAGGCCTGTTCTTTTGGGCTCCTGGAGCTATTAACATTAATTAGTAAATACTGAGATGAGTTCAAGTGTACCTACCAAGTATCTGCTCTGTTAGACACTTTGGGGGCCACAGTGATGAATCACCCTCAAAAAACTGAGTCTAGAAAGAGAAGAAATTAACACAATTAACTGGTATCTGAGGGAGAAAACGGTGAATATCATCAGAGATACAGGATACTTTGAACCACAGATAAACAAACATGGCCTTTACATTCTTCCACATGAAATAAATGTTAGAATTCCTGGGAATATGCTTTGTGCATTTTAAATGTGCAAGTATTGCTCCCTTCAAGAGCACTGAGACATATATAGGAACAGTTGTAGTTGTCACAATAAGTGGCATAAGGAGGGTACCACTGCCATCTGGTAAGCAGTGGCCAGATATGCTAAATGCCCATCAGTTCCTGGACAGACTTGTACGGTGGAGAACTCCCTGCCCAAATGCCAACACACAAGTGGTTTGTACTTGTCCAACTAGCACATATGGAGTTCTTTCAGGGCTTCCAAAGTAATATTTTTAGCATGCTATTTTTTAGGTAGTTACTTCCAAGTCACTTCCTCGATTCATTTTATCATTTTTAACTAGATCCTGAACTCATAAAGTATCCAGTAGAAAGAAAGCTTGAGCACAAGCACAGGATGAAGGAGAACAGCAAGCCCTGCCACAATGTCCTCTGGGGCCCCAGGACAGCGGGCTTTCAGTGTGAGGCCAGAAGGGGCTGGGACATGCTCAGTCCCTAGCAGTCAGCTCTCCCACAATGATGGCAAAGCATCTCTCTGTGTTATGGTTACTCTTATTTCACAGAGACAGCTCTACTTTGAGCCTGGCAATTATGTAATTGCATAGTAAGGCAAGAAGATTATTTTGAATTAGAATCTTCCTGCACAAGGGCTTGTTTCCCTCAAGCAGGAGTCTAGAGCCCACAGAGCCAGTTAGGTCCTGGGAATGTGGAACTGGGGACTGGGCAGGGCAGGCAGAGCCCTCGACCCCCAGCTAAAGAAGTCTATTCCACAGGAGAACATAGCTAGGCCTTCTAGTACTTCAAAATAAGCTGGAAATCATGGTTTTTGAGATCTTGTTTTTTCAATGCCAACCCCTAATTCAATTTGCTTTTTCAAATAGTATGCAGGCTAAAGATACCAATCTATGGCCAAATTTGACCCAGAGCTTCTAGCTTGCTCTTTCTACACATTGGACCCAGGACTCTGCTCATCTGTGCGCATATGGTCTGGTGTCAAGAAAACTTCAGGAAATTCAAAATCAAAAGTTAAATATACTGACAGCTGGGCAAAGTCCTCAAGAAAGGAGAAGAAAGACACAGGCTCAGGGACCCAGGAAGGTCACACCAGATGAGCCATACTACTGTCATATTCTCTGCTCAAAACTTCACAAGATCCCTTATTTTTTTTCTTTTATTTTCTTTTTTCATCATAGTAATAGAACCTAGGGCCTCATGCATGCTAGGCAAGCATTCTGCCACTGAGATACACCCCTGACCCAAACATCCCCTATTTCTCATTGCATCAAATCACAAGTCCTCTTTAGGGCTCTCCAAATACACTCCTCATCCATGGCTCCAGCCCTGTGTCTCATCACGCCCCATATATCTCTCATTCTAGTTGGGCCAGATCTTCTTGAATTCCTCTGAAGAAATGGATCCCTTCAGCGGACTATTCCCTCCCCACTCTTCAAAGCCTTGCTCACATCTCACCTCTTTATATGAAACTTTCCTGTGACGGTAAAAAGCAAAATGCTTTTAAGCTCAAGGTCCGATGTCAAGCAAGTCTCAATTTAAATTCCACATCTGCCATTGACCAGGCAGGGCAAGGTCGTTGGGTTTGTTACTTAACTTCTTTGAGCTTTAGAAGTTGATAACTGTGAGTATCCTTTCTCCCAAAAGTTTTGAGATCAGAAGTATTTCAGATCTTGGACTTATGGAATATTTGTACAGCACATACAAAGACATCTTGGGGATGGGACCCAAGTCTAAAGATAAAGTCAATTCTTGTTTCAGAAACACACCTTACTGATTAGCCTAGGATTGTATACAATATTTTTATGCACCTGTTTTTGTTGTTGCTGCTGTTGTTATTTTGTTTTGTTTTGTTTTGTTTTGGTACTGGGGATGGAACTCAGGACCTTGTGCTTGCAAGGCAGGTGCAGTGCCACTAAGCTAAATCTCCAGCCTATTGAGTCACCTGTTAAGACCGTACCCTGTCACATGGGGGCATGTGTGGAATTTTCTATGGGTGGTGTCATATCAGTGCTCAAAAAGTTTTAAATTGTGGATTGCAGAGCTCTGGATTAGGAATGACTATCTCTAATAGTGCCTACATTATAGGATTTTTTTTCCTCTTCTTTATTTTTCTTACATGATTTTTTGGTTGTTGTTGTTTCAGAGATTGAACTCGGGACCTTGCTCTTACATGATTTTTGATACATTACATGAAATAATAGTAAAGTATTAAGTCCCATAAGGACTCAGTTAACGTGAGTCATTATTACTACAGCTACTAAATTTTCATTTTCTTTTTTGGTTTTTGTACGGGGAATCAAACGCAGGACCTTAGGCTTGTGAGGCAGGCAGTGGAACCACTGAGCTAAATCCCTGGCCCTGAATGTTCTTTTCTTCTGTAAGTGCTACAACTTTTATGCTGCCTCTTCTGACCAAAGCTTTGCTGGATCCCACGCAGCCCATGTTTGTTCTGTGCTCCAGGCATCATACCTGCTTCAGCCCACACCTTGGCTGTGAAGCTTCTTAAAGTGCCAGGAGTATGTTAGATACGTTATAGAATCCATAGTCTCAAGTGGACAATGAGTCAGAGTTGCACAACTAACACCATCTCTCAGACAAGTTAACCTAAATCTCTCTCTAGCAAAAGCAGGGGTGCATGCTGGAAAGATAAACATATAGTTAGTCTCAGTGGCAGAGAGCTGCTGCAATGTTTGCAATAATTCCCCATCACAAATGCACACCACCATGTTGTATCCTACCTGTTCCTCACTTGCACCTTCCTAGATCCCAAGCCTCACTTTTCCTTCTGGTGCTGGAGAGGACACACAAAGCCAGATAAAGCCACTCTCTTTTCTTCAGTGTGTGATGGGGAACCTAGACAAACAGCCAAACCAAAAGGATGATCTCTCACTAGGACTAAAGAAAAAGCCTGTGGTCCACTACAGAAGCCAAGAGGGCCTCCCCACTAATGCTACTCCACCTCAATCCAGGCCCATCCATCCTCTGATGTATGTGGTAACTGGGATCCCCTGGGCACCAGTGCCTACAGGCTTATTCCACTTTTCACTTTTCTCTGTGCTTAACAACAACTGAAGGAAAAATACTTTCATGAAAGTTACTCTATGCTTCAAGTTACTCTATGCTTTGAGAGGACCCTCCCAAAAGGAGCATAGAAAATGTGACTGTTGCAATGCTACATTCTTTAAAAGAAAGAATTTAAGAGACCCCAACTATATTATGCCAAAGAAAGGTTTTCTGAGAATGAAAACTGAGCCCTTCCAATTGTACTGCCTAAGTTTCAATAACATGCAGCTAGATCAGTGGCAAGAAGAACCTATTGCAAAATAGGCATGATCTCTAAGAACGATAAGGCTAAAAGGGTCGTCTGTGTCCCATACTGGAAACCAGTGTACCACTACAAGTCACTCCGGAGTTAGCGGCATTCAAAAGTCCTCCAGTAATGATAACAAAGCCCAGGTGAGCAAATGAAAAGAAGACGCGGGTCCCAAGGACCAAAGCTCTGGTTCCAAGTTCAGGGATAGCAGTTTCCCCTACAGTACAGGTTTCCCCATCTTGCTTTCTTCCCTCAGCCCTCTGCAGACTAACCCAAGATCTGGACTGCACACTCAGAAATTGTGGATGAACTTACTCTCTCAGTCAAATTGGAATCAAGTCGTATTCCACCAGCACTGGAAACCTCAAGACTTGAAAAGTCCCAAAGACAAGGACCAGGTCAACAGGAAGGTATGGGTGGGTGTAGGGGTGGGTGTGCGGCGTGGAATCCTGCTAATGATTAATTGGGTAAGTGCTGCAGGAAGGGGGCGGTTTCAGAGCCAGAACCATTGGCTTGCTGACTGGATGATAAAGGGCATCTTCATCTCTCATTAGCGGGATGTCACTGCCAACCTATACCCTAGGGGAATGCCTCGAGGGACCTCCACGGGAGCAGTGGCCAGAGCCCTCGAGTAGGTGTCTAGAGCAGCTTCAGGGCCGGTGGAAGCACCACAGGGTCTAGGGTGAAGCTAGAGGACCCCAGGAAGAGCCTAGACACATCAGTGGAAAACCCAAGCCCGTTGAGGTAGGCAGGGGAGACCCAGATCCCCTGCGCAGCCCGTCCCCAATCCCCACAGAGGGTCCTGCGTGGCCCTGTCTGCGAGGCACTCACAGCTCCGCTAGGCCAGGGCGGCCAGCCCACCAAGATGCAGCGGGCTGTGGCTGCCTTCCTTACGAGCAGAGCGAAGGACATTTACCGGGAGCCTCAGGAGCCGTTGCGTCTCCACTCTGGGCTCCTCTGGGATAGCGAGACTGCCACCACCATCGCCACTGACGCCGCTGCCTCCCTCCAGCCGCTGCTGTAGCTCCCGC
>NW_022900951.1:96161478-96181596 GCF_012274545.1 Fukomys damarensis
TCCCTCCGTGGGCCCTGGCCAAACCGATTGCCTCCCCTCGCGGGCTCCACCCACCTCGCTGCCATCTCTGGACTTGCCCGCAGGACCAATGGCAACAATGGACTAGTCCCGCCCCTTCGATTTCCCCAGGGCCAATCGCTTTCTCCTGGGGAACCATTCAAGAAACCCCGCCCCTCTTGCGCTGCAAAGCCCAGAGCCAAAGTTTAACGGGTTGCGCGGTTGCTCCTGACAACTCCGAGGCTCTACACAGGCTAGCCCCTCTCCGCACCCACAAAATTACACTGATCTAGAGGCTGCAACGTACCTGGTGTGCCGACCCCACCACGTTTGTGGAGAAAAAGTGCATTTAAAAAGAGAATGAGAGAGGTACTATTGTCCACCTCATCTCTGAGGCAACACTACTGAGAAATGGCCACCCACTCAGCCAGGTCCTCCGCATAACAAGGTCAGCAAGAACATCAAAGATCATCGATTGACTTCACCCACGCGCTGGTGTTGGTCGTCGTAGTTCGTTAGTTTTTGTTTTGTTGTGGTTGTTTGTCCCATGTACAGGAGCCCTGCCCTCCTAGGACGGTTTTCTCATGGACAGCTTCCAGGACCAGGTGCTCATTGGCTCTGCAGGACGCTGCATGAGCCCCTGGCCTCCTGGCTTGAGGTTGAGTGACACTGAACCCTAGTAACTTCTGCTCCTTTGAGATCAAGCAAACCCACCCTTGTCCATCCTCCTCCATGGTGGTCCAACAATTTGAAGACAGTTCTGACTCACTGTTCCTTCGGGCTGTGTTGCTCCAGGGACATAAATTCAAGCCCCCCCCCCGAACTGAAGCCAATTCCTGTATATCTGTTCAAAGTAGAAGTTGAGGACTGAGTCTGCCCTTCTCTTTGCCCCACCCCAGGGTGCAGTCCCTTCTGTACAGAGCAGACCAGGGTAGACAGATCCCCTGTCTGATTCATTTTTCAGCTTGACCTCCTCAACGTGGCATTTGCTTTCTTGGCGGCCATATCACAAAACTGACACTTACTAGACTTGCTCTCAGCTCACCCTGGGGTATTTTTCACCAGCTGCTCTGACAAGGCTGTTTTCTAGTCCGTTGCATGGGGGTGGTGATTAATTTCACTCTCTTTTGTCAAGATCTCTTTGCTGCTCATTCTATAATAAAAAGATGTTCACCTCTGCTTGCTACCACTGCCTTTGCTCAGACCCTTTCCTGTTTGCACCCAAACTGCCAAGGAGGCCTCCCAACTGGTCACCTTCTCATCCATTTCACAGTCAGATCTCAAACACTAATATAATCATGACACTACGTCCTGACTTAAAAGCCCATCTCAGCTTCCAGTCCTTTTTGGCTCCCTCCCCTGACACCCCCCCCCATTGCTTTCAGGATAAGATCCAAAACCCATGGCATGTCATGTAAAACCCTGTGTGATCTGGTCTCCTCTAGACAGCCTCATTTTTTTTTATTGAGTTTATTGGTACATTTAGGGATACAGTACAGTTACATTCATTGTTGGGATCATGTACCTTTACATGGCAAGTCTTGATTCTCATTTTTTCCCCTTACCTCTGCCCTCCCTTCACCCCCTCCTCCCCTCCCCATCTACAAACACTTTATTTTCATCTTTTCATTCTCTCACATTTTTTTCTTTTCCCTTTTTGTTCTTCCCCTACGTATCACACCTTCCCTACACCTTTAGCTCCTTTCCTCCCATTTCTAAATGCCAGTAATCTTATTAGAATCTTATGCATTGTTGCAGAATATTCACACCAGGGAAACTATTTGGTATTTACACATGTGGGACTTATTTATTTCACTTAGGAGTATATCTTCAATATGTATCCATTTTCCTATGAATGAATCTATTCTCTCGCTCTTTATGGCTGAGTAATATTCCATTTTATAGAAAAACCACAACTTCTTTATCCAGTTTCCAACGGATGGGCAAATAGGTTGTTTCCAAGATTTAGCTATTACAAACTGTGCCGCTATAAACATGGGTGCGCATACTTCTCTGTGATATGATTCTTTTAGTTCTCTTGGAAAGATACCCAACAGAGGGATGGCTGGGTCAAATGGCACCTCCAGTCCAAGCTCTTTGAGGTATCTCCATATTGATTTCCATAGTGGTTGCACTAGTCTGCACTCCCACCAACAATGGAGGAGGGTTCCTTTCTCCCCACAACCCCGCCAACATTTGTTATTGTGTGATTTCTTGATAGCAGCCATTCTTTGTGGGGTGAGGTGGAATCTCAGTGTTGTTTTCATCTGCATCTCTCGAATGACCAGTGATGTGGAACATTTTTTCATATATTTTCTTGCTGCTTTTACTTCTTTGTATGAGAAATGTCTGTTCATTTCGGATGCCCATTTTTGGATCGGGTCTTTATATTTGGGGGGACTGATTGTTTTGAGTTCTTTATATATCCTTGATAATAGTCCTTTGTCTGAGGTACAGCTGGTAAAAATTTTTTCCCACATTGTAGATTGTCTCTTAGTTCTGCTAATGGTTTCTTTTGAAGTACAGAAGCTTTTTAGTAAGATGAGATCCCAGTTGTTGATTCTTTCTGCTAGTTCCCGTGCTACTGAGGATTTGTTCATAAAGTCTTTTCCTATACCAATGTCTTCCAGAGTTCTGCCTAACTTACCTTCCAGCAAGTTTAATGTTTCTGTTTTAATATTTAGATCTTTAATCCATTTGGATTTTAATTTAGTGCATGGCGAAAGATAAGGGTCTAATTTTAATCTGTGGCAGGTTGATATCCAGTTTTTCCAACACCATTTATTAAAGAGGCTATCTTTCCTCCACTGAGGATGGGTAGACAGCCTCATTTTTAGCTATTCCCCCTCCATGACAGAGCATCCTTGACATCAGGAAAATTGAACTTCCTGTTGTTTCTCAAATGAGCGATGGTCTCAGGTGCTACCGTGCTCTTTATACAGTCTAGAACAACTTTCTCCCTATCCTCCTATACCTGACCTACAACACACTGACATATTTTATTCATTCATTGGACAAATGCCAAGCACATCCACTATGTGTGAAGTGCTGGGGGCATAAAATGGGTAAGATTTAGATTTTGTTATTCCCAGGCCCAAAACATGCAATACATTTTTGTGTTTTGATCCCTCCATCAGGTGTTCCCATATAGGGTATGATGATGCCATTTCTGTCCACACTGACACATAAATATCAAAGCAGCTAATTGGTGGGTTCTGGGGGTGCTGGGAATCAAGCCAGAGCTTCATACATGCCCAGTAGGTGTGTGTTTTACCACTGAGCTACATCCCTGCTCAAGGTAGCCAATTAGAATGATTGGTTTGGACTTCAGATTCATCTAAATAAAGAAACTAAAACTGAGATCTTCTCCCTCACTGAATATCATTAAATATTTATTCCACTAGTATTAATAATATTCCATTAAGTTTGGTAATTTGAAGGCTATAAATTATGGTTCTTTTTTTGTTTTTCATATTCAGTTCAACTGAAAACAAACCCCAACTTGTTGAATTGTCCTGTGCGTGCTTGTGCTGATATGTGTTGGATTCTTTTTCCTTTCTGTTTTTCATTCTTAAGATCAGTTAAGCAATTTGTAATATATTAATAGATGTCAGTGTTTCTAGGTCTGAAGAGAGAGAAAAGGAATGGGAGTGTATGTTGTAAAAATGAACCAATTGCAATCACACAATTACAGAACTTCAGTGTCAAAAGGGATTTTTAAATTACTTTTTTTCAACCCCACCCTGGATGCATGAACTGTGTGGTGCATGGGCAGTTTTTCCAGCTCCTTACAAAATTCTTAGCTCCCTGTCCTCTCAAAATATGTTGTACTCTTACTGAGATAACATGTCTGTCCACTGCTGAGTTTGCCACATCTGGAGTAATTCGAGAGGCAGCTCTAATACTTCTCTAGCTTTTTCCCTTCATTGCTCAATGGGTCCCGAAGACCTCTTTCCAAACTCAAATCTCACATGGAAGAATCACCTGTCAACATTTCCTAGTTGTTAACATCTAGCATAAGGAAAGCAGATGGCTTCATGAAAAAAAATAAAATTTAAAGGTACTTGTATCAAATTGAAATTTTCAAAACGTTTTTACTTCTTTTGTCATATTTGATCCTCATAATAACCTGATTAAATATCTTTATTTCTTTTTCATAGGGGAGGGAGCAAAATCATGTAAGTTAAACCATTCCTTGGGGTATTTAAATTTTAGTTCTGCCAGCAACCTTGGGCAAGTGACTGTGCCACTCTAGGACTCAGTGTCCCTATCAATAAAACAAGGTGAGATGCTTTGTAGAGATCTTTTCAGCTTTGTCTGTAACCCCATCACTCCTGCTTGCTGACATTGGGGAATGGGGGTGAGGGGTTAATGGTGATAAGGAATCATTTTGGCACTAGAAGTACAGTACTTTTCGGAAAGGATAAGCTCTGGTGGGATTTCAAAGCAGACAGCATGAGAGCAGTGAACACAAGAAGGAAGAAAGTACAAGAATCCTAGAAAAGAAGCTTGATACTGCAAACTCACTGCTCCCTAGGTCTATAATACAATAGCTTCAATTCAAATTTTGAACTAAAAATTCCAAGTCATTTGCTTTAATGATTAAAGAGCCTCCTATGCAAACAGTAATGAAAGGTTGCTTTGGCAAACTATGTGATCATATTTAGAGAATAATTAAAACAATAAATTATATTTGTAAAAGTCTGTTTTATGCCCCATGCTTACTCCATATAGTAAAGAAGGGAGATAAAAAACCAAAGCCAATGGAGGTCATTTGGAAGAAACACAACAGGGGAAGCCATGCTTTCTAATAATTTATAGAAGTCCCCAGGCAGTATGCTTTTCTCCCCCATTCACTCATTTACTAGGAGAATGGGAGGAACACTGAGATACAGCCAACCTAACGGCTTTGTATTGGCTTAAATTTACTAAGAAAAAAAGGCTTTATGCTTGATATAAAAGGAATTTAAGAAGCCAGGTGAGAAGTGGTGATCTTTAAACTGGTTGCACAAGAAACTGAAAGCTAATCCCTAAAATGATAAGCTTACTTAATAGTCTGTTCCTTATAGAGTAATTAAAACACATTTAATTATAGTACAGTCAGTTCATGTCATACATATTTAATCACTCTTTTAGTAAGTGGCTCTAAGATAATAAATAATACTAACCTACTTCGTTGAGTTCTTACAAGGATTGAGTTTTAGGGGGGTGATTCAAATGGAGTCCCACTATGTAGTTCAGGCTGGTCTTGAACTCACTGTGCAGCCCAGGCTGGCCACAGACTTGCAATGATCCTCCTGCCTCAGCCTCCCAAGTGCTTACATTACAGGTATATACCACTATGCCCAGCTAATTAATCGATTTTAAAGGATTTCAAAAGTTTTCTAAAACCTTGGGCTAGGAATCTGGAAACTTTAGTCCAAGCCCTGCCTTTAGTAGCTGTGTGGCCTATGGTGATTTTTTTTAACTTCTCTAAGCTCAGTCTCTATACCTGTAAAATGGAAGATAATTGGGCCAAACAATCTCTATACATTGAGTAACATTCTAAAATTCTAGGATTCACCATCATTGTATATATTTTTAATAGCTTAAAATTGCAATAATTTACTTTTGGGTTCCCTGAAAGCTGATTACAGGAAATTTTTCCCAATGCCAGGCTGTTCCCAGACAGCTGCTTCCTCATACTGACCCCGACAAAGCTCCTCAAATACAAACAGCACAGAGCCTGGATGGTGGTGCATGCATATGATTATAGCACTCTGGGACGCTGAAGGATCACAAGTTGAAGCCCCGGGCAACTTCCTGTAATATGATAATTTTAACTCTTTGGGGAAACTACCTAGAAGACAGATAGCCAAGTCAAATGGAATTACTATTTTTTAGTTTTCTTAAAGAATCTCCACACTGATTTCTATATGATTTTACTAGTTTACAGTCCCACCAACAATGTAGAAGGATTCCTTTTCCCCTACATCTTTGCCAGTATTCGTTATTATTGTATTTTTTATGACAGTCATTATTTCTGGAGTAAGATGGTATAGATTTAATTTACATTTCTCTGATGGCCAACA
The DNA here is from genome assembly GCF_012274545.1 of Fukomys damarensis. Taxonomy (NCBI): domain Eukaryota; kingdom Metazoa; phylum Chordata; class Mammalia; order Rodentia; family Bathyergidae; genus Fukomys; species Fukomys damarensis. The sequence goes on from NW_022900951.1 coordinate 96,167,547, forward strand.
ATGATGAGCATTTTTTTCATGTATTTATTGGCCACTTAAACTTCCTCTTCTGAGAAGTGTGTACTCATTTCAGTTGTCCATTTTTTTATTGGGTCTTACATTTTGGGAGGTCTAATTTTTTTTAGTTTTTTATATATTCTAAATATTAGTCCTCGGTCTGAAGAATAGCTGGCAAAAATTTTTGCAATTCTGCAGGTTGTCTCTTCTCTCTGTTGTTGTTCTCTTTGCTCTGCAGAAACTTTTAAATTTGATATGATTCCATTTATTGACTCTTGGTACTGATTTTTGGGCCACTGGAGTTCTGTTCAGAAAGTCTTTGCCTACACCTATGCATAGGTTTTACCTATTTCAGTTTCCAGCGGATTAAGAGTTTCAGTTTTAACATTTACATCTTTCATCCATTTTGATTTTAGTTTACTACATGATGAGACACATGAGTCTAGACTCAGTCTTCTAAATATTGGCTATTCAGTTTTCTAGCACCAGTTATTAAAGAGTCTATTTTTCATTCAGTGTATGTTTTTGGCTCCTTTGTCAAAGATCAAATTATTTTTGTGTGCCAGGAGTTGTTTATACTTCTTCTATTCTGTTCCATCGATCCATATGCCTGTTTTTGTGACAGTGCCATGCTGTTTTAATCACTGTAGCTTTATAGTACAACTTCAAGTCTGGGATTGTGATGCCACCTGCTTTGCTTTTGCTTCCTAGAACTGCTTTTGCTATTCTGGGTCTCCTCCAATTCCACATGAATTTTAGGATTGTTTTATATAGCTCTATGAGAAATGACATTTGAATGAGATTGGGTTAAATATGTATATCAGCTTTGGAAATGTAGCCATTTTGATTATATTGGTTCTGCTTATCCAGAAATGGGATTTTTTAAAATTTTCTGATGCCCTCCTCAATTTTCTTTTTCAGTCTGATGTAATCTCATTGTAGAGGTCTTTCACTTCCTTAATAAAGTTAGCGCTTAAGTATTTAAATTTTTTGGTGTTATTGTGAATGTTACTGTTTTCTTCATTGTTTTTCAGTGAGTATTTTGTTTTGTTTTTGAGATATACTACTCTCTATGTAGTTCAGGCTGGCTTTGAACTCAAGGCAATCCTCCAGTATCAGCCTCCAGAGTGCTGGGATTATATACATATGTCACCACCTTGGGCTTTATCTTTTATTTTGAGACAGAGTGAGCCTCACCCTTTTGATCCTTCTGCCTCAGCTTCCTAGGGTGCTGAGATTACATGCACACACTATCATATCTGGTTCAATATTTTTTATTCTATTTTGTGTTGAAGAGTTCACAGAAAATATGGAATTACTATACAGAACATCCTGGAGGGTTTTTTTTTTCCTTGAATCATTTGAAAGTAAGTTGATGGGCTGATGCTCCACTTCCCCTGAATAATTAATTTGTATTTCATTTAACCAACAAGGATATGTTCCTATCTAACCAAGAAACAACCACCAAATTTTTAAAAATTAACATGTATAGATAATAACACCTAATCCTCAGGCCCCATTCAGGTTTCTTCAGTTGTCCCCAAATGGATTATAGCAAATAGATCCAGTTCAGAATCTTCTGGTGCTCATTGTTTTCATGTCTCCTTCATCTTCTTCAGTTTGAAATACTTCCTTGTTTGGTCATTGTCTTCTAAGATCTTAGAACTTTTTAAGACCACCAGCTAGTTATTTTGGAGAATGCACCTCAATTTGGGTTTATGTGATGTTTGGTCATGATTAGATTCCAGTTACTCATCTTTGGCAGTACAATCACAAAAGTGAAACTGTGCTCTAATTGGATTCAGGTGGAGCATGATTTCAATGTGTCCTATTACTGACAATTGTCACTTTAACCAACTGAATAAGGTGGTACATGCCAGATTTCTCCACTATGAAGTTGATCTTTCTAATTAACAAGTATTTTGTGGGAAAAATACTTTGAAAATGTGTAAATATTATATTCCTCATCATTAAATTTTCAATTCACTTATTTATATCAATATAGACTTATGGTCTCCTAGTTTCTCCAATGAATTGTAATCTACTACTGTCATCATTTAATGTTCAAATTTTGCTAGATTTAGCCACTGGAATCCCTTTAATCTAGATTCTGTGTCCCTTTGACATCTCCTTGTCTTTTGTTTTTGTTGTTGTTGGTGGTGGTGGTGTTTTGGAAGCCTGGGAATTGAACCCAGGGCCTTCACAATGAGCTATATCTCCAGTCCCTTTCTTATTTTTTCTTTTGAGACAACATCTCACCAATTCACTAGGTTGCCTAGCCTAAGCTTTAACTTGTGATCCTTCTGTTTCAGCCTCCCAGGGTTCTGGGGACTATAGGATTGTGCCACCACACCCTGCTCCCATAATTCTTTAAGTACCTCCTATGTAGCACAAGATATCCTAGGCTCATCTTGTAACTTCCTTTCCCAGTCCTCAAATCATCCATTTTCCTGAGAAGCCCTGGTTCTTTTCAGTTGAGATCAGATTTAGAAGCCAAATCTGAGCACTAAGTATATATATTGCTGTTGGTTATGTTGCTGCTCCCTGGCCTTCCTCATTTGCTTTCTCACTTACACACACACACACACACACACACACACACACACACACACACACACATACATTTTATCTGTCTATCCACCAATCTAGCACCTATCTATCATTGATCTAGCCATAGAGTCACTTTGACATATCCAATCCAACATCACAGGTTCATTCTAATTTTCTCTTTCTGCACTTATAACAATTTATGTCATTTACAAGAATAGCTTCCATCAGTCTTAATATATCTGCCAATCTTATCAATACTCCTGTATGTAATTATGTTTGCAGGCTTCAAAGATGACTCCCTTGGTGATGATGCCTCCTAGTATTTATTCATCCACTTGTGTAATCACCTCCCATGAATGTGACAGAATGCAGCAAAATACGCGGGCTCTCACTTGCAGAATTATTTTATGGAAAGACTGGCCTCTGCCTAATTAATTTTTTCATTTTGTCTATCCCTATGAGTCTCTCACTATCTCTCTCTGTCTCCACATACCCAGTCTCCCTCCCTCCCTCCCTCTCTCTCTCTCTGTCTCTCTCTCCCTCTCCCAGCAAGGGGCTGAGGGAGGCTTCTGGCCAACAACCACTAAGGAACTGAAGCATTCAGTCACTGGCCTATGAGGAAGTAAGTGCTGCTAACAACCACAAGAACACACTTGAATCAGAACCTCCCTCATTTGAATTTTCAGATTGTATTTCTGTGAGAGACTTTCAGCTACAGCACCCAGTTAAGCCATGCCCACACAAACTGAGATAATAAATGCATGTTGTTTTAAGCCACTGAGTCTTGGGGTAAATCATTATACAGAAAAGACAACTAACAGAACCAATCTCTTGTTGCCATTACTACTTCCCTTAATAATAATGTCTGTTCTCTGGGGCCTCTGATTCCCCCAAAACATGGACTCCCTCCCCACCCTGCTCAGTTTCTGAGTCCCCATATCACCTCTCCTCCACAATGATGTCCTCTTCATCCCACTCAGGCTCTGATAGCCCAGGCCATGCCACTCCAGCACAGGAGGTCCTTGTCACCTTTCTCAGGCTCTGGCTTTCCACACAAGGCTGTCCCTCTGTCTGAGTTACCTTCCTGTAGATGGGACAAAATACCCAACACCCACAATTGAAAGGAGGAGAGGTTTATTTTGGCTTACAATTTCAGTCCCTGGTTGCTGTCTCCAAAGCACAGATGGCACGGTGAAAGAGCATGGCGGAGGAAACAGTACTCAACCCATGGCAGCCAGGAAGCAGAGATGGGAAGGAGGAGGAGGGAAGGCGGTACACCCATCCAGGTCACACCCCCAATGAGCCACCTCTTCCTACCAGACCCCACCTCCTAATAGCACATTCAGATATTACACATCAATGGATTAAGCCACCAATGACTATGTCACCCTCATGATCGAATAGCCTTCCAAACACATAAGGCTTTGGGGGGACACTTTAGATCTTAACCATAACACCCTCCATGGCAATGTTTTCCCCAACCTGCTTGACTCTGATCCCTCATATCAGCCAGACCTCACAGGGACACCCCCCTCACCCTCCTTGGCTTATGATGCTCCAATCTGCCCCCCCAACTCTCTACCCTGACTACCTTGTACCTCCTCGACTAATCACTTTAGAACTGACTTGTTCAGGAAGAAGAGGAGAAAAGGTTAGATGTGTGTGTGTGTGTGTGTGTGTGTGTGTGTGTGTGTGTGTGTGTGTGTTTTGAAATATATCTATATTTTTTGCCAAACTGCCCTCCAAAAATCTTGCATCAGTTATCAATCTAGTCCCTTTCTTCATCTATTAGGTGGCAGGTTAGTTTTTCCTTCCTAGTGCTCTTTCTCAGCCTCCTCCCAATGAAATGTCAAATGATCTAATTCTTTTGTAAAATGTCTGCTAGGTTTTCGGCAAATCTGAACAGGGTACATTTCCCCCCTGAAAACATAAGGCTTCTTTTTCTCTCTCACTGACAGCCATGGACTTATAAGCCTTTGGTGAGTAACTTGTAATGTGGAGAATTACAAAGAAGACAAAAGAAGGTATTTACATATTTACAAAGAATAGCATTATGCTTTCCGACAGATTGCAACAAAAATGGAAATTTTTAACTTAGTCCTATTGGAACCTTTTCAACAAGAGTTACCTTGCTTTTTGTTAAGTTTTAGTTTAATAAATATCTAGCTTAGAAGGGGCCATTTCTTTCTCAGCCCATCTTTTAATTTTCTGGTTACAGTCTGTGTTCAAATGTGTATTTACTCTACCTAGAGTTCTAGCTATTCTGGATTTATGTCTATGTCCCTTAGGGTAAAACTTAACGTTTACTAAGCACTTTATGAGATGCTCTGAACTCACCCAGTCCTCAAAATGGCATTATAATGAGTTTGATGTTTCTGCCCCTATATAATATATGTGGAAAAACTGAGCCTGTAACTAAGAGTGTGACTTATCCAAGGTAAGTTAGTGATGAAATGTGCTAGAGAACTCATCTTCTGGCTCCTTCACCTGAAATCTTTCTCCTCTATTCTACTACATCTCTGAGTTCTTTTCCTTCCCAGGCAGTATTCTAGAAGGCTTAAGTTTGCCTTCCTACTGGAGACTGAATATGTAGACACCTCCATCTAGCCTGCCTGGCAGGCTATATTTGGCCCGGCCAAATCAGCTCTTTAGAAGTGATCTTTACTTGAATATACCTGCAACTCATTATGACATTATCAAAATACAATTTTAAAAAATGTCTTGAGGATATTAAGATGATTAAGCATCCTGAAAAGATGAAAATAAAAATGAATTAGTATATTAAGCAAAAAATCCAAAACCTTCTTCACTAACATTATGTTGAGCAATAACTTTCCTGTACAGTGGTAAAGTTTAATTAAAGAAGTTAAACCAGATGCCCCTGAAATAAATTAAATATGCTTCAGAGAGGACTGATTAAATAAATTTCAGTACAAGGAAATGCTACACAGATTTTTAACAAAGAATGAGGCAGACCAATGTGTGCTGATAGGGAATGCTTTCCAAGCTATGCTGTTGAGCGATTAAAAAAAAACCCAATGTAAACAGTTGCCTATCACCTGTGAAATGTGTGTGTGTGTGTGTGTGTGTGTGTGTGTGCATGTGTGTTTGTGTTTGCATGCATAGAATAACAGAATATCTCTGGAGAGATACAAAAAACAGTGAAATGATGGAAACTTCTGGATAGGGTAAATGGGTGACAAGAGTGGGGAGGAGACTTATTTTTCACTGTCTATGCTGTTTTTAACCTTTCTTTCTACCATTTGGATTTGTGCCATGTGCTAGTACTAAGCATTATGCCTTTATTATAGAAACCTTTAAACTGGTTGCAACCCCAACCTGCTTTTCTGCTTCCCCTCCACTCCCTGTATGCTCCAGCCACACCTTAAAAAAGACTGATCTCCACTTTCCCTCTCTCCCTGCCAGCAGGGCCCCCAGCTCCACTCTCTCACTCCCTTCTAATTAATGTAACTAGGCATTGTGTTCCATAATTACAGGGTTTGTCGGTGAAATCAATAGTTGCCTCCCTAGTGACAATGACATTTTAGCTCCATCAATCTCCCTGGAGCCGGGCAGCTTCTCTGAGCCAACAAAACTCCCAAGCTTATTAACATGTCTCCTTGCTCCCACTCATTTTCATGCATATATATAAATCAGCAGATTCACATAATTTCAGACACCACATCTATGATTATTTGGATAATAATCCAAAACAAATATCAGTTAAATGTATATTTGTAATGGTTTTAATCAAGGTATAATTTATATACCACAAACTCCTCTACTGTATATGTATGGGCCTATGATTTTCAGTAAATTTAAAGAGGTATGCAACCTCAACTGTATATTATTTGTGATGATCTTAAGAGTCTATCTTAACATATCCCAGATCATAATAGGTTTTTTATATGACTCAGTTTCTCTCCTTTGACCTGATTCTCAAACTTGTTTCCTGCCCTATTCCAAAATTGGAAGACTTGAGAGGCCTCTTAGAAATCAGCTAGAGCTGGGCACAGTGGTGCATTCCTGTAATCCCAGCACTTAAAAGGCTGAAGCAGGAGGATTGCTGCAAATTCAAGGCCAGCCTGGGATACATAGTGAGTTCAAGCCAACCTGAGCAACATAATGAGACCCTGTCTCAAATCAAGTAAATAATCAAAAAATAAGCTACAGACGGTAAAGTGATATCCAGACAGGACATATAAAGTGCCCAATGTCATATTAACAGGTTAGTGGAAGAGGCAAAATTAGAACCCAGAATTCTTGTTCAAATCCCAACGAGCTCCCCCTAAGAGCACAGAACCTCTTCTCTCAATTATTGCTAACGACCTAAAAGTCAATTAATCAATCACAATCAATAAATTTGCTTAGCTAAATCTGAGAATTTAATAATTGAGAAAGGACTTAACCTGAGGATGGGTCTAGAGACAAGCTGGGGAATACAAGCTCTTTTATGTTTCTTCTGGGAGAGTTTCTTTCTAAGTATTTAGCACAATTAACCAAGAAGATAGATTCTTTTCTGTCCAAAGAAGTTTCTGGTTGCCAGTCAATAGTATCTATCATTATTACTACCGCTATTATATTTTTTCTAGCATATGCTAGTAAGATGTGAAAGCAGTTTAGCATTGTAGCAGATGAAACCACATGAGCACTGTTTCCTGCTTTTGACAAAAATTGTGCTAAAATTAGCCCCTAATCCCCACAGATTTGAGCCAAGGAAAGCAATTTAGCCTCTCATCTTGTTTTTCTAGCAATCAGCCTGTAACAATTAAACAACTGGTGACAAAGAGAGAAGTACACTTTATATATTTGTGTGATGAGAAATGAAAATGCTTTCCATCAACTATAGTGGCGCTTGGTGTCACCATCGTGGGAAGGAACAGGCCAACAACAGTTTTGAGGTGTTAAACATGGTATTCTGAACCTAATATGAAATATTCAGATTGACATAGAATAGTTTTCAACTGTTTCACATTATTAGAAATTATACCTCTCCCTTTAAAAATCATCCTTTCCACCAGCATTTTCCATGCTTAGAATGTATCCTTTAAAAAAGGCAGAGATTCATGTACAAAGATATCCACCACAATTTTTAGAAGGATAAAACCTTGGAAATAATTAAAAGCAATTGGGGTAAGTAAATAAAATGTGACAATTCTATAAAAATGAGGCTTATATAGCCATTAAAATCACTTTAAGGGGCCAGGGATTTAGCTCAGTGGTCCTGCCACCTGCCGTTTTGTTTTGTTTTGTTTTGTTTTGTTTTTGAGACAGGGTCTCACTATGTAGTTGAGACTGACCTGGAACTCACTATGTAGCCCAGGTTGATCTTGAACTCACAGCGATCCTCCTGTCTCAGCCTCCCAAGTGCTGGGACTACAGGCGTGCGCCACCACACCCGGCTGTGCCACCTGCCTTTTAAGCACATGGTCCTAAGTTAGATACCCGATACCCAAAAAAAAAAATCACTTTAAATTTTTTCTTCAATTTTAAGTTCTCTGAGACATAACTTACACCATATACAATTTACATCCCACAAAGTCTCATCCAAAGTGTAAAATCTAAAGGTTTCTAGTATATTTTCAGAATTGAGGAACTGTCATTATGTATTAATCTGGTTTATATTACTAAATGAAATACCTGCTACTTTCGAAGAAAAAAGATTTGTTTAGCTCATAGTTTCAGAGGCTTAGTATCCAAGATTGGAAAGCCCTTTTAATTTACTCTCCAATGAGGGCCTAACTGAGGATGGCGACACAATGGTAGAGTGTGTATGGGAGAAAAAGATCACATCTTCCTTTGTAAGTTTTTTTTTTATTCATTACGTTTATTGGTACATTTTAGGTATACAGAATGATGATCACATCTTGAAAGAGGAAGTCGGAGATCTGCCTGGGGGCAGGTTTACCCTTTATAACAAACCACTAGTGAGAACTAACTCATAATTTCACAGGATTACCTTAATCCCTTCAAAGGACAGAGCCCCAGTGGTCCGAGGACCTCCTATTAGCACCCATATTTTAAAGGTTTCACACTTCTCGCATCACGACACTAAGGACCAATGCTCCAATACATTTCCTCTTTGAGGAAATCCATATCCAAACCACAGCACATCAAAATCTAATATTAGAACATTTCCATTGCTCAAAAGAGAAGTATACCCGTTAGCAATCATTCCTCATACTCCCAACTTATAAATTGATAAGAAAAGTACAAATACCCCCCAAAATAAGATTCTTCCATGTTGCCTGAAGTGTCAGCATGAGATTACTTCCAGGTATTTCCCAAACAAGATATTTGTACTGCTTGTACCATTTGAGAAATGTTACCTCTATTAGAGAAAAGAATAAATATTGCATTTAACCCATAGTTTGTCAAATATAATCCAAGTTTAAAATGGAAACAACGTAAAAGGAAATTGTTAGCTAAGTTACAGGAGATATGGAAAAACTTTTAGAAAAATAATAAAGGCATTGATTCTGTTAGAGTCCCTCTTTAAGACCCTAAGTCTCCGAGGTAACGCATTTAGGTAGCTTCATTCCTGAAATTCTTCTGTGAATTAGTCCCAGATAATTCAACACTGAAACGACCCCACATCCCACCCTGAGTCTGCTAGTTCATACTCAATAATAGAGGACAGTCTACCACTGAAGGCTGAGACAGTTGCTTTTATCCAGGGTGGGCCTATGACTAAAAACAAAACGGGAAAACAACAAAGTGAGAAGCCAAGTTTCCTATATGTCTATGCAATGGATTTAAATAAAAAGCCTAGAGCCATGCATTATGGAAGATGTCACAGTGAAAGGCTTCCGTAAATGAGAAAAAGGTTTCTCCAGGGTAGAGAGATGGAAAAGTGTGGAAGGTGTAATAATGGACCGTCCAAGGTGTGTACACACTGTTCCCTCAGAATTTGTGAATGTATTATCTTACAGAGTAAGAAGACGTTGCAGATATGATTAGGGATCCTGTAAAACGAAGATTATCCTAGATTATCCAATCCTGCAAAATCACAGAAGTCTTTATAAAGGGGAAGCATGAAGATCAGATTCAGAGATGTTATGGCACAACAGTGGCAGTGATGTGCTCTGAAGATGGAGGAGTCACAATCAGGTGCCTCTGAAAACCATAAAGGGCAAAGAAACAGATTCTTCCCTAGGCCTCCAGAAAAGACATGGTCGTGCAGACACCTCAATTATATGATGTTTGACTTCTAGAATTGTAGACAACAGATATAGGTTGCTCTAGGCCATTAAATTTGTTGTAATTTATTAAAGCAGCAGTGATGCTCTAATAATTACACAAATGATGGTAACTTTGAGTGAAAGGCTGGAAAAGGATCTCCAGCAAAGTCCTTGACTCCTGTCTGGCCTGTTAATTGCTAGGTGATAGAAGTAAAATACATCTGAATTTATTGCATGTTTTCTAGATCATTCTTATGGCTCTTAGCATGTCTTTCTCTAGATTAACATTCACTGTAATCCCATTAGCTATATGGTACTTGTCAGCAGATTGAGTCAGCCAGAAGCACAAGATCAGGCCCACTAAGTAGGCAAGAAGTAATGATACTTTGTAACTGTATATTGTGTTCATTTCTAAGAGGTTTTCAAATATGATGCAAGGCAGGAATTATAAAATGTGTCACAGGTTGTAAAAAGGAGGCCCCCAGAAAAGACTGTAAAAGTGATCCTCTGAGTGAGGAAGAGGAGAAAGAAACAAGTGCCAAGGGGAACCTTGTACAATCTAGTACAACCTTGTACAACCTAGCACAATCCCCCTCCCTGGGAAAAATTAGTAGTGGGTTCATTTTGAGTCTTACCTTGACAGCAAGCCAGGTAGTCTATGCAGGGCAGCTATGTGGCCGGGGAAGCAGAGCAGGTTGGATCTCAGCTGAAGGTCTCAGCTGGCATCCTGACACCTGGTCCTATCAGGAAGTATGACTGGAAGATTGGGAAAATGATGTTTCCTACCTGCCTCAAAGTCTTGCTGATTCCTGCATTAGGTAGCTGGCTAAGCCTGGGGAAAGAGAACGCTACATAATCCACTTGGGGTTTTGGAGAGAGCCACAGTCAACTTTTTCAGCACAGTGAGGGTTATGATAGGCAGATGAGAGTGGAGAAAGTGTCACCTCCTCAATTCAAAGGCTGACCAAGGAGGGAAACCATGCTTGTCCATGATGGGCAGCAAGGGAATCAGGGCAGAGGCATAATACTCAAGCCACTTGCTAATTCTCAACTCCATGTGCAGTCCACCTGTGTGCCTTAATATTTATGAGCAATATTTTGCACTTACTTATGTTCTATAAGACAACCCTGGGAAGAATGACTATGTGAAATTGTTAGGCCCTATGGTAGTTGTATGTTCAGGGTTTTGGGGTTTTTTTTTCTTTTGAGGAAATAGAAATGGTTAACATGTTTTCAACCTAGTACAATGCATACATGTGTCTAAACATTACCTTACCCCATTAACATGTACAACCTTTATGTTTTTATGTATCAGTTAAAGTAAATTTAATTAAAATGCTAAAAAAGAGATATCAGTTAGAAAATGGATACACAAGACATAGATGGGGAAAATATTCTAAAACCGTATCTCTGATAAAAATAATTATGCCTATGTTATTTATTTTCACATATAAATATATATATATATAAAAACATAACTATATAGCTTCTAAATTATAAATTATATATATATAGTTTTCCATATTATGTGATGCCTTCTGTGGTTTGGCTATCAAGTTAAGACCAGTTTCATAAAATGAGTTGGGATGTGTCCCTTCTCCTCTGTATTCAGAGAGACACTGATAAAATAGGTATAAATTCTTCTTTACATATTTTGCATTATTCTCCAGTGACACCCTCTGAGCCTGGAGATTTCTTTTTCAAAAGCTTTTGAATTATGAATGGAATGTCTTTAATCGTCAAAGGGTTATTCAAATAATCTGTCCTATGTTAGCTGGGTTGTGGTAGTTTGCATTTTTAAAGGAATTAGTACATTCCATTTAGTTGTGTAGAGTTTATCAACATCTGCTTTTATTATCCTTTTGATATCTGCAGGGTCTGTAGTGCTATTCCTTGTTTCGTTTCTGGCTATTGGCAATTTGAACCATTTGTCTTTTTTATTAAGCTTTTCAAAGAGTCAACTCTTTATTTCATTGCCTTTCCCTATTGCTTTTCTGTTTCCAACTTCATTGATTTCAACTCTTACTGTTGATCTTCTTTCTGATTGCCTTGGGTTTATTTTGCTTACCCCCACCCCTCAGGTTCTTGAGCTGGGAGTTTAGATTATTGATCTGAGACACTCTCTCTTTTCTAATGTACACATTTAGTGTTATAAATTTCCCTCTTGACACTGCTTTAGCTGTTTCTCATAACTTTTGTTATGCTGTATTTTCATTTTCGTTCAGTTTAATATCATTTTTATTTCTCTTGAGACTTTTGCTGTGACACAGATTATTTAGGAGTGTATTGTTTAGTTTCCTAGTATTTGGACATTTTCCTGATATAATTCTGTTATTGGTTTTAACTTTGATTCCACTGTGGTCAAAGAACACAATTCTTTTAAATGTGCTCAGGTTTGTTTTACGGCCCAAGATATAGCCTATCTTGGCATATGTTCTGTGGCACTTGAAAGAATCTGTATTCTGCTATTGTTGGGTGGAGTACCCCAGAAATATCAATTAGATCTTGTAGTTGAGTTGTTGCTGATTTCTACTATTATCCTTGCTTATTTTCTGTCCAGTCAGTCCAGTAATTGTTGAGAGAGGGCTGTTGATGTCTTCAACTGCAATTGTGGGCTTCTCTATTTGTTCTTTCCACTTTATCATTTTTTATTTCTGTTGTTTGATATAGACACATGAAGATTGCTATGCCTTTTGGGTAGAGAGAATCTTTCATCATTAGATAATGTCCCTGACTATGGCTAATAATTCTCTCTCCTCTGAAGACTGCTTTATCCGATATTAATATAACAACTCTTGATTTTCCTTTGATAATGTTTTCATGATATGTCTCTATCCTTATACCTTCAACACTGCTTATGATTGCATTTTAGGTGGATTTCTTATCTTTTTATTTTTACTACTTCAGTTAATTGACAGATAAAATGTATATATTTGTCATGTACAATATCATACTTTGAGAGAACTGACATGCATTATTTCATATATTTACCAATTTATGTGGTAAAAACACATAAAATCTACCTTTGTGGTGATTTTCAAGAATATAATACATTGCCATTCATTATAATCACCATGCTATAATTCGACTTCTTGAATTTGTTCCCCTTATCACACTGAAATTTTGTATCATTTAACCAACATTTTCACACCTCTATTCCTACAGACCCTGTTTATCGCTTGACTACTCTTGAATTCAATACGATCAACTTTTTAGCTTCCACATGTAAGTGAGATCATGCAGTATTTGTCTTTCTGTGCCTGGCTTATTTCACTTAACACAACATTGTCCAGTTTCATCTATGATACTATGTTATCATGACAGAATTTCCTTCTTTTTGAAGCTTGAATAGGATCAATCTACCACTGAGCTTCATCACTTGTCCTTGTTCTTTGTTTGCTTGTTTGTCTTGTTTTGCTTTGTTTTGTTGTTATTTGTCTGTTTTCTCTGAGACAAGGTCTTGCTAAGTTGCCCCAGTTAGGACTCAGATTTGTGAACTTCTTGCTTCAACTTCACAAGTGCTGGAACTGTAGGCCTGTGCCACTGTGCCTTTTTCTTTATCCATTCATCAGTTTTAGGTTGAGTCCATGTTTTGGCCATTGTGAATAATGCTGCAGTGGACATGGTCATGCAGATATCTTTTCAACATACTGACCTTATATCTTTGGATATATATCCAGTAGTGAGATTGCTAGATCATATGATCATATGATATGATATATAATTTTTTGAGGAACCTCCATACTATTCTCTGCAATGGCTGTATTAATTTACATTCCCACATAGTGCATAAGTCTTCCCTTTTCTCTATATTCTGACCAGCACTTGTTATCTTTCATCTTTTTGATAATACCTATTCTAACTGGGCTTATATCTAGATGGCCCCTCAAAGTCTCATGTATTGATGGGTGGAGCTTTGGGGAAGTGGCTGGATCATGGGTGTGTGATATTAATCCACTAATTGGTTTAGCATAGTTCTGGGTGTGGATAATGGATTTACTGAAGAGGGACCAACCACCCTGGGTGTGGTTGGCACCAAATGATAGACTTGTAGCCTGGATGGAATATAAGGGGAAAGAAGGAAGGTTCGCTGCCTCTTTCCTACCCTGCCATGGATTGTTTCTCCTCAGCAATACCCTTCTGCCTTGCTACCCTGCCTTGAAAATTTGGTCACCATCCTGTGGTGCTACTGGGAGATGTGGGAACCTTTAGGAAGTGGGGCTTAGTGGTAGGCTTTGGGGGTATTGAGGGCATACTCGTGAAAGAGAGTATGGGATCCTGATCCCTTCTTCACTCTTTTTTTTTTTTTTTTTTTTTTTTTG
>NW_022900951.1:96182266-96193268 GCF_012274545.1 Fukomys damarensis
AGAGATTTTGATCCTTTCTCCTTTTTCTCTTTTTTTTTTTTTTTTTTTTTTTTTGGTCATGAGATAAGAAAGCTTGATTAAAAAAAAAAGAAAGAAAGTCAAAGGTCTAAGGATTTAGCTCAGTGGATCTGGTGCCTGCCTCACAAGTGCAAGGGCCCGAGTTTGATCCCCGGTACCGATAGAGAGAGAGAGAGAGAGCAAGCTTGCCCTGCCAGTCCTCTTCCCCGTTGCCATCCAGCACCCCCACCAGAGGCTTCAAAGCAATGAGTTTAGCCAATCACGGACTGGAACCTCTAAAGCAATGAGCTAAAATAAACGTTTTCTTTTTACAGGTTAATTATCTCCCATATTTTACTGTAGTAATGGAAAGCTGACTAACATACTAATACAACATATTTTCATTGTCTTTTTCAATCAGTTTGACATGTTTCTGGTTTTTGGTATAATGAATGATTTCCGATTGAAATCTTCACCTTCTGAGTATTATGTTATACTCTGGATCTCATTTAAATCTCTGGTTTAGCTAGCTTCCTGTGACGCTATTATGTCAGAGGAAAGAGGAAATGTTACCGTGTTACTGTCAGGTGGTGGTCAAAGGCTTGGTTACTCACCTTGGCTTCTTTTCACACCTGGGTGCGCTACTGAGTGGAAGTGGAGATTCCAGCTCTGTTCACAGGGTTCACTGGCACCCTCTGTTTAAGAGGTATACAAAGATTTGTTCCTATGCTCTATGTGGCTTCTACTGTCACCAGAGGGAAATCGCTTCCTTGCTCATAGGGAGTAATCAAGGTCCTAACTCTTCCAGGCCTCCTCTGATGCCACCTAGCAGAAAGGTTAGAGTGCTTTGTTATAATTTTGGGTGGCTGAAAGTCCAGATACACTCCTAGGCCTTTTCTTTAGAATTTGGCTGGAATAGAGCAATTACTGTCTAAGATTATGTCTTCCTAGGCTGTCTTTTTCTGGCCTTTCGACTAGAGAGAGCAGCTTTCCTTGGGACTTTTTGTCTGCACCACTTGGCTTTTCTGGACCTTGCTGCCTCAGTGGTTCTCTGTGGGTGCCTTCTTTAGTTCCAAATCTAGGATATATGAGGCAGAAAGAAAGCTCAAGAGACTCATCAATATATCATTTCTTAGGTCCCAAGATCCTTAGTATTCTACCCTCTCTCCACTTATCAGAGTCTTCATATAATATTAAAGTTTTCCAATTTGTATTTAGTGGGAGACATAGTAAAAATTATGTGTGCTCCACTTTCTCAAAAGCTGAAGTCTTGAACTTTTATTTATTTTTTCAGATTTTTTATTAGTACATGTCTGCATTACATAATGATTACATTCCTTGAGGAGAATTGTTACATGTACGTAACATATCTCAATTTTTTCATACACTTTCCCTCCCCATTCTCTTCCCTCCATCCATCTTTTGATCCCATTTGACAAAGATCTATCTCCCTACTTCCTATTATTTATCTTTATTTTGCTCTTTAATTTATTTATAATTTGGGTTTCCCATATAAGAGAAACCATGTGATATTTAAACTTATGTGTCTGATTGAGTTCACTTAATATTACAGTCTCAAAGTGCACCCATTTTCCTACAAATGACTCAAGTTTATCCTTCTTTATTGCAGGATAATATTCCATTGTGCATAAATACCACATTCTCTTTATCCATTTCTCTGTTGATGGACATATAGGCCCCTTCTACAATTTATCTATTATAAATTATGCTGCTATAAACATTGGGTACGCATATATCACTGTGATATAATGTCTGTAACTCATTCGGGAAAATACCTTGATAGAATCCCAGTGTGGTTTGAATTTCCATTTCTCTACTGGCCAGTGATATTGAACATCTTTTCATTTGTTAATTGGCTATTTATTCTTCTGAGAAGTGTCTATTCATTTTAGTTGCCCATCTTTTGGTTGGGTCTTTTATTTCGATGAGTTTAATTTTTTTTAGTTCTTTACATATTCTAGATATTAGCCCTCTGTCTGAGGAACAGCTGGAAAAAAATTTCCCATTCCATAGGTTATCTTTTTGTTCTGTTAGTTGTCTTCTTTGCTGTGCAAAAGTTTTTAATTTTGATGTGATCCTATTTGTTGATTCTTGGTGCTGTTTCTTATGCTATTGGAGTTCTGTTCAGAAAGTCCTTGCCTACATTTTATGTCTTCAAGAATTGTACCTATTTTATATTCTACCAGATTAAGTGTTTATGTTTTAACATTTAGGTATTTGACACATTTTGATTTTAGTTTAGTACATGGTAAGAGATACAGTTCTAGACTCAATATTCTACATGTGAATAACCAATTTTCCCATCTACATTTCCTCCAGTACATGTTTTTTACCCCTTTGTCAAAGATCAAATAGCCAAATGTGCCTGGGGTTGTTTCTCAGAAGTACTAGATTTAAAACATATTTCATCATTACATACAAATACTTTAAGATTTTTTTCTTCTTGCTGGGCAGTGGTGCTGCACACCTGTAATTCTGGCACTCTGAGAGACAAGAGGATGGCAATTTCAAGGCCAACCTGAGAAATTTAGCAACTTAGAAAAACCCTGTCTCAAAATTAAAACAAAAATTTAAGGGCTAGGGATGTAGGTCAATGTGAAGGCTCTGGGATCAATCCCAAGTACTGAAGAAGAAAAAAAAACAATTTGTTCTTCAGAATTGATTTTTATTGGTATGAAATATTTCTCTGTATTGCTAGTTATTTTTCTCATCTTAAACCCTACTTTGTTGTTAATAGTCACTGGAGTCACTATATTTCTTAGGATTAGTGTTGATGTGTTATATTTTTTCATTATTTTCATAATACGTCAGCTTATTTCAGCTATATGTAAACTGGGTTTCTCATAGGTAGCCTAAACAACTTCTTTTATTTATAGTGTTTACTACCTTTAATGTAATTATTGATTTGCTTATATTAAGTTAACCATCTTGGTATCATTTTTATTTGTTTTTGTCTTTTTTCTTTTTCTCCTTCTTTTACATGACTTGAGTACTTTTACTATTATGCTTTGGTTTTTAAGACTTAGTTCTTATTTCATTTTTGATAGTTGATCTTCTGATTACAATATACATCCACAACTTATCACAGTGTACTTCAAATTAATATTGTACCAATTCACATACATGAGCTCTATATCCTTAGATTTAACAAACCACACAGATTGATACTATTTTTTTAAATGCATCAGTACTGGTGTAGATTTGTTCTTGTCGTTATTCCATAAATAGTATAACAACTATGTACATAACATTTGCATTGTGGTAGGTATTGTAAGTAATCTTTAAGTGACTTAAAGTATACAGGAGGATGGTGTAGATCATATGTGAGTACAAAGCCATTTTATACAAGGGTCTTGAACATCCCAGATTTTGGTATTCTTGGAGGGGAGTGTGCCTGGACTCAGTCTCCTGCAGATACATAGGGGTGACTGTAATGTAAAAAATCATGTAACACTATATTTCCTTTTACTTCTCTCCATCTAGTTATATTATGGTTTTGATCATTTTCCTTCTATAATAAATTGTAGACCCTGTGGCACATTATTATTCTTTTTGCTTTAAAAAGTCCATTGTTTTCTCAGTGCATTAGTAAATGAAAACCACAAGTCTTCTGTATTTATCCAGATACTTAATATTTTCATTCCTGCATGTAGCTCTGAATTTCCAGCTAGTATAGTTTCCCTTATCCTGCAGAATTTCCTTTTTTTTTTTTCATAAAGTAGAGATGTCAGGGATGAATTACAACTGATTCTCGATTATACAACTGAGACAGCTATGTCTTATAAAGTCATCACACATACACTGAGTCAAAGTATACTGAACAAGGGCTCCTAGAGGTAATGCAGAGTTAAGTTCCTGTAAGACAGTGGTCACACTTTCATCAACTGATCAATGTGTGACATTGTTTTTTGTGTGCATCTATTTAAAGATATCTTGCTTCTTATATATTGTTAACTGTTCAATTAACATTGAACTCACGGTCAGTAGCACCACAACTTATACCTAAACAAAATCTACCTAACATGTTTACTTTTTCCATAAGGCATTTCAAAGCCTTCTTGTGCTTACGAATGCTAGACAGCACTGCAGCACTACACTTGGGGGCGATTTTTGTTTTGGTGTTTTTGAGACAGGGTCTCACTATGTAGTTGAGTCTGACCTGGAACTCACTATGTAGCCCAGGCTGGTTTCGAACTCACAGCAATCCTCCTGCCTCAGCCTCCCGAGTGCCGGAATTACAGGCATGCGCCACCACGCCTGACTTGGGGGCCATTTTAAATAGCAAAATCACCAATAAAAAATGTGAAAAATGTGGCATTAAATAGACCATGGGAATGATACCTGTTCATTGTATGAGAGTTGCAACAAGACCCCACTTTTTCAAGTTGTTTTGCCTCAGCTATGAATGTGCATTTCAGAAAATTCAAAGTTTTGCTAGTCTGAGCTAGTTCCTGAGTGATGGCAAAAGCACCAAGGGTACTGATGTGGGGTTACAGATAAATTGTAGTGAGCAAGTGAATTTGCAAGTATGGAATCTTTTAATAATAGGAATTGACTATAGTTTATCTTTCTAGAATTGTCTTCCTTTAAAGAGTGTTGAACTTTTGGGGAAGGTTGAATTTTTTTTGGTAGGCTGTCATTTATCCAATGCCTGAAAATAATAGCATGTGCTAGATAAGTCCTTTATCACTGGACTATCTTTACCACGGAACTACCTTGACCCCTGAGCTATAACCCTGGCCTGTAAGTGTCTTCTACACTACAGATTCCTTCACCATTTCTTTTTTCCATTGGAATTTATAAATGAAGAAATTAGTTTTGCCTGCAGAGTTTCCCACTGTTCTGTGGATTTTGCTATTGTATCCCAGTAGTCTCTTTCAAGTAAAGTGGTAAATATATTTAAAGGTTTGTTTATAGTCATTCAATTTTTGACAATATAGTTTTATACATGTCACTGTGTACTTTCATCAAGGGCACCTAATATCTGCTTGTCTCTCTTCTTGTAATGCTACCAGCCACTGATGATTATAGCCCGGATTCATTATTTCATTAGAAGTCTATTAGGTGGCAATATTCTATTATTCCTTCCTCTTTCATTAAGTGGAATATTTCTATAGATTGAAACTTCCTATTAATGAATTTTTAGTTACCCTCAGGTACAATTTCTATCAAAAAGAATGCATATTTTTCTGGTATAGATTTCCATACGCACCTCAAGAATGGACTCCCAGTGTTTAAAATCACATTTCAGTTTTTCTTTTGAAAGCAGATCTTCTATAGTAATGCATTTGGGTCCAACCCTAGCCACAGAGCAACTGGGGAGAAATTTTTTTAAATATATAAAATATCTACCCAGGAGAGCCAAACAATTTATATGAAACTTTAGAAGACGAAAAAAACAAACAAGAGAGGGGAAGAAGTAATTAAAAATAGAAGAAATTTTCTCAGATGAAGAAAGATTTCAATTTGTAAGAGCAGTAAATAAGATGCAAGAAATACTTAAACATATCCTTGTGAAATTGTAAAATGTCAAGAATAAAAGACCTTTTTAAAGCTTCTAGAATATGTTTATCTACAGAAAAGTGAAAATCCTCACTAGCAGCACTTACATGCAAACAAAACAAAAACACTAGAATAATTCCTGCAAAGTTTGAGGGAAAATGACTTTGAACCTAGAATTTTATATTAGTCAAATATAAGAGCAAAAATAAAAAAGATATTTACAGGCATAAAGGTATTCAGGAATTTTACCTCCTTTATCTTTTCTGGAAAAAAAATACTTATGAATGTACCCTAAAAGTCATAGAAAGAGACCCAAGAAAGAGGAATACGTGGGATGTGGGAATCATATAGACACTAATCCACAAATGCAATGGGGAAAAAAATCCCCAAATGACAGTTGTGCAGGGGAGAGGCTTAGAAAGAGTCATTATGTGCCAAAATATTTAACAAATAGTCTATGCAAATGGTTCACCGATATCAGTAATGTGGTGACAAAGGCACATACATTTTCTGCAACAAAAAAGGATAATTAGAAATGCTAAAAAAAATACTTCCTCAAAAAGTGATGGTTCATATGTAAAATGATTTAAGATGTTACATGAGCATCTCGGGACATAGCTCAGTACTTAGCATGCACGAAGCCCTGGGTTAAATCTAAAAATATAAATAAATACAGTAAAATAAAATATAATATGAGTAAGCAATTGGTGGAATGTCAGAAAAGAAAAACTAATTGAACTGGAAATTTGTACTATTCCCTTTTGAGTGGCCCAGGTATAGGGAGATTCAAGATTACATCTTTTCAAGTGAATAAATGATACATTCTCTGTAGTGAATAACATTCATAAAATTGTGATGTTTATTGACTTTTAGAATCAACCTATAAATCACAAAAGATAAATGCACAGAATGGAATGTAAATATAATATAAAAAGTATGTAAATTGTGACATTGTAAAAGGGAGGTCAGTTCCTCATTTGACAGAGTGGAGATAAATATAAGTGTAAGTTTAAGCACACAGAATTATGTAGAGGATTAAAGATAAACACAGCACCAACAAAAGAAGAGGAGCAGGAGACCTAATTTCCTTATCTGACATAGTAGGGAGTCAATACTGTTTTGAGAAAATGAATCAAGATTTTAAAGTAAAAGCATCTTAAATAGGAGAAAATGAAAAAAATGGAAATAAAATGTTTGTAAATAGGGAGGGGAGGAGGCGGTAAAGGAAGGGAAGGGACAAGGGGAAAAAATGAGAACTAAGACCTGTCATGTAAAGGTACAAGATCCCAATGATGAATGTAACTGTACTGTATACCTAAAATGTACCAATCAACTCAATAAGGAAAAAAAAGAATTACAGAAATAACTAATAAAAGAAAAACAACCAAAAAACCCAGAAAAGGCCAAAAGAGGCTCAAAATATCAACTAATACATTGATCAGTAGGACTGGAGGTAAGTACAGTAAGATTCCTTGTACTTTTAATTTTAATTTTGTTGTCTTCAGCAATAGTTAAGATTTTCTTGATCTCCAACTTGACTGAGTTGAAAAATGCCTAGGAAATTAGTTAAACGCACATCTGGGTGTGACTGTGAGGGTTTTTCCAGAGATGACTGGCCTGCAGGACAGCAAACTGAGGAGGGATACCTGCCCGATAGGCTGGCAAAAAAGCAGTATTCCCATTCTCTCCCCACCTACTCCTCCTCCATTCTCTGCCCCGACTTTTTCCATGATACTTTTGGCTCTCGGAGGGCCTAAAAGCAATGGAGCCAGCAGACCGTACTCTGAAACCTTGAAAACTGTAAGCCAAGATAAATTTTTCCTTCTTTAAATTGTTATTTTTGAGTGAGGAAGGTGAGATTTGGAAGGCCGCTCTGAGATCTGCTCTCCCTCCGGCCTGCTGGGGCCCATTCGGCGGGACTGGGTAGCCGTGCCCTACCCTGCCTGCTCCGACACCAGCTCCAGCAAGAAAGGTAGCCACGCGGGGGGTCCCTGAACCCCGCCCCCTCCGCTCTCAGACCTCCTGATTGGGCCAGTCCTTGGACCCACTCTGCAGAGGCATAGGTGGTCATAAAGGGTATTTTTCTGAGATCCCAAATTTGAACATCTTTAAAGAAAGGGCAGGGGAAACCTGTAATTGAACTGTGTGGAGTTCAACTCTGCAGGTCAGGGAACTCAATCTGGGCTTTGCGGCCTGAGGTCAGTCTGAGTTGCAGGGATCTGCCATTGGCTAGCTGAGATCAGGTGACTTGGTTCTGCACATGGCTGTGCATGTGGTTTATTATGACAGCAGAGATATAGTCTGAAAGAGGCTCTTCAAATTTATTTTTTTCTTTCTTTTCCTCATTCCACTCTGCACATTCTTTCTTTTTTCTGTCCTCTTTCTCCAACTCAGTCGCTTGCTCCACCATATTATCCCTCATCTCCCTTTCTGTTCCTGCTCCTGCCCTAACTTAAACTTCTTCTTTTATCATTCTTTCTTTTTTCTTTATGTTCTTTTCTTCTGTCATTTTACCTCACTCATGGGTCAGTAGTTTCAAGGGAAAGTGAGTCCCTGTTACGGTTAAGGGGATATATTCTTGTCCTCATTCTTGCACTCGGTCTATCCCTCTTGAATGTAATAGTTTTGTAAAGATTGTATGGTTATTCTATGTCCTGTGGCTTCACTTGAAACCTTCTTCAATTCTTTCACTTACCTACTCCTCTCATCCTAACTCTGTCTAAACCCCATCATAAATGGTAAACATGCTATATTGAAAAGAGTACACACTGAAAACATATTTTGGGCTGCTTCTTGATTTTAATTTAATTCACATGGTTTAAAAGTGATAGATTAATGACTACCACAAGTGGTCAATTTGCAAGTTGTGCTTGATCCTATTGTGCTGCTGATTGTATCAATTGGGATAAAGGATTGTGATTAATGTAATGAGTTGTTTTCTCAGATATTATGAAAATGGAATGTGTATGAGTCATTAAAGACCCAAAGGCTAAAGCGCAACTATATCAGGAAGATTTAAGTAATAAACCAGAAATTAAACCAAGGACAAACCAACAACAAAAAGAAACATAAGAAAACACTTAAGCAGGACACAAAGACAGACTTCCAGTTCACCAAAGGCAAACAGTAAGGCAAATGAGGATGAAAAGTCTGATAGTGAACCACCAGGACGCCCTGAACCCATAGCACAGAAAGTAACAAAACAGATCAATCAGGCTCTAGAAAAATTCAAAACAGAAATAATTTCCCAGATAACCATAGAGATAGTGAGCAAAATGGAAGTCGTGATTTGAGACTCTAGAACAGAAACTGACAAAAAAGTAGATGAGCTCAGGACCATGATAGAAGCCATGAAGGCCCAGCATAAGAAAGAAATGGAAACAATGAATGCCCAACAGAGGAAAGAAATGGAATCCATAAAACAGATTCGAAAAGATATCCAGGAGATTAAAAATTCTATTCTGTATGCAACAGAATAAAAGAATGGGAAGATAGAAATCTCAGATATAGAAGCTAGGCTTGCAGTCAGTGACCGTGAAAATAGAGGTCTCTTAAAAGCAGTAAGGGATCATGAGAAATCAATCCAACAACTCCTAGATGATGGAAAGAATAACATAAGACAGATAGGAATCCATGAAGTAGCAGGAGAAAATACAAATGACTTAAAAAAGCTGTTCACAGAATTAATGACACAAAACTTCCCAAATATAAGGGAAGAATTAGACATACAGATAAGTGAGGCATGTAGGACTCCAACTAGCCACGATGAAAAAAAAATCTACACTTCGACATATAACAATCAAGATCCCAGAAACCCAACAGAACAAAATACTACAAGGAGTAACAGAAAAGAAATAAATCACATGCAAAGGAAAGCCCATCAGAATCACAGACTTTTCAACACAAACCCTCAAATCAAGGAGAGCCTGGAGTGAGGTATTTCAAGGCCTAAAGAAAACAACCTCCAACTTAAACTGATGTATCCTGCAAAACTCTCTTTCAAAATGGATAGGAAAATAAGATACTTCCATGACAAAGAACACCTGAGAAACTTCATGAACACCAAACCAGCACTACAAGGAATTCTAAACAATATACTAGAAAAAGACAATGGACAATAAGAAGTCAGTACATATGTTATAATTGTCAATGTCAATGGCATCAATTCATCAATCAAGAGAAATACACTAGCAGAATGCATTAAGAAGCAAAATCCAACAACATGTTGTATATAAGAAACACACCTAGTACAAAAAGAAGCCCATAGACTGAAAGTGAAAGGATGGAAAACAATTCTCCATGCAACAAGAGCTCAGAAAAAAGCAGGGGTAGCAATCTTATTTGCAGACAAAGCAAATTTCAAACCAATACTCATTAAAAGAGACAAAGAAGGCCACTGCATCCTTGTAAAGGGAACAATTGAAGAGGAAGAGATGATAATCATAAACATATATGCACCAAATATTAATGCCCCCAACTATATAAAACAAATATTAAGAAACATGAGAAACCAAATAAGCACTAATACAATTGTAGTGGGGGATCTAAAAACCCCACTATCACTAATAGAGTGATCATCTAGGCAAAAAATCAACAATGAAATATTAGAACTGAAGCAAGCTTTTGAATGCATGGACTTAATAGACATCTATAGAGTGTTCCACCCCACAAAATCAGAATATACATTCTTTTCAGCTGCACATGGGTCATTCTTCAAGATAGATCACATAGTAGCTCACAGAACAGGTTTAAATAAATGCAAAAAAATCGAAGTTATTCTCTGTATATTATCAGATCATAGTACAATCAAGCTGGATAGCAATAGCACAAGAAACCATAGGAACTTCATAAACACGTGGAAATTGAACAACACTCTCCTGAACAATCGATGGATCACAGAGTAAATCAAAGAAGAAATCAGACAGTTTTTACAAATAAATGAAAATGCCAATACAACATACAGGAATCTATGGGACACAATGAAAGCAGTTCTACGTGGAAAATTCATGGCACTGAATGCCCACACTAGGAAGACAGAGTGAGCTCAAATAAACAACCTAATGATGAATCTTAGACTTGTAGAAAAACAAGAGCAAGAAAAACCCAAAGATCAAACAAGAGAGGAAATTATATAAAGATTAGAGCAGAAATCAATGCAATGGAAACTAAGAAAACAATACAAAAAATAAATGAATTGAAGATTTGGTTTTTTGAAACAATAAATAAAATTGATAACCCTTAGCTAACCTCATCAAAAAAAGGAAAGAAAATGCTCAGATCCATGCAATTAGGAATGAAAAAGGTGAACTCACAGCAGATCCAACAGAAATCCAGAGCATAATCAATACCTACTTTGAGAACCTGTACTCTAACAAAATGAAAAACAGAGAAGAAATGGACAGATTTCTAGATACTTATGAATTACCAAAGTTGAACAAAGAAGATAAAAACATTTTAAACACCCCAATTACAATATGAGAGA
>NW_022900951.1:96193701-96215964 GCF_012274545.1 Fukomys damarensis
TATAAATTGAATTTTGGGAAACTTTAACGGTGCTGCCAATTTTGGAAAAAGTCATCTCAATTTACTGTGTTGAGTTGGCATTGTAAAGAAATGGACAGCCATATTGGTCTAGAAATGTTAATTTTTTTATTTTTATTTTTTATTTTTTTCCATATATACAGGGGTAACACATCGTACTAAATATGCAAGGTCATATCTACGTGGGTTTGATTACAGAAACTAATATTCTCTAAATAATGAAAAAAAGAATAAGATAAGACTATAAGAGCAAGAAGCAATTTAAATATGTTCAGGGACCATTTTCATCTCCAGAATTAAGGATTATTTTAATGTTACATCATTGCTTTTTCTCTTTTACTTTCCTTTTTAGTTTTATTTTAGGATTCCCTATTTTTAATGTTCATACAGAGATTTCTTTAATTGAAATACCAAATAGTTTCTCTGGTGTGAAAAACTATAACAGTACACAGGATCCTGAGATAATTAATAATGTGAAATAGGAACAAAAGGGCTAAAGGTGTAGGGAAAGTGGGAAGGGTGGGGGAAAGGTAATAAGGGAGAGGAAAAAAATATGAGAAACTGAAAAACTGGAAATAAAATGTTTGTAAATGGGGAGGGGAGGAAGGGGTGAAGGGAGGGCAGGGATAAGGGGAAAAAATGAGAATCAAGACCTATCATGTAAAGGTACAGGATCCCAATAATGAATGTAACTGTGTTGTATACCTAGATTGTACCAATAAACTCAATAAAAAGAAAAAAAAGATAACATAGGGGCCCTAGCCCTTCTTGTTTCTTTCTTTGTTTCTCAGTTTTCATGACCTACTCTGTCATACATTCCCACCATGACTGTGCTGCTACAAGCCCAAAGCAACAGTACCAAAAGATCGTGAGCTAAAACTTCTGAACTGTGAGTTGAAATAAAATTTGCTTTCATAAATTGATTTTATCTGGTATTTTGATTCAGCAATGGAAAGCTGATTAATATAATCCCCACCAGCCCTGTCATCCAGATTTCCTTGTTCAGTGAACAATTGTACCTAGATGGTCCATAGGGATTCAATAATAAAAAAGTCTTGTAGAATACAGTGGGACATGCCAGTAACCCAATACTCATGAGGGTGAGGTAGGAGAATTGCCTCAAAATTGAGGTCATCCTGAGATATAGAGTGAATTCAGACTCGCCTAGACTACATACATACCCTGCCCCCAAAATACAAAACCAAACAGTTCTTGCCACTGACTGAAAGCATTCTAGGTTACCCCAGTAAGATCCGTGTGATGTCTGTTTGCTAAAGATCTTATCTAGCTCTCCACATATACTGTCTGCTCTGCCTGCCCCTAATAAATATTCAGGGACCACTCTTTGTGTCCATTTGCAGTCCCTGAGATTGTGAAGCCTATCACTTTCACCTCCAGCTCCCCCCTTTCCATTCATATGCACCTTGTCTTTCACCATTTTTTTACTTCACTCAGCTGGTATCAACCCCACTCAGCACCCCAACCTTCACCTTAAATCCTTTGGGTCCAATATTGCCAAAATGAGAAGCTCAAAAACATGCTACAGGAGATTTGGGAACAAGCCACTACTTCCAGTATTGATCCTACCCAACCCCATTTACCAGGCAGAAATTGAAAGGCAGGAGGGGCAGGTTCAACCCTACTCATTTTGGGGTTGATCAGATCACCCCCAAATAGTCAACATCTGTTTAGATTTCATCCCTTGATCTAACCAGCTGAAGCAAAACCCAGTGAAGACCACCTTTGCCTTGATTAAATGGAGTCCACTACACGCCAGTCTGAAGCATTAGCCTTTCCATTTTTCACCATGAGTAACACTGACAGATGGGCAATTAATAAATGGGTAATTAATAAATGTAAGAGTAAAGATTCAATGAAGCCGTCTCTCCCAAAGAAAGGACAGGTTTGCCCCACATGAATTTCAGATTCTCTTACAGCCACAGAGAACAAAGCTAAAACCAACCCAAAACAAACAATAAAAACACCGGCAGTCTTTCATCTGCTCTGCATCTAGACAGTTGTGGAGGTCTGTCCCTCCGGAGAGGATCCCTGGGGGTTGCTTGTCCTAGGGAAGGATAAACATTTACATTACCTCTCTTCTGCTGACAGAACAGTGAGAGGGAAGGCCCTCATCTGACAATTTAAAGCGACCCCATGCAGTCCCTTTAAAGCCAGTCTAAAGCCTTGTGTGAGTGAGTAGCTGCCCTTACAGGGGCCTTAAAGTACTAGGAGCTTGGGCTCCTAAGTCAAACTGTCTGGGTTCAAATCGAACACCACCACTTATGATCTGAAATACAAAACAAATCAAAAGCAAACAATAAAACCTGCAGTGTCACAGAGAGCCCATGAGCTCTGCACACTTGAAGACCCAGTTTAAATCTTTGCTGTCTCACTCACCAGCTTTGTGACTTTCAGCAAGATCTTATGCCTCAGTTTCCTCATCTTTGAGATTTAAAATTATAATCATTCTATCCCAGTGCTGTTATGTGATTTAAGAGTTGATCCATGGCCTTACCTATAGCAAGTGTTCACTAAATCTTAGTCATTGTTAATATCCCATTATGAGTCTATTTCTCATGCCTGAAAACTAAAGAGAGGAGGTAACTAAAGAGAAGTGGCACTGCTCTGCACAGCACAGGAGGTGCCTTCACCTCTGTGAGCTGAGGAAGGTGGTAATAGGTTTATTTTCTTCCACACAGTGATTAGACTGTATTCTCTCTGAGACAGGCGAGATGCTCCTGGCACACTCTCTTCTGCTTCTCCCTCTTCCTCTTCCTCTCCCTCTCCTTCTTCTTCTTTCTTCTCCTCCTCCTTCTCTCTCTCCCCCTCTCCCCCCTACTATGGGGGGTGGCTTGGCTTGCAGCTGTTGCATCCTTCCCCCTTATTTCTCTTTGCCCCCTCCCACTGCCCGCTGCCAGTGGACTGGAACAGCTTGCTTCAGTGTCCTCCCCAGCTATCTAGTGGCCATTTTTCTCCACTCCACTTCAACACAGGTGTAGCTCCACTAGCAGTGTGGTGCCCCTCCCAGGTTCCTGCCACTTCAGATGGTACTGTCACCTCTCTGAAGAAGGAAAGGGGCACTGTGCTATGGCTGAAGTCAGGTAGGGAGGTTGCTGGGCCAACTGCTAACATCATCAACCCCCATAGCTACCCTTCCAGAAGACTCCCTGGCTTCCGCTCTGCCCCTCACTGCATGGTTGCCATGACAGTTATAGCTGTCCTGGAGTCCTGCACCAATGATGGGCCTATACTTGGATCAATCACAGCCTTCAGCTACTATATAAGCAGCATTCCCCACACACTTCTCTCCTTAGTCTAGGTGGGCTCCCTCCAGTGTACTGGCCCCACTGTGCTGCAGCAGACACCCCATGAAAGATGCACTTTGGTGTTCCTGTAAATCTGCTCATTATTTATTTCTCCCATGGTGTGGGCCCCAGAAGTCCTTGGGGTTCTCATCCTGAGTAGTGTAGACAGAGCAGTGGTTTCAAAAGAAAAAGCAATAAGGGCTGTTAGCACTGAATAGCTCCAAAGACCAGCAGCAAAGGAAGATCGGCAGCCAAGATGAGCATCCAGTAGAGTCAACCGACAGCACCCACCACAAGCCAGTAACAGAAGGCGGTGGCAGGAAGCAGCAGTGACCAGCAGCCAGCAGCGTCAGCTGTTGGCATCCAGCATTATCTGGTGTCATCTGGGAACATCAGGACTACTAGCAGAACTGCACTTTGCCTATTCGTGGTTTCTATCTGAATGGAACAACAAAAAAAACCCTAACCCTGAAGAGATCTGTTCATTTGTGCTTCAGCCAATAGTTAGCCCTTGGATACCAGGAAAAACAATAAAGCATGTTTCTTTGTGATGCCTACCAACAGGAAATTCTGGAAGCGGGTGACATAGAAACTGCCAGAGCCTATTGTCCTGGTCACTTTTTTCATTGCTGGAACAAAATATCGAACATGCACAACTAAAAGGAGAGGTTTATTTTAGCTGATATTTCATTCATACTTGGCTGGCTCCAAGGCAGGACAGCATGGTACAGGGACACAGAACTGCTCAACACATGGCAGTCTGGAGCAGAGAGTGAAGGAAGGCATAGGAGAGGGAGACAATCCCTTCTAGGCTGTCCACAATGGCCCACCTCCTCTGACCAAGCCTCACCATGTAAGAGCTAGTCAGCTATAAATCTTCATAATCCAATCATCTCCCAAAAGCCCCACCTACAAACTCACAAGGCTCTTGGGGAACATCTAGATATAAAGCATAACACCCACCCTAACCTGTCCCGCAGGAAGGCCAAGAGCAATATGCCAGGCTAAATGACTAAGATGTGGGCAAGAGATGGAACCTGGGGCAAAACCAAGCCCTCTGAGGTGGCCATAGTGAAGCAAGCCTGTAATCCCAGCACTCTGTGAGGCTGAGTGGGGAAGGTCACAAGTTTGAGCCAGCCTGAGCAACATAGCAATTTGGCAAGACCCTAGGTACAATCCCTAGTACTGCAAAGCAAAATAGAAGAAAAATAGATAAGCTCAGTGAGTAGCGGGGAGGCCAGAGCTTCCCTTCATGGGTTGAAAGAAGAGAAAGGTAAAGTTGAATTCATGGAAACAAGTGTTATAGCTCAGTGGTGGAGCGCTTTGATAGCACAAATGAGGCTCTGGTTCATCCCCAGCATCACACATGCCAAGAAGAAGATGGAGAAGGGAAAAGGGAGGAGGGGAAAAGGAGGAAGAGGAAGAGGAGGAGGAAGAAGGAGGAGGGGTACAAGAAATGGGTAGCAGCATTTTTTAAAGTCCTCATGCGTGAAATTACCTTTAGTTATCCCCAACCATTCTGCAAAATCTTCACAGCCTTTGTGGAGATGTTGGGAGCATTAATGGAAAGGCAGTAGAAAAACATGTAGCGTCCCCTCATTCAGCCACCAGTGTCCGTTTATCCTCTTCCAGAGTGGACTGTAGTGCTGGATTTCTGGAGGAGATGAGCAGTAAATTGAGTGATGGCCTTTGCGAGTAGCAGGAAATTGCAGCTTTCAGATAAATGGCGGACTCTTCAGGGGACCCATGGGTCTACTCTGTACTTGGTGAGCCAGTCACTAGAAGGAAATGGCTCATAAAGGAAGCACACTGGAATAACATTAGAACCACTGTGTATTTTCAGGTGTTACTTAATATCCCTTTGCCTCAGTTTCCACATCTGAAAACTGGGTATAATTATAATATTTAGCACATAGGATTTTTTTTTTATTGAGTTTATTGGTACATTTAGGGATACAGTACAGTTACATTCATTGTTGGGATCATGTACCTTTACATGGCAAGTCTTGATTCTCATTTTTTTCCCCTTACCTCTGCCCTCCCTTCACCCCCTCCTCCCCTCCCCATCTACAAACACTTTATTTTCATCTTTTCATTCTCTCACATTTTTTTCTTTTCCCTTTTTGTTCTTCCCCTACGTATCACACCTTCCCTACACCTTTAGCACATAGGATTTTTATGAGAGTTAAATGAGGTAACATTGGTAAAACATTTAAATAGTGACCGATACATGTTAAGCATAAATGTTTATTAAATAAAAATAAATTTAGGAAGACAGAAATGTGGAATGACTGATAAATAACATCAAAAACATGGAGCCGAGCAGTAAGAATTGTTCTCCCTGTTGAGGAAAAAGACACACTCCATCTACACCACACCAGTGTTCTGGCCAATAGAATGTGTCCTCTAGCAGGAAGCAGGGGTCAGGCACCCACTGCTCTCCAAGTTAAACTCCTTTCCCCACAGGACACTGGATGGCCCTGAGGTCTAATGCACATTTGCTTGCTATTTGGCCAGAATACACAGCAGGAAGATGATTTGAACTTCTTGTCACAGTGAAAAACAGGAGCCAATCTACGTGGCAATCAACAAGGACTGCTGTGCCAACTCGACAAAGACTCAACCGAACAATGAAAGAAAGGAGGTCCATCTATATACTCCTTATGTATGCTGATATTTAGCCACAATGTACTGTTCAATGAAATAAATTAGGAGTGATTAGCATGCATAATGTAACCTCATCTGTGCCTTCGTGTGTGAAAATGATACACACACATGCACACACTCAACAAAAACTTGTAGGAAGATTTTAAAATGGTAACAGTGGTTATCTCTGAAAACTGGAGCTGTGAATGAGGGTGAAGGGTAAGGAGATTTTCCTTTTCAGTTTGGGAGGTATATTTCTATGTTGGCTCATTTCCACACTTAAAAAAATAGCTTTATTCTGATTATGTAAGTAATACATGCTTATTGTTTTTTCATATTTTAATTCCATCTTGAAATCATCTCAGATTTACAAAAAGTTGCAAAAGCTGCCAAAGATTCCCAAGTACTTGACATTCCCAAATGTTAACATAAAACCACATACAATGATCAAACCCAGGAAATTAGTATTGATATGATACCACCGACTAATCTATAGACTTTAGGAAACACTGTCAGTTGCAGCACTTCTGATCTTTTTCTTATTCAAGATTCAATCCAGGATTCCACATTGTTTTTACTTGCTGCTTTTTTTTAAAATCTCCACAAAACAGGTAGCTCTTCGATCTGTCTTTGTTTCCCGTGACCTTGACATTTCGAAAAAATAGTTGCTCTGCAGAAGGTCCCTCTATTTGTGTTTGTCTGATGTTTCCTCATGATTACATTGAGGTTATGCGTTTGCAGGAAGAAAACCACAGAATTAATGCGGATCCTTTCCACTGAGTCATCAGGAAGCATACAATGTAAATAATCCTCTGGCTGCTTCTGTTGACCCCTATCTGTTTGGTACAGGGTGTCTACTGGGTTTCTTATCTATTGTAAAGCTGCTTCTTTTCCTTTGGAATGAATATTTTGTGGAGAGATAGCATGAGACGTCTAAATATCTTATTTCTCATCTTTGCCCACTAATCCTTTGATGATTCTTGCCTACCGCAATTATTTCAGTGACATTTACCAAATGGTGACCTTCTATTTCCATCATTCTCTCTACAGTTATTAATTGGCACCCTACCGTGAGAAAGTACCTTCCTTTTGCCTTATGTATGAATCCAACCCCTTAATAATATAGCCATGAACTTGCCAACAGAACCTATTGTTATAATTTTTAAGTTTTGCTGATGTGGTGGGGAGAACTTATATCTTGATCTTTTAATTTGCATTTCTGTAGTTACACATGGGGTTAGGTTAAAAGGCCACTTGATAGATTGTTGTTTATATATTTCTCCATTTTTCTATTGCGTTTGTGAAATTTCACCCACTAATTTTGAAGAGTTCTTTTTATAGTCACAATTCTAGCCTTTTATCTGTGAGGCATAGCACACATATTTGCTTCTGTTGTTAGGGTTTTTTGTTGCATCTTGTTTGCTTTTTTTTTTTTTTTTTTTTTTTTTGGTTGATGGTGGTGGTACTGTAGGCTTGACCCTGGATCTTCAAATTGAGCTACATTCTCAGCCCCATTTTATTTTTAAATTTTGAGATAGGGTTTCACTAAGTCAGTAAACTGCCCAGGCTTTGCTCAAACCTGCAATCCTCCTGCCTCAGACTCAGAATGCTGGGATTACAGGCGTGCACCACCACACCCAGCTATCAGCCGTTTTTTAAAATATATTTTTATTGGTACATTTTAGGTATACAGTACAGTTACATTCATCATTGGGATCTTGTACCTTTACATGACAGATCTTGGTTCTTATTTTTTCCCCATTTCCCTAGCCTCCCTTCCCCGCTCCACCCTTCCCTATTTACCAAGACTTTGTTTCCATTTTTTTTCCTTTTCTCTTATTTTTTTCTCTTCACTTCTTACCTTTCCCCTATCCCTCCTATTTCACCAACACCTTTAGACCTTTTCTTCCTATTACACCATACCAATTATACATTTTAACCCTTATCTACACTTTGTTTACCACACCAGAGAAACTATATAGTATTCACACGTGTGTCCTCAATATGTATCCACATAGCTATAAATGTCTCTAGTTTCTCATTCTTTATAGCTGAGTAGTACTCTATTTTATTAACACACACACACACACACACACACACACACACACACACACACACACACATCTATTATCCACTCTCCAGTTGATGGGCAATGGGGCTGTTTCCAAGTTTTAGCTATTACAAACTGTGCCTCTATAAACATGGGTGAGCATATATCACTGTGGTATTATTCTTTTAATACTTTTGGGAAGATACCCAGCAGGGGAATAGCTGGGTCAAATGGGACCTCTAATCCTAGTTACTTAAGATATCTCTACATTGATTTCCACAGTGGTTGCACCAGTCTGCACTCCCACCAACAATGGAGAAGGGTTTCTTTCTCCCCACAACCCCACCAGAATTTGTTATTGGTTGATTTCTTCATAGCAGCCATTCTTTGTGGGGTGAGATGGAATCTCAGTGTTGCTTTTCTATGCATCTCTCGAATGACCAGTGATGTTGAACATTTTTTCATATATTGCTGCTTTTACTTCTTTGTCTGAGAAATGTCTGTTCATTTCAGATGCCATTTTTGAATTGGGTCTTTATATTTGGGGGGCTGACTGTTTTGAGTTCTTTATATATTTTAGATAGTAGACCTTTGTCTGAGGAACAGCTGGTAAAAACTTTTTCCCACATTATAGCTTGTCTCTTAGTTCTGTTGATGGTTTCTCTTGCAGTGCAGAAGCTTTTTAAAAAGATGAGATCCCAGTTGTTGATTCTTTGTGCTAGTTCCCCTGCTACTTAGGATTTGTTCATAAAGTCTTTTCCTATGGCAGTGTCTTCAAGAGTTCTACCTATCTTATCTTCCAGCAAGTTTAGTGTTTCTGTTTTAATAATTAGATCTTTAATCCACTTGGATTTTAGTTTAGTGCACGGTGAAGGATAGGGGTCTAGTTTTAATCTTTGGCAAGTTGAAAGCCAGTTTTTCCAACACCATTTATTAAAGAGGCTATCTTTCCTCCAGTGAGGATGGTTGGCTCCTTTGTCAAAGATGAGGTAGCTGAGTATATCTAGTGTTGTTTCTGCATCTTCTAATCTATTCCACTGATCCTCAGGTCTGTTCTTTGCCAGTACCATGCTGTTTTTAACAAAGTGGCTTTATAGTATAGTTCAAGTTGGGAACTGTGATATCCACTGCCATGTCTCTGTTGACTAGAATGGCTTTTGCTATTCTAGGTTTCTTCTGGTTCCACATGAATTTTGGCATTGTTTTCTCTACATCTGTGAAATACACTGTTGGGATTTCAATTGGGATTTCATTGAATCTGTATAGCAGTTTTGAGAGTATGGCCATTTTCACTATGTTGATTC
This sequence comes from Fukomys damarensis, assembly GCF_012274545.1. NCBI lineage: Eukaryota > Metazoa > Chordata > Mammalia > Rodentia > Bathyergidae > Fukomys > Fukomys damarensis. Next base: position 96,203,025 of record NW_022900951.1, read on the forward strand.
TTCCTACCCAGAAGCAAGGAATGTCTTTCCATCTTCTTATATCCTCTTTGACTCTTTTTTTTTTCCAGAGTGTTGTAGTTCTCAATGTAGAGGTCTTTTGCTTCCTTCATCAGATTGATTCCTAGATATTTTGGGGATGCTATTGTGAAAGGGATTGTTTCCCTAACATCTCTTTCAATGAGTCTGTTATTTGTGTACAGACAGCTATTTATTTTTGAGTGTTGACCTTGTATCCAGCTACTCTACTGAATCTGTCAATTAGGTCTAGAAGTCTTTTGTTGGAGTTTTTTTTGGGGGGGTCTTCTATGTAAAGTATCATGTCATTAGCAAATAATGACAGTTTTGCTTCTTCTTTTCCTATCTTTACTGCTTTTCTTTCTTTCTCCTGTCTAATCACTGTGGCTAATGTCTCCTGAACTATATTGAACAGGAGTGGTGATAGTGGACATTCTTGTCTTGTTCCTGATTTTAACATGAAGGTTTTCAATTTTTGACCATTTAGTATGATGTTGGCTGTTGGTTTTTCATAGATATCCTTTATCAAATTGAGATAAAGACCATCTATTCCAATTTTCTTCAGGGTTGTTAATCATAGCTTTTTTAAAACTTTGATTATAAGAGGGCTTTTGTCATGCAATTTTTTATGTTGTTAAATTTATCGATTTTTTTTTCTTTTATTGATTCTAGCTTTTGAATCATGGTTTAAAAGCTTTGTCAGGCTGGGTGTGGTGGCACACTGCTGTAATCCCACCACTCAGGAGGCTAAGACAGGAGGATCACCTGGAGTTTCAGGCCAGCCTGGGCTACATACTGAGTTGAAGGGCAATCCGGATTACATAGCAAGATCCTGTTAAAAAAAAAAGAAAAAAGAAAAAAAAAAGCTCTTTCTCTACACCAAAGTTAAAGGAGAATTTGTTCATATCCATATTTCCTTTTAATATTTGTTAAGGCTTTATATTTTACATTTGCATCCTTGATTCTTTTGCAGTTAATTTCTGTGTGTCATATGAAGGTTGGATCTCACATTTTTTCCAGGTAGCTAGTCCATATAATCAACACCATTTAAAAATGTATCTTTATCCCAGTAACATAGATTTAATCTTTTGAAATTCTAATGATAAGTAAAAGTTTAAGGAATAAAACCAAAAAATGAATAATAAAAATATCCCACTAGAGATAATGACAAATTACATTTTGGTGACCATACTTTACTATCTTTTCCTAGGAACTTGCTCACACACACAACATACACACATATGCACACACACATACACACACTTTTTATAAGGATGGAATCTCATTCTATTTTTATCCTGCATGTTTACTTATACATTTTGGCCCCATCCCCAAGCATAACAGCTCACTATGTGACCTGTGTTTTTAATCATGTCTAGTTCTTCATATACAATCCTATTAATACAGATATGGGTTGTTTTTGTTACTTATTTTCTAAAAATGGGATTGTGCTAGATATACTTTCAATATTATAACTTTTTTTTTATTGAGTTTATTGGTACATTTAGGGATACAGTACAGTTACATTCATTGTTGGGATCATGTACCTTTACATGGCAAGTCTTGATTCTCATTTTTTTCCCCTTACCTCTCTGCTCCCTTCACCCCCTCCTCCCCTCCCCATCTACAAACACTTTATTTTCATCTTTTCATTCTCTCACATTTTTTTCTTTTCCCTTTTTGTTCTTCCCCTACGTATCACACCTTCCCTACACCTTTAGCTCCTTTCCTCCCATTTCTAAATGTCAGTAATCTTATTAGAATCTTATGCATTGTTGCAGAATATTCACACCAGGGAAACTATTTGGTATTTACACATGTGGGACTTATTTATTTCACTTAGGAGTATATCTTCAATATGTATCCATTTTCCTATGAATGAATCTATTCTCTCGCTCTTTATGGCTGAGTAATATTCCATTTTATAGAAAAACCACAACTTCTTTATCCAGTTTCCAACGGATGGGCAAATAGGTTGTTTCCAAGATTTAGCTATTACAAACTGTGCCGCTATAAACATGGGTGCACATACTTCTCTGTGATATGATTCTTTTAGTTCTCTTGGAAAGATACCCAACAGAGGGATGGCTGGGTCAAATGGAACCTCCAGTCCAAGCTCTTTGAGGTATCTCCATATTGATTTCCATAGTGGTTGCACTAGTCTGCACTCCCACCAACAATGGAGGAGGGTTCCTTTCTCCCCACAACCCCGCCAACATTTGTTATTGTGTGATTTCTTGATAGCAGCCATTCTTTGTGGGGTGAGGTGGAATCTCAGTGTTGTTTTCATCTGCATCTCTCGAATGACCAGTGATGTGGAACATTTTTTCATATATTTTCTTGCTGCTTTCACTTCTTTGTATGAGAAATGTCTGTTCATTTCGGATGCCCATTTTTGGATCGGGTCTTTATATTTGGGGGGACTGATTGTTTTGAGTTCTTTATATATCCTTGATAATAGTCCTTTGTCTGAGGTACAGCTGGTAAAAATTTTTTCCCACATTGTAGATTGTCTCTTAGTTCTGCTAATGGTTTCTTTTGAAGTACAGAAGCTTTTTAGTAAGATGAGATCCCAGTTGTTGATTCTTTCTGCTAGTTCCCGTGCTACTGAGGATTTGTTCATAAAGTCTTTTCCTATACCAATGTCTTCCAGAGTTCTGCCTAACTTACTTTCCAGCAAGTTTAATGTTTCTGTTTTAATCAATATTATAACTTTTCCACTTAACAATACTTTGAGAAATCAGTCTTTGAAGATTCAATCATTCTGCTGCTATAGTCTAATTCTCATTAATTACTAATATTCAGTAAGATGGAAATACCAGTAAATATTAATGGATATTAATTTTATTTCCCTTCTTTTTTTTTAGTACTCAGCATTGAACTCAGGGCCTTTTTACTGAGCTACATCTCCATCCCTTTTTTTTTTTATGTTGAGACAGGGTCTCATTATTTCATTAAGCTGCCCAGGCTAAGCTCAAACTTGTGATCCTCCTGCCTCAGTCTCCTAGAGTACTGGGATTATAGTCCTGTGCCACCATGCCTGGCTGTTTCCCTTTTTGCTGCTGCTAACAGAGGTACTACTAACATCCTTGTATACTTATGCTTATGTGGCAGTATTCTCATTTCAGTGGTACTTCTCACTCTAAAGTCTTGTTTGAATTTTTACAATGGGCAACTATCAATTTTATTTTAAAGATGAAACAAAATCAATTAGTATATAGATCTTGAGCTTTTACCAGACACATCTAAAATCAAATATTTTAAGACTGAGACACTGCTGGAGGTAGGATGAAGTTTCGCACTCACTTTGGAAAACTGCTTAGTATAATTTACCAAACTTGGAATATATATATATGTATATAGATAGATAGATATAGATAGATATATATATATATTCCAGTAACTGTACTCCTCAGCATATTCAACACAAATGTGTGCACATGTGCAACTCAGAGTCATATCCAAAGCTTCTCTTAACATTTTTGTAGTAACTAAAAACACAATCTTCCAAATGTCCAACAACAGTAAAGAAAAGTAAAGTGCAGTATATCCCTACAAGAAAATAGTGTATGGCAGCTCTTCTTAAAAATGTGGTCTCTCGAGCTGGGTGTGGTGGCGCACGCCTCTAATGCCAGCACTCAGGAGACTGAGGCAGGAGGATCACTGAGTTCAAGACCAGCCTGGGCTACATAGTGAGTTCCAGGTCATTCTCAACTACATAGTGAGACCCTGTCTCAAAAAATTAAAAAGAAAACTACCCATCTCTGGGTAGTTGCCAAAACCCTCACAAAGGCCTCTCAAAGTCAGGACTATTTTTGTGATGGTACTAAAAGTTTACTTTCCTTTTTCACTATGTTGCTATTTGTACTGATGGTACAAAAGCAAAGGGAGATTAGAAAGACTGCCAGAGCTTTTGCATAAATCAAGGCATTGGTACCAACTGTACTGACCTCCACTTCATTCTTCACTCCACACATTCACAGGAAACAAAAAGTCCTTGATGAAGTAATAAACATCAATTTTTTCAAATCCCAATGATTGAGTGCATTGAAAACCTTATTTTCCATGTGGTGAACTCAGGAGCACACACGCATAAAGCACATCTGTTACATACTAGTGTACAATGGCTGTCTCAATGAAATGTACTGTTTGAGTTGTGAGCTGAACCCAACATTTTTAAAACGTTTTTCCATTTTAATTGATACATAATAATTGTACATATTGGGCATTTTTTCACAGAACCCTTTTAATTGAAAGATAGACAGGAAAACTATGATTATTCAGATTTAAGATTTTGGCAAACACTTTCTTGGAAATGAACAAAGTGAATGTGTTGCTTAAAAACATCTGTTACCAATGATAATATAGGAGATTTCAAAAATTCAGCTTTTGGAAAATCTATATGAGCTTGACAGCTTCCCAATGCTTAGAGATTTTCCTGATGAGGTTTATGATGATACTAACAAATGAGAACTTTTTTATAATGTATGATAAAATGTGTCAACAGTTGGAAGATCTGCATATTTCAGTGAAACAGTATTTTCCATGTGACCATTGCATGAGTTTACAAAATCAAGCGCCAGTAAAATGTTAATTCAATGGGCAGGATTAGGAGATACTTCTAACACAAATATATTGAGGAATAATTGACATACAATAAATTACACATATTTAAGGTGTGTGATCTGATACATTTTCAAACAGACACCCATGAAACCAGTGCTCTAACCAAAATAAGCAAATCTAAAACTTTAAAAGTTAACTTATGCCTCTTTGAAATCTCTCACACACTTTTTTCTTCTCCCCAAATCGTCCCACAAGAAACTGCCAATCTGCTTTGACACTAAATTAGTTTGTATTTCCTGGAACCTTATATAAATGGAATCACATAGTATGTGTTCTTTTTAATCTAGCTTCTTTTACTCAGCATAATTATTTTAAGATTCAACCATACTGTTGCATGTGATATTCCATTGTAGAGAACTGTGTATAGAGCACAACTTATCCAGCTATCTATTGATGGATATTTGGCTTTCTTTTAGTGATTGGCTATTACAAATAAAGATGAGGCTGGAGCCACAACTCAGTGATAGAGCGCATGTTTAAAAAGAAAGAAATAAATCTGCCATGATAATCCCATACAAGTCTTTGTATAAACATAGGCTTTCATTTCTCTTTGGTAAATACCTAGGAGTAGAATGCCTGGAGCATATAGTGAGCATTTGCTTAACATTTTCAGAAACCATCAAAATGTTTTCTGAAGGGTTTGAACCATTTTATATTCTTACCAGCAGTGTATGGGAGCTCCAGTTGCTCCAGATCCTCACCAATGCTGAGTATGCTCAGTTAAAGTACTTGAAAACAGTTTGATCCTTTTGGGCTCTTGCTGTCATAGGTGGTTAAGCAGGTCCCTAGCAGCACTTAGTTTTGGTGACTTTTTCCCACAACTGATGCAAGACCTTCCTGAGATACAGTTTCTTGTAACATTTCCCTGCCTCGAGTAATTTCTCACATGTATGCTGATCAGTATGCTGCTGAACACTAGGTCCTCCTTTTAATGTCCTGTCCTGTGAATTCTACCTTTGTCAGTCTTACTGGTCTCTGCCCTGTTTCCTTAACTCAAAGAGGTCCAGCAGGCTCCCCTCAATTCCCCTCCCTGTAGCATACTCTGAAATTTTCTCAAGGCTAAGGTGATTGCAGGGCTTACCTCACCTGTTTCCCTTCTCTTGGGGATCACCGCTCTTCACTGTCTGTCTGATGTCTTAAATACCGTTTGATGGATTTTGTGCATTTTTCTTTATTGCTTCATGAAAGAGGGAAAATACAGACTCTTTTATTCTATCTTGGCTGGTAACAGAAATCTTTCACTCTTTTTCTGTAAGCAAAACAGAGACCCAGAACAGCTAACTGATTTGTGCAAGTTCATGCTAAAGGAGGAGCCAGAACAAGAACTAAAATCCACTGACCATGAGTCTGAAGTTGAGATAGAACTGCTTCTTATCTTTCCAACTCCAGGGGTGACTTGATGACAGAAAGTTAATCAGCCACAAAGTAAACATATGTGACCTAAGGTCTCTGAAAAATGTAGACCAGCCTATCACACTCATCCCTGATCAATCAAATATTTACTGCACACCTAGATGCAATGCATCATGTGAGACATTGCTGGGGCAGAGAAGTAGGTGCCATTATCTCTTGGGGAATCAGCCAAGTCTAGATGAAGAAAAGCTTATTAGTGAAACATTTCTGTCTTTCCACACTCAACAGCCAAATGAGCTGAGATACATCACAATTGTTGGCCTTTTCTCTGGACAAGCTTCCCAAAAGAGGGAGGATTTGGACTCAAAATATGGGCAACATGAGCTAGGCATGGCAGTACATACCTGGTAATCACAGCTTCTTGAAAGATCTCAGAGGATTATTGGTTGTAAGAAAAGCCTAGGCCTTGGGATAGGGAAAGAGTGGGTATGTTGCTTCTGGCCAGAGGATGGATTTGATGGAAGTCCTGCAGCAAGGGAGGGGCCTGATAAGGCATCCCTGTTTCTTACTGCAAGGCCTATGAACTGAACTGCTACTATTCTGCAAAAATGGATACTTTCAGGAAGATGGGCTTCTTGTATGAAAGTAGAATATTCCTGCTTTCTTTATCCCTTTTCTGTCTCTCTTTTTTGTTTTATAGTACCAAGATCAAACGCAGAACCTTGCACTTGCCAGGCAGGTGCGATCTACTGAGCTACATCTCCAGCCCCTCTTTCCTGTCTCTTTTCATCACTTACATCCTTTTACCAGACCATTGCTATTTACTTAAGAGGAAATAGCATGTTACAGAAAAACCACACAAGTATCTTTGCAAGTCATGAAAAGCTGAGTTGACCACTTAAAGCTACAGGACAAATACTCCAGACCCTTGTTATTTATTCATTGAACGTGTATGTATTGAGTACCTACTATATGCTTGAAGTTATGTTAGGAGCTGAGTACTCACAAGGCCTTGAGATACACAGCTTACCCTAGTGCATGGTCACAGGCATTTGAACAAGGAAGACACAAAATGTTAAGGTCTAAAACAAGGATGAGTACAAGGTGCTGTGGGAGGATGAGAAGAAAGAACAATCAGCTAAGGTGGGCAGGGGAAGAAGTGGGCTGGTGCCTAGGAAGGTGCTCAAGAGAAAGTATTTCAGCTGAGTCCTGCAAGTACAGATGACAGTAGAGACAAGGGGGAATGCAAAGCAGGAGGGAGAGAAGACTTAACCACTTAAATTTTACCCTGAGTGTCACTCAGGCAGCGGGTATCTTTATCTACTGAGTATCCCAAGCGTCATTCGGGCAGGGGTCAGTTCAACCAGTCAATTCTTATTTGCACGAGATATACTCCTACATCTGTTTATTTGTTGTATATCAACTATCTTTGCATACTTTTTATTTAGAATGTTGTATTCACCTTTCATGTTTGTTTCTAGTGAAATCTAATAATAATTCTGGTTATTTTCTTTTATTAATTTGTGTTTATTTGTGAAAAATAACCTATAATTTTGTGCTGCAGTCTATAAAAACTTTTATCAAAAGTACATTAGTTGTAATTTTTATTCTTTTCTAGAACTTGGTAATATTCTTTTACAATACAAAATGGACATGTTTGGGGCACTGAGACTGAGTAGGAAGATAGTGCCAAAGATCTGCAAAAGAAAAAACTGAAAAAGGGAAAAAAGTTAACATATCAGAGAGGAAAAATCTGTGTTATGAAATAGAAAGAGAAAAAAGATGTCTCCTTATTGTCAACTATTCATAATAAAAATTATATAAATTGAAAGAAGAAATGAAACTTTTAAAAATTCCAATAGTGGTCAGTGATTATAATAATCCTCTTCTCTGAGTGGCGTTGTCATAGTTGACTAACATCTAACAAGCTATCCTGCAATCAAAAGTGAGGAAAAATATTATTATAAAATACTTATATGACATCTGGACCAAACAATTCTTATTTGTTATTTATTTAAAACAAGGGGGTTCAAAAAGTCATTTACAATTTAGTTTAGGTCTAATACCAAATAATTGAAAAACACAGGATGGCAAAACACCATCCAGGATGTCCATCATCGAAATCTTCACCATCACATTTAGTAGGTAGACATTCATTTTATTGAAATTGTATCACTCACCAAGAAAAGGAAAGGTCCCCCTACCTGCCTCGCAAGCACATGGTCCTGAGTTTGATCCCCAGTACTCCACCACCAAAAAAAAGGAAAGGTCAACACAACAGTGTGGGACTGGGAATTTAACTCAGTGGTTCTGGCGCTTGCATCACAAGCACAAGATCCTCAGTTTGATCCCTGGCTCCCCCCACAAAAAACATGACAGTGTAAAGCATGTTGTTCAAAGAAAGACAAAAATGCAAAAAGAATTAGAAGAGACTAGATACTACTGTCCAGATTGTAATACTGTGTTGTGTATTGAATGTTTTAAGATATAGCATATTAGAAAAATTATTGAATAAATTTGATAAATTTGTTTCTTTATATTTCTTGTTATATTACAAAAATTAATAAAAATATGCAATGTTTGGTCATAATGTATTTAAATAATCGGACTGGTAAGTGGTTAACTCATCTGGAAGAGGAAATGGCTAAAATATTAGGCACAATAGCAGATAGGCCTGGGAATGAGATTGAGGCCATGAATACCAAAATAATATTCATTATTTACCTCAAAAAGCAGGTCTTTTGCCTCTCAAACAAATATTTACCTTCTGCCACCATTTCTTTCTCCACTTACCTGGTCAGGATACCCTTGTCTTCAATTATTACCCAAATTGGACAAATTGATTCAAGTCATAAATTTACACGTTTACCAGATTTATTGTTATCTTTCAGTGTACCAATGTCATAATTCTTGGAATGCTCATTTGTACCTGTTGTTTGTTGAGGCATGAAACTCAAAGATGGTGGGACATGGTGTGGTTCCCATTCTGGTGCCTCCCCTGCCATAATTCTTGTGCCCTTCTGGGATTTGGCCAGGACTTTTGGAAACTTCTGGTCTTTCCCACTGCATACAGACTATTTGCCATGAGTCTGGATTCAGTGCCACATTGCTACTATTTTTTTGGAAATACGATTCTTTCCATTAAAATATGTTATTCCTATTACTGGGGAATTAGCATTTAATTTATAATTTTCTAAATTTCTCAGTTTTACTTTATAATGTTGTAAATATCAATAGATATAGCCCACATAAGCAAAAGTCCTCTGGGTTTTATACTCATTTGTTTAAGTAGAAAGGGAACCTCAAGTCAAAAAGTTTGAAAACTATTACAGAGCAGTGAAAATGGGCATATACTGCTACTCACAAATTTACACCTTTCACAAAACATAGAGCAAAAAACACCAGACACAAATGCATGAGTACTGTTAAAATTCATTCTATTTATATAAAGTTCAAAAGCACTAGTTTATTGATGTTAGAGTGGGTGGCAGTTAGTTTGAAAGAAGAAAGAGGGGTCATATTTTAGAGGACAGGCCTGATGGGGTTTCTAGAATGCTGCCCATGTTCTATTCTTTGGACTCAATGAGAGTTACATGAGTGTAGTCGTCTATCAGCATCCATGGTGGACTGGCTTTGAGGACACCAAATTTTACAGATGTTCACATCTCAAATGAATTTTGCATATAGTATTTGCAGATAGCCCTAGGGAGATTTTCCTGCATATTCAAATCATCTTTAAGTTACTTATACATAGTATAATGTTAGTGCTACTTAAATAGTTGTTAAATTACCTTGTTCAGCAAATGATGACAAGGAGAAAAGTCTATACATATTTAGTATAAGTGTAATTTTTCCAATTATTTCAGAACTTCAGTTAGTTCATCTGCAGATACGTAAATCTATGGATTCAGAAGGCAGACTCTAAGATTTGTGACAATTCACTGGCATTTCATTCATTTTTTGGTGTTATTTCCATTGCTTGTTAAAACATAGAAAACCCATGTATCTGAGAATCTTGGTTATGACATCTGCTGGTCATGAGTTGAAAATGTTACTTAGCCCCTTCATTCCCGGAATGGCAGAGGATACTGGCAGCAGCTTGCGATCATCTGGTAGGCCCACCCCTTTGGCCCAGCACATCAAAGGACCCTAGCCACATGGGCGACAACACAGTGGTGTTCGTGCCCCACCCCCACCCCTGCAAACAAGAGAAAGAAGGCCTCTCTGAGGCTCATAGGTGAATATTGAAGCCCAATGGAAAAGTCAACCACACCACCATAGTCGGTATGCTAGATGGACCAGCATCTCACATCAGAATCTGGTCTAATGGCAGGGGAAACACAGCTGGAACCTGCAGTAGAACCTTGCAGAGTTCAACCCAGCAGGTGGTCAGAGATCTCAGCTTGGGCCTTGCAGCCAGAATATCAGCCTGAATCTCAGGGGACAGCTGTTGGCTTGCTGAGACTAATTAACTTAGATCTGCACATTCCTGCCCAGGTTATCTATTCTGTCAGGAGAGGCATACCCTTTTTTGTTTTCAAAGTAATATTTTTCTCTTATCTTTAATAATTAAACATTTTTTTCTTTTCTAAAGTTTTTCCCTTTTTATCCTCTTTTTCTTATCTTCTCTCTTTCCCCCCACTTTGATCTTCATTACTCTCCCTTTTTGTTCCTGTTCCTATCCTAATTTGAATTTATTTTCTTTCTTTTCCTTTTCTTCTCTTTTTCCTTCTCTCGATTGCCATTAGTTTTAAAAGAAAGCGATTATAGTCTCTAGCTTCCCTATTGCTGTTAGTTTGTTCTGTTCTTGTATATATTTTGTTCTATCTTCTCCTTTTCTCAACAGCTCCCTAGAGTTTGTGTGATCTTCCTGTGTCCTCTGACCTCACTTCTAAACTTTCTCTATCCTATATATCCCTCCCTCCCCAACTCCTTCTAAATCCCTATCCTGAAGGGTAAAATTGCTATCTTGAAAAATTTATTCACTATAAACATATTTTGGGCAGGTCCTCAATTTTTATTTAATTCACACAGTTAAAAGTGATAAATTAATAACTACCACAAATTGTCATTTTCTAAGGTGTGCTTGATTGCTATTGTGTTGCTGATTGTATTACTTGGGCTAAGGTGTTGTGATTGATCTAATCAGTTGTCCTCCCTGATATAATGAGATGGCCAGAATCATTAGAGACTCAAAACCTAAAGACCAGCTATATCTGGGAGATCAAAGTATTAACTCAGGAATTAAACCAAGGACAGTACCAATGACAAATATACAAATGAGAAGATATTTAAACAAGATACAACACAGGCTTCCACCTCACCAAAGGTAAACTCTGGGGGAAATGAGGTGGAAAAGTCTGACAGTCAAACATGTTGACACCCTGAACCAATAGCAAAGGAAGTAATAAAACAGATAAATGAGGTGCTAGAAAAATTAAAAACAAAAATAATTTCCCAGATAACCACACAGATGGTGAGAAGAATGAAAGACTCTAGAAAAGCAACAGATAAAAGAAATAGATGAGCTCAGGACTGTGATGGAAACCATGAATGCCCAACATAGTAAAGAAATGGAATCCATGAAATAGATTCAAACATATCCAGGAGATTAAAAACTCTATAGAAAGCATTTGCTGCAGAATGAACAAATGTGACGATACAATTTCAGATGTAGAAGACAGGATTGCGGTCAGTGACCATGAATTGAGAGATCTCTTAAAAATAGTAAGGGATCATGACAAATCATTCCAACATCTCTTAGATGATGCAAAAAAGAATAAGATGAGACTGATAGGAATCTGAGAAGTAGCAAGAGAAAGTACAAATGACATAAAAATTCACAGAATTATTGACCGAAAACTTCCCAAACAGAGCAAAAGAATTTGACATACAGATAAGTGAGGCATACAGGACTCCCAAAGAGCCATGATCAAAAAAATCTGCACATTGGTATATAATAATCAATATCCTGGAAACCAAAAAGAAGAACAAAATACTGCAAGCACTTAGAGAAAAGAAACAAATCAAATGCAAAGGAAAGCCCATCAGAACCACAGCAGACTTTACAACACAAACCCTCAAGTCAAGGAGAGCCTGGGGTAAGATATTTCAAGCCCTAAAACAAAACAACCTCCAAACTAGACTGATGCATCCTGCAAAACTATCTTTCAAAATTGATGGGGAAATAAGATACTTCAACAACAACGAACACCTGAGAAATTTCATGAACAAACCAGCATTCCAAACACTCCTAAACAATAATGTGGAAAAAGAAACTGAAGGCCACAACTCCATAAGGGCCAACAGAGCAAATATACCAGGCAAGGCAAGAAATTAAAGGGAGAGAGGGAAAAATAAAAAATAAAAGAACCAACAAAAGGAAAAATAACATGACAATGAAAAGTCAATATATACCAGTTATAAGCATAAATGTTAATGGCCTCAATTCACCAATCAAAAGAAATAGGCTGGCAGAATGTATTAAGAAGTCTAGTATTATTGATGTAGGACGGTACTATATCATACCTCTGTGAATGTAAAATATCTTGTACCTGCTTTATGATACATAGTAGTGGCCATGCTTTATCAGAGCTATAGTTAATGATGTTACTCTAGAATGTTCTCTTTCCAATGATGATTAAGATGCTAATTTAAAAAATGGTGCCAGGTACCACAACAGCAACAGAACTTTGCAGTTTTCTGGATATTATTCATTTCTTTGTTTTTTGTTTTGTTTTGTTTTGTTTAATGGAATGCGCTGAATGTCTGTAATTTTGTTCAGATGACTGCAGAACCTGGAAAAGCTGTTGCTGCTATCGATGCATAACATACTATTATTAGTCTTTTTTTATAAATATAAATATATAAACTGTACTGTATCCCTAAAATGTACCAATAAATTCAATTAAAGGTGGAAAAAATATATATATATACATATACATAT
>NW_022900951.1:96216245-96231595 GCF_012274545.1 Fukomys damarensis
AATTTAAATATGTTAAGGGACCATTTCCATCTTCAGAATTAAGGATTATTTTAATCTTACATCACTGCCTTTTCTCCTTTACTTTCCTTTTTAGTTTTATTTTAGGATTCCCTATTTTTAATGTTCATATAGAGATTTCTTTAACTGAATTACTGAATAGTTGCTCTGGTGTGAAAAACTATAATAGTACATCAGATCCTAATGAGATAATTAATAATGTGAAATAGGAAGTAAAGGGCTAAAGGTGTAGGGAAAGTGGGAAGGGTGGGGAAAAGGTAATAAGGGAGAGGAAAAAATATGAGAAACTGAAAAAATGGAAATAAAGTGTTTGTAAATGGGGAGGGGAGGATGGGGTGAAGGGAGGGCAGGGACAAGGGGAAAAAATGAGAATCAAGACCTATTATGTAAAGGTACAGAATCCCAAGGATGAATGTAACTGTATTGTATACCTAGATTGTACCAATAAACTCAATAAAAAGAGAAAAATGTATTAAGAAGCAAAATCCAACAATATGCTGTATACAAGAAACCCACTTAATCCACAAAGAAATAAATAGACTGAGAGTAAAAGGATGGCAAACATACTCGGTGGGACAGGAGCCCAGAAAAAAGGGGGTGTAGCTATCTTATTTGCAGACAGAATAGATTTCAAACCAAAACTAATAAAGAGAGACAAAGAAGGCCACTACATCCTTGTAAAGGGAAAAATACAAGAGGAAGAAATGACAATCATAAATACATGTACACTGAATATTAATGCTCCCAACTATACAAAGCAAATGTTAATGGATATGAAAAACGAAATAAGCACTAATACAATTGTAGTGGGGGACCACAATTCTCCACTGACACAAATAGATAGGTCATCTAGACAAAAAAATCAACAACAAAATAACAAAACTGAAACAAGTCTCAGAACAAAGACACTTAGTAGATACCAACAGAGTGTTCCACCCCACAAAATCAGAGTGTACATTCTTTTTTGGCTGCACACAGGTCATTCTCCAAAATACACCACATACTAGCTCATAGAACATGCTTAAGTAAATGCAAAGGAATTGAAGTTATCTCCTGTATATTATCAGACCTTAGTGCAATTAATGGAGATTAATGTACTAAGAAACCACAAGAACTTCACAAACACATGGAAATTAAATAACACTCTGCTGAAGAACAATTGGGTCACAGGAGAAATTAAAGAAGAAATTAGACAGTTTCTACAATTAAATGATAATGACAATACAGCATACAGGAATCTATGGGACACAATGAAAGGAGTTCTATGAGGGAAATTCATAGCAATAAATGCCATTACTAGGAAAACAGAGCAAGCTCAAATAAGCAATCTAATGCTTAACTTGCACTTCTAGAAAAAGAAGGCAAGACACACTGAAAGCTTGTACAAGGGAGGAAATTACACAGATCAGAGCAGAAATCAATGCAATGGGGACTGAGAGAACAATACAAAAAAAATCAATGAATTGAAGAGTTGGTTTTTCAAAAGCATAAATAAAATCAATAAACCCTTAACCAACCTTATCAAAAAAAGGAAAGAAAAGGCTCAAATCTATGCATTCAGGAATGAAGGTGAAGTTACAACAGATCCACCAGAAATCCAGAGGCTCATCAATACCTACTTCAAAAACCTGTACTCTAATAAAATGGAAAACACAAAAGAAATGGAGAGATTCCTAGATACATATGAATTACCAAAATTGAACGGAGTAGATAAAAAAATTCTAAACACCCCAATTATAATCAGTGAAATTGAAAATGCAATTAAAACATTACCAACAAAGAAAAGCCCAGGTCCTGATGGCTTCACTGCTGAATTCTACAAGACATTTAGAAAAGAACTAATGCCAATACTCTTTAAACTCTTCACTGAAATTGAAAGGGGAGCAATACTTCCAAATTCATTCCTGGAAGCAAGTGTTACTTTGATTCCAAACCAGTGTTACTTTTGATTACAAAAAGTGTTACTTCTGATTCCAACCAAAAAAGAGAACTATAGGCCAATCTCCCTAATGAACATACCTGCAAAAACCCTCAATAGGATACTGGCAAAGAGAATATAGAAGATAATCAAGAAGATCATACTCCCTGACCAAGTCAGCTTTGACAAAAACCGTATGATCATCTCAATAGATGAAGAAAAAGCATTCAACAAAATTCAACACCTATTCATGATAAAAATCCTACAGAAAATTGGAATAGATGGTCTTTATCTCAACCTGATAAAGGCTATCTATGAAACACCAACAGCCAATATCATTCTAAATGGTCAAAAACTGAAAACCTTCTTGCTAAAATCAGGAACAAGACAAGGATGTCCACTGTCACCACTCCTGTTCAATATAGTTTTGGAAATATTAGCCATGGGAATTAGATAGGAGAAAGAAATAAAAGAAATAAAGACAGGAAAGGAAGAAGTCATTATTTCCTGTCATTATTTGCTGATGATATGAAACTTTACATAAAAAACACAAAAAACTCTGCCAAAAGACTTCTAGACTTAATTGACAGATTCAGTAGAGTAGCTGGATACAAGGTCAACACTCAGAAATCAATAGCCTTCTTGTACACAAATAACAGACTCACTGACAGAGAAATAAGGGAAAAACTCCTTTGACAATAACGTCCAATAAAATGTAATATCTAGGAATCAATCTAATGAAGGAGACACAAGGCCTCTACACTGAAAATTACAACACTCTGACAAAAGAGATAGAAAAGGATATAAAAAGATGGAAAGATATCCCTTGCTCCTGGGTAGGAAGAATCAACATAGTAAAAATGGCCATACTTCCAAAATCTCTATATAGATTCAATGCAATCCAGATTGAAATCCCAACAGTACATTTCACAGAACTTCATAAAACAATGCAAAAAATTCATTTGGAACCAGAAGAGACCTAGAATATCAAAAAACATTCTAGGCAACAAAGATATGGCAGTGGGTATCACAGTCTCCATTTTAAAACTATACTACAAAGCCACTGTGATAAAAACAGCATGGTACTGGCAAAGAAACAGACCCAAGGATCAATGGAATAGATTAGAAGATTCAGAAACAACACCAGACATACTCAGCTATGTCATCTTTGACAAAGGATCCAACCATCCTCACTGGAGGAAAGATAGCCTCTTTAATAAATGGTGTTGGAAAAACTGGCTTTCAACTTGCTAAAGGTTAAAATTAAATCCCTATCTTTCACTATGCATTAAATTAAAATCCAAGTGGATTAAAGATCTAAATATTAAAACAGAAACACTAAACTTGCTGGAAGATAAGCTAGGAAGAACTCTGCAAGACATTGGCATAGGAAAAGACTTTATGAACAAATCCTCAATAGCATGGGAACTAGCAGAAAGAATCAACAACTGGATCTCATCTTATTAAAAAGCTTCTGCACTGCAAAAGGAACCATTAACAGAACTAAGAGACAACCTACAATGTGGGGAAAAATTTTACCAACTGCTCCTCAGACAAAGGACTATTATCTAGAATATATAAAGAACTCAAAATAATCAGCCCCCCCAAATATAAAGACCCAATTCAAAAATGGCATCTGAAATGAACAGACATTTCTCAGACAAAGAAGTAAAAGCAGAAAGTAAATATAAGAAAAAATGTTCCACATCACTTGTCATTCAAGAGATGCAGCTGAAAACAACACTGAGATTCCACCTCACCCCACAAAGAATGGCTGCTATCAAGAAATCAACCAATAACAAATATTGGCGGGGTTGTAGGGAGAAAGGAACCCTTCTCCATTGCTGGTGGGAGTGCAGACTGGGGCAACCACTACGGAAATCAACATGGGGATACCTCAAAGAGCTGGGACTAGAGGTTCCATTTGACCCAGCCATCCCTCTGCTGGGTATCTTTCCAAAAGAATTAAAAGAATCAGACCACAGTGATATATGCGCACCCATGTTTATAGTGGCACAGTTTGTAATAGCTAAAACTTGGAAGCAGCCTATTTGCCCATCAGTTGGAAACTGGATAAAGAAGATGTGGTTTTTCTATAAAATGGAATACTACTCAGCCATAAAGAATGAAATTAGAGTCATTCATAGGAAAATGGATACATATTGAGGATATACTCCAAAGAGAAATAAGTCAGTCACACATGTGTAAATACCGAATAGTTTCTCTGGTGTGAAAAACTATAATACTACATAAGATCCTAATGAGGTAATTGACCATGTAAACTAGGAAGAAAAGGGCTAAAGGTGTAGGGAAAATGGGAAGGGTAGGGAAAAGGTAATAAGGGAAAAGAAAAAAACATGAGAAAATGGAAATAAAGTGTTTGTAAATGGGCAGAGAAGGGAGTGAAGGGAGGGCACAGACAAGGTGGAAAAAAAATGAGAACAAGACCTGTCATGTGAAGGTACAAGATCCCAATAATGAATGTAATTGTATTGTATACCTAGAATGTACCAATAAGCTCAATAAAAAAAAAGAAAAATGAAGTGTAAATAAGGTTCAAATGGTATAATTGAGAGTGTGAAATAGGAAGAAAATGGCTAAAGGGGAAGTGGGAAGGGGAGAGGGAAGGAAATAAGGGAAAAAGAAAATGTGAAAAAAGTAAAAAATGGAAACAAATTCTTTGTAAATAGGGAAAGGTGAAGGGGGTGAAGGGAGGGCAGGTGAATGGTGGAAAATAAGAACCAAGATGTATCATGTAAAGGTACAAGATCCCAATGATGAATGTAACTGTATTGTTTGCTTTCACTGTGCCAATAAACTTAATGGGGGCTGAAGAAAATGTTACTTGACCTCTCCATTTAATCAACAAACTTTTTTTTAATGCAGTGGTTGGGATGGAACTCGGGGCCTCGCACATGCTAGGTAATCACTCTACCACTGAACCACACCACCAACCCACAGTAAACATTTCTTGAGGCCCCATCCTCTGCCCAGCAATGTTCCACACTAGGGATAGCAGCAGGACAATATACACAGTCCAGCTTTGTCTAGTACAGGAGAAACAACCCCTGAAAACATCATTACAGGGCTATTGAGTCACACAAAGAGAGAGGTATGAGGAACTGTTGAGTGTATAACAGGGGATTTAATCTTGCCCAATGAGTCCAAGTTGAGGAGGTGACACTTTGTTGAACTGTGAAAGATTAGCAAGGGTAGACCCCCCAAAGGAATAGTAAGAGCTATTTGACATCTCTAATTAGCTATTTAACAGGCATCTTAACTTATTGAGGTCAAGCTGAACTCTTTGAGCTAGATCACTGGCCCTGAACTCTTGATAGTCCCTCTCCTCTTGACCAATTTGCTTCTCCTGCATTCCTTGACATTTCAGCCATGGCAAAGCTTTGGAATTATCCTCAATGCCTCTCTATGACACTCCAGATCCAGTTCCAGCTTTAATTGAAGCTTATGTTTTAGCTTCAGAGACCCTTGTATTCCAAGGCCCTGAAGAAGTACCTAGGAGTGTGTTCACATATTTTTATGAAATTTGGAAGGGTAAGATATTTTTGCTGAAGTCAGTGAAGATCAGTCTCTTTCCACTCCAAATATTCTTCCATCACATTTCCCCTTGTGTTATGTGCTATTGGAGCTACCATGGACATTTAGGTGAAGCTGAGTTGGGAAAAACTTTGGCAGGGTTTTAGTGAGACACACTTACATGGCTTGCAGCTCCTTCCTATATCCTGCCTGCTGACTGAGTGAAAGACTGCCTCCCTGGAACAGCCCACTGTGCTGATTTAGCTGATGTTGTGACAACAGTAGAGGACCAGGAGTCATATGATAGGAATCTATTCCATGGTACCTGCTACTGGAAACACAGGTAGTAGAAGCAACACAAGGTTTGAAATGTATACACCCAGAAGCCAGTCTATGGGAAATTGTTCCAAAGTTAAAACTGTATGCAGAAGACTTGGTTCTTATTGAAGTCTAACTAAAAGTAGATTTTTCTCTCCTGTTAACATACTGATCAATGAAGCATACACAATTATAAGTGCAGAATATTCTTTTTTTTCCTCAATGAGAGTTCCATTCAATAAAATTGATCAATATCCTATGTATATAAGGCACAAAGCTTTAGCTGCAGCACAAGCAAAGACTATGTGTGAAGTCATGTTTTATGAATCCTGTCCTAGAGTATCTGACTCACCTTGCCCTTGCAAAGTCTGCCTCATTTTTGTAAATTTTTCCTCATTTTAAGCACATATCCACTTTTGTACTTAATTTTGTTTGTTTTTAAAGACCCCTCAAAACAATTATATAAGTTTCAGGACCTATATATAAGTTTGGCCCCTGCTCATACTCTCTAACTAACCAGCAAATTCAGATGGTTACACTGTCAAAAACACATCTATAACCCAGCTCAGCATATTGCCTGTGTCAGACCTGCTCTGCTAGCTGCGCATGTGCATCTGTGTCTACCATGGGCACCATTCAGCAGCTGGTGGGAAGATGGCACCTAGTAGACTGAAAAGTCTTTGAGGAGCATATGAAGGAATTAGGAGTGGATGTAGCTATTTGAAAAATGGATGCAATGTCTAAGCCAGTTAGTATCATCACTTGTGATGGCAACCACATCACTGTGAAAACTGAGAGCACTCTAAAAACAGCAGTTTTCTTATATCCTGGAAAAGGAAGTTTGAAGAAACTACAGCTGATAGCAGAAAAACTTGGTCTGCAACTTTATAGATGGTACATTAGTTCAGCACTAGGAGTGAGATTAAAAAGAAAGCACAATACCAAAAAACTGTAAACTGAGAAATCAGTGGTAGCCTGTGTCATGAACAATATCACCTGCACTCTAGCCTGTGAAAAAATAGAAACAATCCCATCATCACATTAGATAGGACTTAGCTGGGAGAATGAACAAGCTCAGTTCAATGAGCAAATCTCCATGCTACTTGTTTTTCATTATATTTTTCAGTTATCTTTATCACAAGCATTTTACATGTAACTATTTCAAAAAGGTTAACCAGGATCATCCCCTTAACCATGATCTATATCTATATATTAAACACATTTATTTACTTATAAATACACATAACCAACTCCTTCTCTGGTCCAGCCTATTATCATAGCCTCCTGACCAGTCTCCCTGCTCCCACCCCACCCCCATCTTTCCTTAGTCTATTCTCAATGTAGCAGTGGTTTTTTTTTAATAAAAATTAATTGTGTAACTTGTCTAATCAATACCCACTAATAGCTTCCCATCTCACTCAGAAAAAAGCCAGATCCCATAGAATGGCCCACCAGCCTCTTCATGACCTGGCCCCCCAGCTGCATCTTCAGCAACCATTTCCTGCTGTTCTCTCACTCATTCACTCCCCACAGCCACACCTCTCCCTTCACTGTTCCCTACACACCAACCTCATAGGTCTGCACTGTCTGCTTCCTCTCCCGGAATGTTCTTCCCTCAGACATCCACATGGCTGATTCCTTCACCTGATTCAAGCCTTTGCTGAAATATCACCTTGTCAATGAAGCTACTTTGATCTCTCCATAGAAAATTTCAACCACCCACCCTGATCTGTACTTTTTTTTTGTTGCAGTATTAGGGATTGAAACAAAGCATAGGTCTGCACTGTCTGCTTCCTCTCCCGGAATGTTCTTCCCTCAGACATCCACATGGCTGATTCCTTCACCTGATTCAAGCCTTTGCTGAAATATCACCTTGTCAATGAAGCTACTTTGATCTCTCCATAGAAAATTTCAACCACCCACCCTGATCTGTACTTTTTTTTTGTTGCAGTATTAGGGATTGAAACAAAGAGCTTTATACTGAGTTATATGCCCAGCCCTTTTTAATGTGTCAAAAGACAGTACCACAGCCACAAACATATTAAAAGGTAGGAGGCGGCAACACTGAGCTAAATCCCTGGCAAAAAAAATATATTTTTTGAGACAGGATCTTGCTAAGTTATTAAGTTGTCCTGGCTGGGCTTGAATTTGTGATCCTCCTACATCAGCCTTCCAGATGCTGAGATTACAGGTGCACAACACACCAAGCACTCCTCTGTACTCTTGATCCTGTTTACCTTACTCTCTACTTCTTTTTTCTGTTGCAACTCTCACCTTTTAAAACTCTATACAGTTTACTCATGTGTTATACTTATTATTGCTTATTTCTCTTCTCTTTCTAGAATGCAAGAGCCATAAACAAGGAATCTTTATTCTGTTCACTGCTTTATCCCCAGTACTTCCAATAGTCCCTGGCATCTGGTAGGCACTTGGTAAATATTTGTTGATTGAAAGAATAAATTAATAAAGAACAGCCATGGAAGAGGTAAAAGCTTATGCAGAGACCCAGAGATGGAAGATTATGTGGGTTATTCACAGAAAATGGAGAAGTCTCACATAGACAGATCTAAAGGAAAGTGACCCAGGATGAGTCAGGCAAAACAAGCAGGAGCCACAAGATGAAGAACTCTGTACACCAGCGTAAGGATATTGAATTTGAGAGCCCCAGAAGTCCATGACGGGTTGTAATCAAGGGAGAGATGTGCTTATAATTTGAAGAGCTCATTGACAGTAGTGTGGAGAGTGGATTAGGGCTGGGCAGGACTGGAAGCAAATTAGTTATGAAGCTACTGAAATATTTCAGGCAAGAGGTGATGGTTTTAGACCAGTTTGGGTGGTGACAGTGGAGAGAAGTAGGATGATAATAAAAATATTTAGAAAGTAGAATAAAAAAACTGATGAGAAAACAAAGCAAAACGATTTTTATTGACATAACATTCATACATATTTATGAGATACAATTAATGAGTTAAAATTTTTGGTTTATTTCTATTTTTTGTTGTTGCTTATTCTGTTTGGATTGATTTATTTTTGGTGTTGGGGATGAAACCCAGGGCCTCACCTATGTTTAGCCCAAGCTCTACCACTCAGCTATACCGTCAGCCACCAGTGTGATATTTTGATTCACATATAAGTTTGGGAGTGATCAACTCAGGATAATTAGTATATTCCTCACCTTCAACTTTTATCATTTAATTATGGTGAGTACATTCAAATTTCTCTCTTCTACCTACTTTGAGATACGTAATGCACTATTTTTAACTATATTGATCCTTCTGTGTCATAGAACACCAGAATTTATTCATCTTATCAAACAATCACATTAAACCTCTGGACTGACCTGTTTTCCCCTCTCTTCTCCCCAATCTCTGGTAGCCACTATTCTACTCCCAATTTGTATGCAAATAATTCTTTTGGATTCTACTTAGGAGTAAGATCATGCCGTGTTGTCTTTCTGTGCCTAAATTATTTCACTTCACAAAACGTTTTCCAGGTCCATCATGTTGTCAGAAATGATAGGATTTTTAGGGCCAGGGATTTGGCTCAGTGGTTCTCTTGCCTGCATTGCAAGCACAAAGGTCCAAGTTTGATCCCCAGTACCACAAAAAGAAAAAAAAAGAAATTATAGGATTTCATGATTTATATGGGTGAATAGGATTCCACTGTGTACATATACACATTTTCTTTATCAAACTAAAAAGCCTCTGTATAGCAAAAGGAACAGTCAACAGAGCACAATGACAGTCTAGATAGGGGGACGGTGTTTGCAAAATGCATATTTAACAAAGGGTTAACATCCAGAACATATAAAGAACTTCAAAAATGCAATAGAAAAAAAAAGACAACCCAATTTAAAAAGGGACAATAGGCCTGAATAGACATTTCTCAAAAGTGACTTGCAAATGAACAAGTACATGCATAAATGCTCATGGTCACTAATCATCAGGAAATACAAATCCTAAACCACAAGGAGCTATCACCTCATACCTGTAAAATGGCTACTATCAAAAAGGCAAATGTAACAGATGTTGGCATGGAAGGAAGGGTTTTGATATGAAGGGAGTGGTCATCTCTCCTGAGGCTAGGTCAAGTGAACAAAGACTGAAAAGTGTCTGTTGGGATTAGGTGACAGGGAATTTATTGGTGGTCTTGTCAAGAGCATTTAATATGAAATGGAGATGGTGCAAGTACATTGCCAAGGGCATGGGAGCTGAGGAGAGGGAGGCCACTTTATATTTCTTCAGAGCCCTGGCACTGAATAGGCTCTCAGTCTGTGCAACTTACCTCTTTCCCTTCTCTGTATTATGATGCTGCATAATTTTAATAGTAATTAAGCAAACCCCAAGTGAAAAAAAATTATTAACAAATTAAAATAATACCATAAGTAGTTAAATATTTACTATTCCTTTGATATTGAATTGCTTATGGTAAAATATTAAATTCAAATATTAATGAGGAAAACAGCTGGTACTGAATATTCAAGCTCCCACAGGAACACGTTAATGAATCGTTTTTAAACCTGGGCAGCTTCATATTTAATCTGTTTAAGGAATAGGAACACAGCTTTTTCTCAATTATTGTTTTATAAAATGAATCTAAATCTCCCGTTAGTCTGTTCCCAAAATGGAAATGGCGTTTTGACATTGTAATAATAAATGTTTGTTGTATGAAATTCAGCATTAACCTAGTGTATAAAGAAATGTGGTACAGAGTTTCAATTTTGAAAGATTTAAAATGTTCTGTGGGATGGATGGTAGTAATGGCTGCACAACAAAATCAATAAGTGAATGCCACTGAACAGAATACTTAAAATCATCAAAGTGATAATGCTTATACTTTTATATTTTATCAAACATTTTTAAATAATTTTAAAAGAACAAGGGAAAATCACCCTCTAATCTTATTGCTTACATTAGCTTATTAAGTTTATGCTTCGTTCATTCAACACATAATTATTGAATGCCTGCTATATGCTAAGTACATGTTCAGGTGCTGGGAATAAATAAGGGAACACAAAAAATCTTTGTGCAAAGCTACCTTATAATGGAGAAGAGGGAAAATATACAAATATATATGGAATTATGAATTATATCATGGGATAATAATACAGAAAAATGAAGAGAATAGAAATAATGAGCGGTTGTGTGTGTGTGTGTGTGTGTGTGTGTGTGTGTGTGTGTGTGTGGTACTGGGAATCAAACTGAAGCTTCATACATGCTAAGCAAATGTTCTGAAACAAAGTTTTATCTTTAGCATGGAGAGATTGCAATTTTACACCAGGGGCCTTTAGTATCCATGAACTTCCTATCTGTAGTTTCAACTAACTATAGATCAAGCATACTTGAAAAAGTTACATTTGTACTGTACATGGGTTATGGCTTGTATCTAGATGTCCTCCCAAAGCCTCATGTGCTCATAGGAGGGTCTTTTGAGAGGTGACTGGATCATGGGTGTATGATGCTGGGGTTAAGAGTGTGTGATAAGTTAATTAGTCCACTGATTTGTTTAGCATAGTTCTGGTTGTGGATAATGCGGAGGCCTACTCTGGGTGCAGTGACACCACCCAAAATGCTTGTAGTTTAAACAGGATAAAAGGGAAAGGGAGGCTTATTGCTTCACTGCTACTACTTCCTGTCTACTATGTCATGGACAGTTTCTCCTCTGCCATTCCACCTACCATGGAGCCAGCCATCTATGGAATGAAATCTCTATAAACTGTGAGTTAGGATAAACCTTTCTTCTATTAACTCTGGATGTTGGGTATTTTGTCTCAGCAATAAGAAAAATAACTAAGACAGCATGTACAGACCTTTTTGGCCATTATTTTTTCCAACAATACAACAAAACACCTACTTACATAGCACTTACAGTGTGTATGTACTGTAAGTAATCTGAAGATGCCTTAAAGATATATAGGAGGAGGGTATGCATAGGATATATGCAAATATTGGGCCATTTTATATGAGGAACTAGAGTATCTGTGGATTCTGGTATCCTTGGAGGTTTCTGGACCCAATCTCTGACCCAGGGAAAGGTTCCCACCCCGATAAAGTTACATTTGAGCTGAGACCTAAAAGAAGAAAAGGAACAAGTCATGAAAATAGGTGAAAGAAGAGAGTTCCAGGCAGGGGAAAGAGCCAATGCCATGGTCCCAAGGCAGAAGTAAGCTTGGAACATTCCTGGAACAGCAAAAAATCACACAGTGGAGCTGGGTGTGGTAGCACACACCTGTAATCCCAATACTCTGGGAGACTGAGGCAGGAAAATTGGAAGTTCTAGCCCAGTTTATGCAGCTTAGTGACTTAGAAAGACCCTGTCTCAAAATAAAAAATTAAAAGGGCTGGGGACATAGCTCAGTGTAAATGCTTTGGATTCAATCCCCAGTGCAACAAACAAACAAATAAATAAAAACAACCAGAGTGGCTAGATTGGGGTAAATTAGGAGAAGTAAGAAAAGAATTCCAAGAGGTTTGGAGAAACACAGATCCTGTGCATTTCTAGAAGCCATAAAAGGACTTTGGATTTTACTCTGAGTGAAGAGGGAAACTATTGAAGAATTCTGAACAAAGGAAGAACCTATATTGCTTGAGTTTAAAAGGATCTCTTTGCCTGCTGTGTTGAGATTAGACAGAAAAAAGAGCAAAACAAGAAGCAGGGAGAAAAATTAGGAAGCTATCACAATAATCCAGGTAGAAAATAATGGTAGAGGTGGCAGTTAAAATAGTATACATATATTGATGGTAGAAACAACAGTATTTACCAAAGTACTGGGTATAGGTAAGGGCTAATCTAGGCTGGGTGCGGCCTCATATTTATAGATTTTGATGAGTGCACCATTAATATAAATACAAAATTAGGTTCAAAAGTGAATATTTGGGCTGGGCATGTTGGTGCACACCTGTAATCCCAGTACTCGGGAGGCTGAGGCAGGAGGATCACTGTAAATTCGAGACCAGCCTGGGCTACATAGTGAGTTCCAGGTCAGTCTCAACTACATAGTGAGACTCTGTCTCAATATTTGGGGCTATAACTCAGTGGTAGAACATATGTCTACCATGCCCTAGGTTCAGTCTCCAGTAGCACAAGAAAAAAAATGAGGGTACTTACTGAAATGGAGAAAAGAAACCACAGTATTTTACACACTTATTAAAGCTTATGAATACTAGGGACATCCAAAAATCTAGAAAAATAACCTAATAATAACTTTCTGGCATACTCCTATAATGTAATTTTCCTATATTGCTGGTTGCATAATATTATCACACATATGATGATTTCATAATATTTTCAATTAAAAAATAGAAAGATAATTCTTCTAGCATAATTTATTAAAATTTACACTAGCAATACTTATTTTATTTTAATAGTTTTTAATTACTATTGTAATAATGACAGAGGTTTTGACAAGCTAGTTCTTCAGTTTACATATCTGGTTTCCTCTCCTATAATATTTACATTTTGGCTCATCAACAGTTCAGAAAACACTACACAAAATTGATCTGAAAATAAGGCATTTACAAGAATAGCAGTATATTTTAAAATGGACACTGCTTTGCATTGAGTCACCAAAGGGCAAATATTGCATGATTCCACTTACATTTAGTTTCTAAAATAGTCAAATTTATAGAAGCAGAGAGCAGAATGGTGATTGCCAGGAGCTAAGAGTGACAGAGGAATGAGGATTTCTGTTCAATATGTACACAGTTCCTATTATTCAAGATGAATGAGTTCTAGAGATCTGTTGTACAACCTTGTACCTACTGTTAATAAAACTGTATTATATAACTTAGAGTTTGTTAAGAGGGTAGATCTCATGTTTAGTGCTAGTCCCACAATCAAAAATGCCTGGTGGGGCTGGGGATTTAGTTCAGTGGTTCTGGTGCCTGCCTCGCAAGCACAAGGGCCTGAGTTCAATCCCCAGTACCAAAAAAAAAAAAAAAATGCCTGGTGCATTTATAATTGTGTATCTTGCATTACCGAGTATGTTAGAGACAGAAGAAAATTCCCATTCAGACTAGGCAGTATGGAATTCTTCATATATATGAGATGTGATTAAAACATATGATAAATGTTTAAATTTTTTAAAAAATAGTTTAGTGTATTTGTCACTTTTCAGTCACTGGGACAAAATACCTGACACCTACTTAAGAGAAGAGAATTTTATTTGACTCATATTTTCCAGGAGGGTCAGTCCAAAGTCAGCTGGCTCCAAGAGCATGGAGGAAGGGCATGGCAGAGGGCAGCACTAACATCATGGTAACAAGAAACAGAGATAAGGGAGGAGTTGGGAACAAGATACACTCTTCCAGGACATGGCCCTAGTGACCCGCCCCCAACCAGACTCCACCTCCTAACAACGCATTTGGCTATTGAATCCATCAATGGATGAATCTACTGCTGAATATATGACCCTAATGGATAAATCACCTTCCAAACACAGGAGACTTGGTAAGAAGACATTTTAGATTTAAACTATAATATTCTGCTCTTGGCACCCAAAATACACATGTCCATCTCATTATGCAAAATGCATTTAGTTCATCTCAGAGTTGCCACAGTCTTAACAGCTCTAGCATTGCTGAAAAATTCAAGCCCTAAGTCTCCACTGAGACTCAAGGCAAACTCTTTATCTATGAGCTCCTATAAAAATAAAAGGAAAGTTAAATACTTCCAACATAAAATGGAACAGGGTAAACATTCCCATTCCAAAAGGGGGAAATGAGTGATGGAAAGAAATTAGAACAAAGTAATAATAAAACCCAGAAAAGTAAGCATTAAATTCTGAAGTTCCATGTCTTATACCCAGAGCAGGTTGTGCTGAAATGTAAGTTCCAAAGGGTTTGGGTGGTCCTGCCCCAATGGCCTTGCCAGTTATAGCCCACACAGCCTCTCTCTTCAGCCCACTCTGCTCACTGCCTGAGGCTTTCCTTGGCAAATATTCTATCTTCCTCTTCCTGGAGATTGGCATCTTCAACTTCCTGGAGTTTCCAATATTCTTTTGGCTTCACTGTCACAGCTTCATGTGCTGTCCTCTCAGGGCCACACTGCATGGTTTCCCAGGTCTTCTTCTAAAATCTGAGTGGAAACCTCCATGACCCCACAACTCTTGCATTCTGCATGCCTGAAAAACTAGTGCTATATAGATGACACCGAAGTCTTCTGTTAGTGGGAGAAGTAGCTGGGCCTCCTTTGGAGCATGGCTGCAAAAATGCCCAGATTGCTGGACTCCAGAAAACACTTTCCTAGGTGGCACTGAATAAGTTGGGCTCCCTTGGGCTCTCTTCTCAAAAGGATAGTTTACACTTTTGCACCTTTGATCCTGTGATAGGTGAAGTCTTGCTGATTCTTGAGATGCCTTCGACCAATCTTTCCTTTTGGATTTTTATTTTTATTTTGGTACCAGGGACCGAACTCGGGTCCCTGCAGTTGCAAGGCAGGTTGTGGAACCACTGAGCGAAATCCCTCGCCCTGGGTTTTTAATTCTAATTCTTTCAGTACCCATTCTCGCCAAAGCCCCAGCTTTGCAGGTGCTTTCTTTTGTATGCTTTTTTTTTTTTTTTTT
>NW_022900951.1:96231818-96265500 GCF_012274545.1 Fukomys damarensis
TTTTTTTGTACCGGGGATCAAACACGGGTCCTTGTGTTTGTAAGGCAGGCGGTGGAACCACGGCCCTAGACAAGCTTTTTGCCAGAGTGAAACACATTTGGTCTTGAGTCCAGTTTGCACTAAAGTTCTCATTCTCAACTAAACCCCATGAGCCTTGTCTATATGGTACACATTCCTACTCACATTTTAGCCTTCTGAGCTCTGACAAGAATTCTCATCAAGCTTGGCTTACAGCATTCTAAGACTTCTCCAGCCAGCATCTCTGAACCTTTCCAAATTCCTCCTGCAAACCAGTTTCAACGGGTTCTGAACCACATTGTCAGGTACAGCCACAGCAACAACCACACTTCTCTGATATCAAAATCTGTATTAGTTACTTTCTCATCACTGGGATAAAATATCTGACACTAAAGGATGAGAGGTTTATTTGGTTCCAGTAGTTTCAGTCCAAAGTCAGCTGGCTCCAAAGCAGAAACAGGATGGTAGGAGGACAGCTGCTCATCTCAAGACAGCCAGGCACTACAGAGAGAAGGGAGGAGCTGAGGACAAAAATATACCTTTCCTGGTCATGGCCCTTGTGACCAGTCTCTTCTGACTGAGCCCCACCTTTAAACATATGAGACTTTGGTGAGACATTCAGATTATAAACTATAACTTACAGTAAAAGATACATTGTCATTAATCTCCTTCAAAATATTCTCCTTTGTTTCAAACACACTTGTCCTATCATTCTTGTCACTTTCAGAAGCAGTTGTAGAAGTCTTCTTCCATGAGTGTCTTTAGTTACATTGTCATGGCTACTTCAATATCTTGAACTGATTCCAAACATTTACTTTTCATGATTATTTTGACTTTGAGAAAGAGCC
Source organism: Fukomys damarensis (assembly GCF_012274545.1). Lineage (NCBI taxonomy): Eukaryota > Metazoa > Chordata > Mammalia > Rodentia > Bathyergidae > Fukomys > Fukomys damarensis. The sequence continues at coordinate 96,232,685 of NW_022900951.1, forward strand.
AGAAATATTTATGGTGCCAGATCCAGTAAATAAGATGAATGAGAGTACACCATAATGTTTTTACAAGCTCGACTTTCCATCAGATGACATATGGTATCATTAACCATATTTTTATCACCTTATAAAAGAAATCATGCAAAAGGACATCCAGAACTGCCTCAGAAAATACCAAGAAGGATAGGATAAGTATGTCTGAAAAAAGGGGGAGTATATTGATGGAATTAGTGGGAATGTGTCTTTTACTATAATAAATGTTTTTATTCAAACATTCACTGTATATTTTGATCACATCATGTAGTTTTATATGTGCAGTGAATAATTTCCCACAGAATACTTTCTGGCTCTATTAGTTCTAAATTTTATGTCTTCAGCTACATCTGTTTCCAATAGGGTGTTATAGGACTCATTAATATCAAGATACGACCTTTGTCCTCCATTGGTTGGTACAGTATGAGGTAGGAGTATTCCTGGAAGCTATTTCTATACTGAAGTGGCTAGCTATCTCATAGAAGTAACTGCAAATATATCTTATTAAATTCAAAATAAATATAAATCCAATTCAGTTCCCACTTTGCATGACCTCAAAAATATCCACAGCCACTCCAATATTCAATGTCATCATGAGGAAAGAATGACAGATGAGAATTTAATGTGGAGACAGCTGCCTTGACTATTTTCAAATAAAATATTTTGCTTTCTCAAATGTTATGAAAGCACATATCCATTTTATCCCATTAGATGAGGGGTTCTGATGCCTACGTTTCATTAACTTCACAGTAAATCTGATACTCAGTGTGGAATGTGAAAGAAAGAGCAGGGCTAGGGTGTGACTCGGTGGTAAAGAGCTTGCCCAGCACATGTGAGGTCTTGAATTCCATCCCCAGCATGACACATGCATACAGATACACATACATACATATATACATAGATCCATTAAAAAGAAAGAGCAGAAAGGAGGATGCCAAGGTCTCTGGTCTGAGCAGATGAATGAGTACATTTGGCATGTACTGAGATGCAGAAGATTAAGAGTTTTTAGGATGAAAATCAGAAATTCTGTTTGGGACAAGAAAAGTCTAAGATGTCTATTAGAGAGCTAAGGGGGCATGTCAAAAAGGCAGTTGGATATATGGGTCTCTAATCCAGGAAAGAAGTTGACTAAAGACATAAATTAGGGAGACAATAGAAGGTGGGTTATATTTGAACCCATGAAATGAAATATGGAGCAAAGAGAGAAAGGAAAAGAAGTGGACGAGAGAGAGCACCGTTGGGAAACTCTACTACTAAAGAAGGTGAGGAACAGAAGAGGGATGAAGAAATAAGATCAAGAAAGGAGCTAATGAGTTCAAACATACCCAGGAGAATGTAGAGCCCAGAAAAACAAATGAAAAAGTGTTTTAAAGTGGATAAGTGATAAAATATTTCAAATAATATAAGGAAAGAAAATTGAATGTTAGATTTAGCATCACTGAGGTCAGTGATAAAGGAGGACTTGCTAAGAGTTGGTTGGTGTGACTTAGAGAATGGAAAGAAGAGAACTGGAGACAGTGATCATACTTCGTGGTTCAAAACCTGCTTTACTCAGTAATAGCTCTGAGGATTTTTCCCTATCAGCACATATAGATTTAGTTCAGTATTTTTAAAGTAGGGTATGCAGTACCAAAATTTATTTACCCAGTTTCCTTTTTAAATTTTATTTTTTAATTTTTTATACTGGGGACTGAACTCAGCACCTTGCACTTGTGAGGCAGGTGGCGGCACCACTGAGCTAAATCCCCAGGCCCTACCCATTTTCCTTTTGATGGATATTTAGGCTATTATCTTCCTGGCAACTATTAGCAATGCTGCAATGCATATCTTTGAACATACTTTTTTATACCCATGCAAAAAATAGATTGCTGAATTCTGGAAATGCTAAAGAAAATGAACATTTTCAATTTTGTTGGATATTGCCAAATTGCCCTGTTGACTTTCTCATCAGTAATATATAAGAATGCCTTTTACCTACACCCTTTTAAGTACTGGATACTAATAATCTTTTCATCTTTTCCACTCTGGTACGTTTTTAAAAGCAGCAATGTTATTTTAATTTGCATGTCTTTGAACACTGTGAGACAAAACAGCTTTTCATGTTTATTTCTATTTCTATTTCTTCTTCTGTATTACACATAGGTCCTTTGCCAATTTTTTTACTTGAGCATGTGCCTTCTTTTTATTTTAATCAATTTGTTAGAATCATGCCATGTGTGATGCAAATATTTCTTCTGAGAATATTGTTTGGTTTTCAACATTATTTATGATGCTTCAGTAAATTTTTTCTTAATGTGATCTAAGCTCCCATTAGTTTCTATTAATGGTTTCTGCCTTCACTGTTACATCTGATGATTTTAACAAGAGCCACAGAAGTAGATTTTAAGATTATTAACCTAAAGCCTAGAGAGAACACGTTCCCCTTTCATTGCTAATCAAACATCTTCAAGGGGGACAAAATTGCCCCTACCAACCCCCAGTTTTAATGAAAGTGTTTTTCTCATTATATTATTGGCAAAAATCACTGCCTAATTGAGACTTCTGTGTATTCAATGAATGCTCCTGTACATTTGGCCTGACAATGCGTGGAGGCTAATGGAACTATGTGCCTTCTCAAACAGAAATGAGTACAAACATGAGTAAGGCAGCCCATTATGAGCTTTTTCAATCTTTTGTAAAATTTTCTTTTATAACATTTTCATCATGTGAATTACATCAAATGGTAGCTACAGTTTTCTGGTTTTGAATCATGAGTCATTTGAAAGCTCTTTAGATAAGATGTTTTTGCCTTGCATGGATTAAAAGCCACCATTAGTTCATTACACGAAGCAGGTTCCACAGTATTTGTATACTGAAATTTGGACTTTCCTGCTCTGCTTCCTGGCCACCATGAACTACAACAGCTCTGCTCTACCATGTTTTTTCACCATAAGATTTCTGCCTTGGAGCCTACCGATCATGTACTGATTCTTCTGAAACGAGCTAAATTAAACATTCCCTTCTTTAAAAAAAAAGAAAAGTTGGATTTTCTTTAAATCTAGAAGCTAACACAAGAGAATTTTAATATGAACTGAGTTGTTCGAGTACTGTAATTTTCTTAGTGATTAAGAAATCAACTCCAAAAAATGCTCTCAACTATGAACAAAATAAAAAGTTTTCAATCCTTGTCTTTTCCCAAAGTAGTTCAAGTGTTTGAGATGTATACTTGGAATTCATAAGTATCCAAAGAAAATCAAATAAGAGCATCCAGATACCAAGTATTGCAAAAAAGTTTTCAAAATCTTTCAGAACCCACAAGATACTAAAAACTTAAAATACCAAAGTGTAAAAACACACTTCAAGCATTCCTAGTAGGAAAGTAAAATGAGGAAAAAGAATATGCTCTATTTAAAATCTTCCCTAATTTTTATTATCTGAGATGGCTGGTTATGAAATTATCATATATAAAATTGATAATTAGAACTTATAATAAAAGAAATATCCCATTCAAAATAGCAATAAATCCTATAAAATATCTAGACCTAAATAAGAAAGTGTGCACAAGGACCTCTATAAAGAAAATTACAAAACTACTGTAGGACATAAAATTAGACTTCAATAATAGGAGTCTTGGGCTGGGTGTGTAGTCAGTGGTGCCACAGCTGCCTGGCAAGCGCAAAGTCCTGAGTTCCATCCCCAGTTCTGCAAATAAATAAATAAATAAAATAATAATAGGCATCTTGTAGGCAGAGCTTGTTTTTTTGTTTTTGTTTTTAAATATACTACATTGTATGTTTACATGTCCTCCTGAAAGCCTCATGCAGTCACAGGTGGGGTTTTTTTCTGGAATTGATTTGTAGTACAATGCTAGGCCCGAGGCCACTAGGATTAAAGGTGTGAGTGCTATGCGCCCTAAGTAGTCTGCATAAGATAAAAGGGCCTCACAGTTTATAACCACTAAAACTTGCAAACAGTCCAGTTGCCCCTACACTAGTGACTGAATAAAGACGATGTGTTTTTTTTTATAAAATGGAGTACTACTCAGCCATAAAGAATGAGAAACTGGAGACATTTACAGCTAAATGGATGCACACTTATGTGAAATAAATAGGACACACCTGTAAACACCAAATAGTTTCTTTGATATGAGAAACTGAAAGTGTAAATGAGGATCAAAATAGATAATGTGAAATATGGAAGAAACGGTCCGAAGGGGAAGTAGGAGAGGTAGGGGAAAGAAAAGAAGGGAAAGGAATAAATATGAAAAATGGGGGGGAAAGTCTTTGTAAATAGGGAGGGGTGGAGGAGCTAAAGGGAGGGCAGGGGAATGGGGAAAAAATAAGAACCAAGATATGTCATGTAAAGGTATAAGTTCCCAATGATGAATGTCATCATACTATATACCTAAAGTGTACCAATAAACTTAATGAATGAAAAAAAAAGATAAAAGGGCCACAAAGACTCTGTTGAAGGCCCCTTCCTCTCCCCTTGTTGCTTTTGCTGACTTATTCTGCCATGAACTATTGTCACTCTGCCACCCTGCCTTGGAGCCAGCCAATAATGGACTGAAATCTCTTGAACTGTAAGCCAAATAAAGCTTTCCCCTTTTAACTTTGGGTGTCAAGTATTTTGTCTCAGCAGTGAGAAAAGTAACTAAGACACACAATGTTGGGCCAGACAGGTCCCAAACTCCTGGGCTTTAAGGATCTTTCTGCATCAGCTTACCCAGTAGCTAGACTATAGCTCTGTACCATCACACACAGCTAATGACCTATCTTTTTCTTAAATATAAAGACTCAATATTATTACAATGTTAGTTCTTCACAAATTCATGTAGAAATGCAACACAAACCCAACAAAAAGTTCAGAAACAAATTCTCTGAAGGGAATGTGAGGAACTTAACATTTATCATAAAAATGCATTGAATTCTGAAAAAGAAGGGTAATAATCAGGGAATGACCCTACCTATTTTCTCAATGATTTAGGAAGAAAAGTTAGCAGAGTGAAGATGGGAGAGGATGTGCAAAGGCTTCAAGAGAGAACAGAAAGTATAATTCCAGCAAATCTGGAATTATCCCAGGCTGTTTTACTAAAGTGCATTCATGACATTGGTCCCACATCAAGACATGAAACAAACTGATTAACGTTATGGCCTTGTAACCAGGGGTTTTAAGATAATTCAAGGTGGTTCATACCAGCTTGTCAGTTTTATGTATTGATAACCATCAGATTGATGATTTGCACCTGGTCACAGTGTGACACTAACCACCAGGGGCTCTACTGTTGAGGCTAGAATATGCCTGTATAACCAGCAAAATATTTTAAAAACAACAACAACAATTGAGACTCCATTTTAGACTCCTTAGTTCTGATGTGTTCCGGGTATATATCTCTGGTTCTTTGTCCAAGTTGCAAAAGTACCTCCTGTCACAGCCCTTACAGAGGACAGTAGAATACTGTGTTCACCAGATTTCTGTCTCACCAAATACCTGAGAAAAACAATTTAAAGGAGAAAAAAAAATATCATGGCTTACAGTTTCAAAGGTTTCAGTCCAGGATCAGTTAGCTCTATTGCTTTAGGTCTGTGGCAAGGCAGAAACAGCATGGAAGAAGGACATTGCAGATGAAAACTTCTCATCTCTTATCTTTTCACAGCCAGGGAGGAAAGAGAAAAAAAGAAAAAAGCTAGTAGAGGAAGCAGCCAGAGATAAGATATAGTCCCCAAGGTCACTTCCCCGTGACCTCTCCCCTCCTCTCCCCTCCCCTCCCTTCCCTTCTCTTCTCTTCATTTAAGCTTCACCTAATTAAGCTCCACCAATTAAGCACCTCTTAAATTTCCCATACCCGCCCAAACGCCGTCAAACTATCATCTCATCAATGGATTAATCTACTGAAAACATTAGAGTCCTCGTGATCCAATCACCCTCTGAAATCCTCACCTCTAAACACATGAGACTTTGCGGAGACATTTTAGACACCTTGCCTGACCTCTCCAGATCCTTTACTATATCCTCTTCCTGTAATGAACTATATTTGTAAGCAGTACCTTGTGCACCTGCCATTATTAATGAAGTATGAAAAAGTCACCCAGAAGAGTAAAATAGACTATTAGTGCAAATAAGACACATTTTTTACCTGGGCATGATAACACACACCTATAATCCCAGCACTCTGGAAGGCTGAGGCAGAAGGATCACAAGTTCAAGTCCAGCCTGGGCTACAAGCAATTTAGGGAGACCCTATCTCAACATAAAAAATAAAAAAGGCCAGAGGTGTAGTTCAGTGTGAAGGCCTTGGGTTCAATTCCCAGTATCACCAAAGAAGAGTTTGAAAATGGCACTAGAAAAATTGGTATAGTTGATGTGTCACAATGACTCCTCCTAGAGAATTCTATCCTCTATTTTCTCTATTCCAGTCTATAGGGTTTTGAGAGTGAGTCTACAATAGCTATGTTTACATTCAGTGACCTATGCCTTTGCTGATCAGATCACAGGTGAACCCAAGCTATACTAGTCAGGGTCATCTTTAGCCTGAAGGATTAGCATTGTTACTACAATATTTGTATCAGAGACCAAACTGTAGACCCTTGAAATACTAACCAATATAGGACTAGTTAAATAAAATTTGATTATGCCTATGTGTGTAATACTAGGCAATCCTCATCAATAATGAAACAGACATGCTGATGTGGAAAGATTCTCATAATATATTGCTAAATTCCAAAAAGGAAGTTATAAAACCATAAGTATAATTTCATCACACTTATGTAAGAAATTCATATGTACATATGAACACACACAAATTACATGTATGTACGTAGAAAGTAGATGAGAATCATGTCCACTGAATGATAACCATGATTACCTGTAAGGAATGGAATGGATTCAGGATGTAGGTGGTGAGAGGAGGGTAATGAGGATTGTGTTCTCTATACTTCTATAATGTTTGAATCTTTGGGGGGTGGTGTTTTAAGACAGAGTCTCACTAAGTAGCCCAGGCTCACCTCAAATTCATTATCTTCCTGCCTCAACCTCGCAAGTGCCTGTGCCACCACACCTAGTTGTTTGAGTCTTCTTTTTTTTTTTTTTTTTTTTTTTTTTTTTTGGTATTGGGGATTGAACTTGGGTCCTTGCCCTTGCAAGGCAGGCCACCGAACCGCTGAGCTAACTCCCCGGCTCTGAGTCTTTTATAATCTAAATGTATTTGTGTTCTGCTCATGTAATTTAAAAAAGACAAAACGTGGCTCATGACTTTTCTATAAGAGCAGTCATCACAGTTTCCTTTCTTGTGAGTGTTTGGGAAAACTGGACCACAAGCGAAGTTTATACTCAATCATATATCTTATTTAATCATTCAGTTGACAAATATGTCTTAAATTCTTTCTATATGCTGAGTACTTGGTGTCCGTTGGTGATTAACATCAAGGCAGCTCACCCACCTGGGTGATTGCTGAAGCTAGCTGTCAGGCAAGGTGACTGATCCTCAGGAGCTGTTTATGTAGCCCTTTAGAAGCCATATTGATTGATTCATTGTGTGTGAGTAATGGTTACTAATAAGAAGTTAATATCTATCACAGTAACATTCAAAAGCGACAGAGAATATGACAGAGGCAGAAAATATGAATCTACTGGTGCACAAAAAGAAAAACAAGCAACATTGGAAATATCCAACATGTTTCTTACAAAATCTGAGTCTAAAGCGTCTCTAGCTCTTAGAATCAGCTGCAGAATAGACTCTGTCCCCAATTGTACTTTTCGATCTGCCAAAGTGGAAACCCACCTATAAAACCCTCATTATCCTCTGTAGTCACAGACTTAAGGAGTAGAGAGTGGCAGGACATTGCCAGAGCAGTGGGTGGGGACCTCAAACCACAGATTTGGGTCTAAATATCTGAATGCTCACTTCCTGGGAAGGATTGTGACTTATGGGACCAGAGCTGGAATGTGAAACTTCTACCAGAGGCAGCATAGGCTGCCAAACACCTGAAGGTTCAGGTCAAAGCATATCCCTTAGGAGAACCAGAGGTTTGGTTAGCAAGATGACCTAGTACAGGCCCAAACCCAGAGTCAGAGAGAGGTAAGATTCAGAGTGAGCAAAAAGTGCCTCTCAATTCACAAGCCCCCTTTCTCCAAGCTGTGGAAGTCCCTCCTTACATTGCCCTTTCTGCCCTCTGGAACAGCTCACAACATTAGGTTCCTTGCCACAACTGTGGCCCTTCTCCAACAGCATCTAGCTCACTGCCTCAGATTTCCTGAGGAAAAGCCTGAGACAACGCAGCCCCTGGGGCAACCACCTCATTTTCCCTGATGGCATTTGCAGCGGGAGGCCAGGACCCAGATCACAAGTATTAGAATCTCACTCACAAACCCTCACAAGGCTGTGCCTGAACTGCTCTCCTTTCCAAAAATTCTGTCTGTTGAACCACTTAGCAGACTTATTTCTCAGTACAAATTCCCAAATTAGTATTCTGCATCAGCAATCAACTGCTTGTAATTTAGATAAGGCAATTCCATCCCTGGACTAGAACACTCCTAGGGACACCAGCAAGACAAAGTTTCTGAGTGCTCAAGTTAGAGAAGCAGATCCTAGACCCTTTCAGAAATCAGCCCTGGGAAGCCCTGCTCATGCAGCCAGCTGGTTTCTTTAGCACCTCATTACTATAACAGGCAGAGTCCAAGAGATGATTCTAATATAGGGCACCCTCTCAGGGAAAGCAGGTTTGTATAAGGACCTTCAAGGAGGATTGTAGGCAAAGTACAAAAGGTGAGCAAGAGTCGGGGGGGGGGGGGGTAAGCAGCAAGAAGGAAGATGCAGAAGAGTAGAGTAGTTAAGAATGTGGAAAATGGATACATATTGAAGATATACTCCTAAGGGAAATAAATAAGGCACACATGTGTAAATACCGAATAGTTTCTCTGGTGTGAATAATCTGCAATAATACAGAAGATCCTAATAAGATTACTGACATTTAGAAAAGGGAAGAAAGGAGCTAAAGGTGTAGGGAAGGTGGGATGGGTAGGGGAAGGGTAATAAGGGAAAAGAAAAAAATGTGAGATAATGAAAAGATGAAAATAAAGTGTTTGTAGATGGGGAGGAGAGGAGGGGGTGAAGGGAGGGCAAGGGTAAGGGGAAAAAATGAGAATCAAGACTTGTCATGTAGAGGTACAAGATCCCAACAATGAATGTAACTGTACTGTATCCCTAAAATGTACCAATAAACTCAATTAAAGCTGAAAAAAAAAAAAGAATGTGGGCTTTGCCTGTTCTGCATCGCAGCTCAGCCTCTTACAAGCCATGAGACTCTGAGAAAGTTTGTCAACCTCTCCAAAGCTTTGTTTCTTCATTTGTAAAATGAGATCATAATAGCATGTATCACTATGTTATGGGGATTAAATGAGACATCGTGGAAGACTTAGTGCAGTGCCTAGCACATGGGAAGCACTCAGCAAATATCACCTAACTCTAGAGGAGAGACTGAGGTAGAAAGATTCCAGAAGGAAAGAAAGGTAAAGGGAGATGAGAAAGACTCAGATAAACTTCACCTAATTCCCACTTTTTCCTAAGCCAACTTCAAGAGTTTTAGATGTTTAACAAGAAACATGTTTGTGTTTGCATGATGTGCTAATTTTCCTGTCATTTCTGGTTCTAGAAACCTGGCTCTGTCCTGGTTTAGCTATGTAATTATGGGTAAGACTCCTAATATTCCCATGATGCAGTTTCTTCAAAGGTGAAAGTAAGTGTTACTATTAAGGTCATTCCTAGTCTGACATTCTGGTTCTATCTTACTTTCTTATCTTTTGGGGGGAAGTGCTATGGGTTGAATAACATCTCCCAAAAAGATATACTGAAGTCTTAACTGTTAGTACCTATAAGTATGACCTTATTTGGAAATAATTCCAATGTAATCAAGTTAAGATGAGGCCATTAGGCTGGGCCCTACATGAAAATGACTAGTGTCCTTATAGTAAGAGTAGAAGATACCTAGAGACACACAAGGAGAAGCTGGCCATGTGATGCTAGAGCGAGAAATTGGCCTGGTATACCTACTTGCCAAGGAATTTCAACAATAGCCCTCCCCAAAAATAGAAGCTAGGAAGACAGATGAAGGATTCTCCCCTACAGTTTTTAGTGAGAACAGACCCTGAAGACACCTTGATTTTGGACTTCTAGCCCCCAGAACTCTGAGATGATAAATTTCAGTTTGTTTTAAGGAACTTAATTTGTGGTTCTTTGTGGTGGCATCCCCAGAAGACTAATCCATAAAGTTTCCCTAAAAGACATCTATCTTGTGCTACTGAATTGTTGCTTACAAGGGTCATACCCACTTTTATATGTCCATTTCCAGTTAAAGTTTAAACACAGCATTCTAAACACCCAATTTAGCAATTTCATTGAATGATAAAAATCAATGCATTATATAAGAGATATTAGGAAAAATGTAAACTGCCAGAAAATTTTAGCAACGTCCATACTAATTAACAGGTTTTAACAAAGGCCATTCATGTTAATTAACTAATTAGAATCACCTCACCAAAAGAATAAAGAGTACTTCTGGGGGGTATAAAATAAATTAATTAATTACTATATTGTCATTAGAATTGCCATTAGAATTCGCTATGTTCCTTTGAACCTATTTGAGGGCTAGAAATTCATGTATAAAGTAAGTGGTTTTGTAATATAGATTTGACATTCAAAATAGATTTAAAGACCATTAAATAAAAGTGTTTAAAAAGTATTGTGTGGGTTTGGGGATGCAGCTTAGTGGCAGAGCTCATGCTTAGAATGGCTCCATCCCCACCACCAAAAAGAAAGGATTGTATGTTTGAAAATTGTGATGATGCTTACAATGCTATGTGAAGAAAATGAGCTGTAACTTACTTCAAATCTTAAAGAAAAGAATGTTTTAAAGACTCATTTCTGTATTCTTATGACACATGAAAACTTCTTATGAGACATGAAAACTCAAAAGCTCAGAGGAAGGATGCAGATATATTTCAGTAGAAGAGTACTTGCCAAGCATTCATGAGGACCTGGGTTCCATTCCAAGCATTGCAAAAACAAAAGCAAAAAGGTATGACCAAAAATCAAGGGTTGTCAAACTATAACAAGGAACAAACAAAATATATACCTCCAATGTTTTTATATAGCCCATAGGGCCAAGAATGATTTTTAGATATCTAAATGGTTGAGAAAAAATAAAAAGAATATTTTGTGACACATGAAAATCACATGAAATGCAAATTCCATGTCTGTTATAAAGTTTTAATAGAACACGGCCTCCTTCATCATTCACCTGTGTACTGTCTATGGATGTCTATATCAGTTTCCCATTGTTGTGTAATGAATTAATCACAACTTTACTGGTTTAATACAATAAAAATTTATTATCTCCCAGTTTCCGTAGATCAGAAGTCTGGGCAGGATTTAGCCAGGCTCTCAGTTTGAGGTCTTAGCAGCCAAAATCAAAGGCTTGGCTCAGGTGGCAATCATATCTAAGGCTCAAAGTCCTCTTTCAAGATCACATGGTTGTTGCCAGATTCAGATCCTTGCAGGGATAGGACAGAGGCTGTCCTCCTACTGTCCATCAGCCCAGGACCATGATTATATACTAGAGACTGCCTACATTCGATGCCACATGGTTCTTATATCATCAAAGTCAGCAACAAAGAATCTCTCTCACATTACACATCCTTAACAGTGAATCTCTCTGACTGAGAAAAGCCCCATTCTTTTTAAAGGCTCACGTGATTAGGTGAAATCTACCAAGAATTATCTCTACATCTTAAGGTTCACTCACTTAGGACCTAATTACATCTCCAAAACCCTCTCAGAGCAGCACTTGGATTTGTGTTTGAATAACTGATATAAGTTATGTTTGTATCAGGGGCCAGGAATCTCAGGCCAGAATGCATATCATACTGCTTTTGCCCTATAATGGCAGGCTTGAGTAGCTGCAATAGAAACAAGCTGGGCATGGTGGAACCAAGCCTATAATCTCAGCATTCTGCAGGGCTGAGGCAGGAGGACTGCAAATTCAAGCCAAGCCTGGGCAACTGTACAATTTAGCAAGATCCTGCCTCAAGATAAAGAATAAGTACTGGGGACTGGATAAAGAAGATGTGGTTTTCTATAAAATGGAGTATCACTAAGCCATAAAGAATGAGAAACTAGAAACATTTATACCTAAATGGATGCACATTGAGGCTATACTCTTAAGTGCAATAAATAGGGCACACTTGAGTAAATACCGAATAGTTTCTCTGGTGTGAAAAACTAAAAGTGTATGGTTCAAATGGTATTAATTGAGAATGTGAAATAGGAATAAAATGGCTAAAGGGGAAGTGGGAAGGGGAGGGAAAAGGAAATAAAGGAAAAGAAAAAAATGTGAAAAAAGTAAAAAATGGAAACAAAGTCTTTGTAAATAGGGAAGGGTGAAGGGGGTGAAGGAAAGGCAGGGGTATGGGGAAAAAACAAAAACCAAGACATATCATGTAAAGGTACAAGATCCCAATGATATATGTAATTGTATTGTTTGCTTTAAATGTACCAATAAACTTAATGGGAAAAAAAAGAATAAGTACTGGGGGCACATCTCAATGTGAAGACCCTGGGGTTCAATGCCCATACCACCACCAAAAAAAATCCATTTATGACTAAAAAGCTGAAAATACTTTCTATCTGGCCCTTCACAGAAAAAGTTGTCTAACTCCTGTCCTAAATTTAGCTCAATTTCAAATTCAATATATGTGATCCCTGTATCTGTTCCCGGACTCTCTATATTGTACTTTACTTGGTCTATTTTTTTCACTCTATCTTGTCTTAATTACTATAGCTTATAGGAAGTTTTGACATCTAGTAGGGTATATTATGTTGTTTAACATTACATTGCCTATTCTTGGTCCCAATTAGAATTTTAATTGGAGGGCCGGGGATTTAGCTCAGCGGTTCAGGGGCCTGCCTCACAAGCGTAAGGACCTCAGTTCGATCCCCAGTACCAAAAAAAAAAAAAAGAATTAATTGGAATTGCAACAAAACTCTAAATGAATTTAGGAAAATTAGATATCATTGTATTAAGCTGTCATCCTTTATATGAACATATTTATCCTTTCATAAACTTAGGCTTTCTTTAATGTCATTCAATGAAGATTTGTACTTTTTTCCACATAATAGCATATCTTTTTTTTAGATTTATTCTTGGGTATCTTTTAGTTTTCATTTTTTGTTTGTTTGTTTGTTTTCTGTTTTTGTTTTGTTTTTGGTACCAGGGATCAAACTCAGGTCCTTGTGCTTGCGAAGCAGGTGGCAGAACCACTGAGCTAAATCTCTGGCTAGTTTTTGTTGTTACTGTAAGCTCTACCTGTGACACTATTGATATTTAATATTGCTCTTATGTCTTCAAACCTTGCCAACTATTCTTTCTTGTTTCACCAATTTATATATTTTCTAAGTACACCCTCATGTCATCTGCTTATTTCTCCTTTTTGGATCCTTTTTATCAGGGCCAGGGATTTGGCTCAGTGGTTTTGCCACCTGCCTCACATGGTCGATCACAAGTTCGAACCCTGGTACCAAAAAAAAATTTTTTTTCATGGATCCTTTTTATTTATTTTGTTTTATTTTCTTACTAAACCAAATGGGGCCCACAATACAAGGTTGAAAACAATTAATAGCCCTGCATATTTGTTGTTATGGTAAATTAAATTGTTTTTCCTAATATCAAACCACTATTATTATTGAGATAAAACCATCTTTGACATGACATATTTTAATGCAATGTGTATTTTAATACTTTATTCATTCTGATTTCTTGTATTTTATTTTGGATTTTTGCATGTTCTTTCACAAGTACATTTTATCTGTAATCAAAGTTAGACAACTTTTTATAAAATAAGCTTGGAAAATGTTTATACAGTTTATGTAGTATTGAGATTGTCTGTCCCTAGAACGTTTGATAGAACTTATCTATACAACTATCCAAAGGTCAGTGGTGGGTTGTTTATTTCTTGGCTTGTTGGTTGATAGATTTTAATCACAAAAGAAGCATTCATGAACCAACGTATTACTGTATAACTAAACAGATAATGGAAGTAATAACAAAAATAATGCAGCTTTCAAAAGACTAATAAAAAGCTAGATGTGCTAAAGAAAATTATATGAAACATGAATGACAAGATTAACAAAATGTTAGAGTCCATGAAAAGATGTCAATCAGAAATCCAAGAAATTCAAAATTATACTGAAAGAAGGAGCAACCAATGTAAGGACAGAGATTCAGAACTAGAATATAATGATGGCTTCAAAGAAAAACTCAAAGATATCTTAAAACAACAGAATATGAAAAATTGATCCAAAAGCTGCTAGATGATGCAAAGAAGAATAATCTAAGAATAACTGGAATAAGTAAAAAATAAGAATACAACACAAATGGCATAAAAGAAAAAACCTGTTCACAGAAATAATTGCATAAAACTTCCTAAGTATAGGAAAAAAATAAATATACAGATAAGTGAGGCACAAAATACCTCAAATAGCTATGACCAAAAGAGAACATTTCCACACAACATTATACTCAAAGTATCAGAAGTCCATCAAAGGAACAAAATCTTAAAAGCTGTTAGAGAAAGGCAACAAATCACATATAAAAGTAAACCCATTAGTAGTACATCAGACTTCTCTACACAAACCTTAAAGGCCAGGAGGGGTTGGAGCAAAACGTTTCAAGCTCTAAAAGATAACAACTTCCAAACCAAATGTATATAACCTGAAAAACTTTCCTTCAAAATTGGTAGAGAAATATGGTATTTCCATGAAAAGTAGCACCTCAAGAAATTCATTACCACCAAACCAACATTACAAAAAATTTTCAAGGATATCCCATACAGAGACAATTTGACAATAAGTTAAAAAGAATGAATATAACTGACAGGATGAGCAGCTAAGCAAAAACAAATAAAAAATAAGGAAATTAATAACAGAAAAATAATACAATGATAGGAATAAGTCAATAACTCTCAGTAATAATACTCAATGTGAACGGATTCAATTCCCCAGTCAAAGACACAGATTGGCAGGATGGATCAAGAAAAAAAAAACCCAATGATATACAGTATGTGAGAAACACATTTAATTCAAAAAGAAATTCACAGATTAAAAGTCAAAGAACAAAAAATAATATTTCATGTTATAGGAACCCAGATTAAAGCAACATTAGCTATTCTAATTTCAGACAAAGTAGACTTCAAGCCAATTCTGATCAGAGGAGACAAAGAACATCACTACATATTGGTTAAGGGAACAATTCAACAGGAAGAGATAACAATTATAAGCATATATGCACCAAATACCAACATACCCAACTTCATAAAACAAATCCTAATGCAAATGAAAAATAGGTAAACACAAGTACAATTTAATGGAAGACCTCAAGATCCCACTGTCACAAATGGATAGAGATCAACTAGACAAAAAATCAAGAAAGAAATATCAGAGTTGAACTAAACATTTAAACAAATGGACTTAATAAATAGATATCTACAGAGTATTCCATCTAATAACAGAATAAACATTCTTCTCAGTAGCACATAGGATTTTTTTCAAACATAGATGACATACTAGCCCATAAAACATGCTTAAGTAAATGAAAAAAAATCAAATGTATCCCATGTATATTATCAGATCATGCTGCAATGAGACGAGATCAATGATAAAAGACACCACAGAAACTATGCAAAAACATAGAAATTAAATAATACCCTCTTGAATAATCAATGGGTTACAGATGTAATTAAAGAAATTAAACATTACCTGCAATCAAACAATAATGCCAGTATGACACACCAGAACCTATGGGACACAATGAAAGCCATTCTAAGAGGGAAAATTATAGCAGTGAATTCTCACATCAGAAAAACAGAGAAAGCTCAAATAAATAACTTAATGATGCACCTCAAGGTTCCAGAATAATAAGAACAATTCAAACCCAAAGCTAACATAAGGAAGTAAATTATAATGATTAGAGCAGAAATTGAGACTAAAAATAAGTAATAAATAATGAATTTAAGTTGTTTCTTTGAAAGAATAAACAAAATAGAAAATCCTTAGTCAATCTTACAAAAATAAGGGGGGGTACCCAAATCCATGCAATTAGAAAATGAAAAAGGTGAAATCAATAGATTCTGCCAAAATCAGAAGATTATCAGTAACTACTTTGAGAAATTGTACTCTAATAAAGTGGAACATTCAGGAGAAATGGATAAATTCCTAGGTACATATAAACTACCAAAGTTGAACCAAGAAAATATAAAAATATTGAATAAGCCACTATCAGTCAATGAAATTGAAGAAATAATTTTTAAAAACTACCAACTAAGAAAATCCTAGGCTCCAATGGTATTCACTGCCAAATTCTACAAGAACGTTAGAGAAGATCTCACACCAATACTCCTCAAATTCTTTAATGAAATCAAAAGGGAAGCAGTACTCCCAAGGTCTTTCCTGGAAGCAAGCATTACTCTGATTCCAAAACCAAAAGGACCCAACCAAAAAAGAACTACAGGCCTACATCTTTTACACATATCACAGATGCAAAAATCATCAACAAGAGACTGGCAGACTATAGCAAAACATCAAAAAGATTATACATCATGACCAAATAGGATTCATTCCATTGATGCAGGGATGGTTCAATATATACAAATCAAGAAATATAAAACATCACATAGACAAGCAAGAACAAAACTCACATGATCATCTCAATAGATGCAGAACAGTATTTGACAAAATCCAACATCCATTCATGACAAAAAAACTCAAGAGAGTATCCCTAAAATGTACCAATAAACTCAATTAAAGCTGAAAAAAAAATATGTATCACCTACTCAGGCGGGCCTTCCTTTACTACCCATCACATAGTAGGATAAGGACTGCATCCTCATCTCCCAAATCCATTATTTTGTATCATAATCTTTTTATTATTTCCTTAGTTAACACCTACCATAGATTTGCAATTTCATTTGTTTTTGTTGCTGTTTTTATGTACTCCCTACTGGACTGAAAATTCCATGAATAAAAAGATGTAATTATGTCAAAAAGAAAGTCAAGAGAACAGGTATTAAAGGTGTTTATTTCAAACATGATAAAAGTTATCTATGAGAAATCAACAGCCAACATCATACTAAATGTGGAGAAATTGAACTTTCCCTCTAAAATGAGTAACTAGCCAAAGATATCCATTATCACCACTCCTGTTCAATATAGTTCTTGAAACAGCCAGAGCAATTAGACAAAAGAAAGAAATGAAAAGAATGTCGATAGCCAGGTGTGATGATGTATGCCTGTAATCTTAGCACTCAGAAGGCTGAGGCAGGAAGACTGTCATGAGTTCAAGGCCAGCCTGGGCTACATAGTGAGTTCAAGGCCAGCCTAAGCTACATAGTGAGACACTGTCTCAAAAAACAAACAAACAAACAAACAACAACAAAAAAAAGGGATATGGATAGAAAAAGCAGTTAAATTATCATTCTTTGCATATGACATGATCATCTACATAGAAGACCAGTCTGCCAAAAGACTCCTAAAACTAATATCCAAATTCAGCAGTGTAGTAGGATACAAAGTCAAGCATTCAAAAATCAATAGAGTTCCTCTATACCAATAACAAACTCACTGAGAGAGAAATAATGAAATAATATTTTTACAATAGCATCAAGAAAAATGAAATACAGTACTTAGAAATTAACCTAATCAAGGAAGCAAAAGACCTCTACAAAGAAAATTATGGTACTCTGAAAAAGGAGATTGAAGAGGACATCAAAAAATGGAAATATATTCCCTGTTCCTGGGTATGCAGAATAGCTATATTTTCAAAGTTGTTATACAGTTTTAATGCAATCCTGATCAAAATACCAGTAGTTTTTCTCACAGCACTAGAGAAAACAATCCTGAAATTCATATGGAACCTGAAGAGACCTAAAATAGCAAAAGGAATTTTGAGCAACAAGACCAAGGCAGGGGACATCACAATACCAGACTTCAAGTTATACTACAAAGCTACAGTGATTAAAAACAGGATAATATTTGCAAAAAAAAAGACATTGAATAGAACAAAAGATGAAGTAACAACTCTAGGAACACTCAGCTACCTTCTCTTTGAAAAAGGAGCCAAATACTTTTGCTGGAGGAAAGATAGCCTCTTTAACAAATGGTGCTGGGTAAACTGGCTATCCATGTACTGAAGATTAAACCTACAACCATATCTCTCACCATGCACTAAACTAAAATAAAAATGGATCAAAGATCTAAAGATTAAAATAGAGCCACATAATATGCTGGAGGAAAAAAGTAGATAAAACTTTTCAAGATGTAGGTGCAGGCAAACTTTCTGAACAGAATCCTGGTTGCCCAAGAAATAATACTGTACCAAGAGGCTTCTGCATAGCAAGAAAACCCACCAACAGAGTGAATAAAAAAGCTACAAAATGAGCTTCTCTTCAGACAGAGAACTAATATCTAGAATATATAAAGGACTCAAGCCGGGGATTTAGCTCAGCAGTTCGGTGGCCTGCCTTGCAAGTGCAAAGACCCGAGTTCAATCTCTGGTACCAAAAAATAAAAAATAAAAAAATTATGAGCTAAATATAACGGACTCAAAAAATTAGACCTCAAACTTCAATCTTCAATCTAAAAACTGGGCATTCTGAAGTGAACAGACATTTCTGAAATGAAGTACAAATGGCCAATCAGTGCATGAAAAAGTCAACATCACTGGCCATTTCAGGAGTGCAAACACTGAGATTCCAATTCACTTCTGAAAGAATGGCTATGTTCAAAATATCAGGTATAAGATAGCAACAAATGCTGGCAAGGCTACAGAAAGGAAATGGAACTATTATACATTATTAATGTGACTATAACTACTAAAACCACTATGGAAATCAGTATGGAGAGTCTTCAAAATACTAAAAATAGAAATTCCTTTTGACCTATCTATTCCCCTTCTCGGTATCTTCACAAAAGAGTCAAAGACATGCCACAGTGATGTATGCATGCCCATGTGCATACATAGTGCTGTGTGCATACCCATGTTTATACTCATGTGCATGACCATGTTTACCCGTGTTTATACCATTTATGTGTTTATACCCATGTGCATACCCATGTACAGCATGTTTATGTGTGCATACCCATGTTTATAGCAGCACAATAGCTAAATCTCAGAAGCAGCTTATATGTCCATTAAAAATCATAAATGGATAAAGAATATGTGTTATTTATACACAATGAAGTACTACTCTGCCATAAAGAAGGATAAACTTGAGTTATCTGTAGGGCAATAGTTGTGCCTTGAGACTATAATATTAAGTTAAATAAATCAGATATACAAACTTAAATATCACGTGATTTCTCTTATCTGAAAAACTCAATATATAAATAAAGTCTAAAATAAAAGACAGAGGCCAGGGATTTAGCTCAGTGGTTTCACCGCCTGCCTTGCAAGCACAAGGGCCCGAGTTTGACCCTTGGTACCAAAAAAATAAAAAATAAAATAAAATAAAAGACAGGTAATAACAAAAAATGAGACAAAAAGGTTATTGTAATCCACATGGACAATGTACCTAAAAGTACATCTTGATTTAGCAAAACTATCTTATGGTTTATATGGTTTTTGGCCTGCTAGTCTGGCTACTAATCTTTATGGATGAGGACTTCTGGGAAGATGGTGGAATGGTGAGCAGCAAAAAAACATCCTCTCCAATATTTGGAATCCAGACACTGGAAGATAGCAACATGAGGAAGAGAAGGAGAAGGGAAGTGGGTCCCCAAGACCCACCAAGGATCTGAAAGCAAGAATTAGAGCCCACAGGAAGAGTGAAAAGAGTGACCACAATGTGGAGAAGGGAGGTGACAAATGGTGCTTTCTCCCTGAGCCCAGGCTCATGGTATGGGAGAAGTGGCTCGAACTTGCAGAGGCATGGTGAATACTGGCAATCCCAGAGCCCTCCACAGAGAAATACAACAGTGGAATAGAGCAGTGGACACAGAAGACTGCAGTGGCTGGTGAGTTACCAGGTTCAGATAACCCCAGGAGTGGGCAATTGGCAAGTAGCCATTTTGGAAAGGAGCCAATGGAAGTCAAAACTCAGAACAGCTGTAAGGTTGGCTCCATCTAGCAGCTCCAAGTGTCAGGGTGAGGCATAACCAAGTTCAAATCAGCATGAGAACAGGGAGGCAAGTTCAAGCCAGCATGAAGCTGAGTTCAACCTGGCAAGAGTCACTCAGTGTTGCACATTGAAAAGTAGGATCCCAGCCTCACAGCCAGAAGCCAGAAGCAGCCTGAACTTCAGTGGAACTAAAGACCCAGAATTGCTCAGATTATCCACCATTGCATTAAATCTACTGCTGGCTTCCTGGGATCAATTAACAAGGATCTAAACTCTGTCTGCCCCCTCTGTCAACCAGTGAGAGTACAGACATGCCCTGAAGTGGACATTATTTTTATAGTTTTCTTCCTTTCTTTGATTTATTTTTTTATTTTAATTTTCTATTTTTTTCTCACTGATTTTGTATTTATACAAGTGGGAACATTGTTTCATTTTTTGTTTTTTATTTGTTTTGTTCTGTTCTGTTCTTGTTTTTGTCTCTTCCTTCTTTCTTTCCCTCCTGTCTTCTTCACCAGTTCCCAAAGCTTGCGTAATCTTCCTTTGTCCTCCAGCCTTGCTTGTAATCACTTTCTTTTCTTCTCTTTCTCTATTTTTTCCCTAATCCCTTTTATATTTTCTCCCTTGAGGGAAAAATCACCATATTGAGGGGATATTTACTATACACAATTTTCTGGTTTGTTTTAGATTTGGTTATATAATTACAAATCCTGTTAAATGTGGCAAATTAATAAGTATCACAGATTGTCATTTTCTAGGGTGTACTTGATGCTATTCTTTTTTATTTACTACTTTAGCCAGATGATATAATTGTTCTAATCAGCTGTTCTTCTTTGTATGCCAAGAATGAGTTTACCTGAGAGTCATTAATAATACTATAGGACAGTGCCAAAGAACCAGGGACTAGGCCAAATAGGCAGCGACTACTCATCCCCAATAAATTAAAGAGTAGAATCTTGCATCAGAATCAAAACACAAAATCCAGCTACACGTGAAAGACATCTATGAGAAGTAGCCATTTCCTAAGAGTTCTCAACACTTTCAATAAAGATATTTACCATAAACAATTTACAAGCAATGAGAAGACAAGATTCAACACCAGATTTCCAGCTCTCCAAAGGTATAGGGGGAAACTTTCCCAGGGGGAAATGAGGTGCAAAACTTCAACAGCTACCCACCTGAAGTGGTAACAGCAGAAGTAACAAAGTAGATGAATGAGGATCTAGAAGAAATCAAATTAGAAGCAATTTCTCAGATAACTTCAGAGATAATAGTGATAATGAAGGGCATAATTGGTGAATCTAGAGAAGATACAGATAAAAAATAGAGGATCTTCAGAAAATGATGGAAATTAATAATGTCCAACATAGAAAAGAAATGGAATCCATGAGAGACTTAATCAGATATTCAGATTAAAAATTTTACTGAAAGTATATGCAGCAGAATGAATAAATGTGAGAACAAAATATCAGATCTAGAAGACAGGATTGGGGTTAGCAATTATGAAAAGGAAAATTTCTTAAAAATAGCAAAGCACCATGAAAAATCAATCTAACAGTTGCTAGATGAAGCAAAGAAGATTGATTGGAGTCAATGAAAAAGCAGGGAGATAGCACAAATGACATGAAAAACATGTTCACGGAAGTAATAACAGAAAACTTCCCAAGCATGAAAAAAGAATTTGAGATACAGATAAGCAAGCCATATAAAACTCCAATTAGTCATGATTTTTAAAAATCTACCTCAATGCATATAATAGCCAGGATTCCAGAAATTCAACACAAGAACATAATTCTAAAAGCTGTTCGAGAAAAGAAACAAATCACCTAAAAAGGAAAGCCCACTACAATTACAGCAGACTTCTCAACACAAACCCTTTTGTCAAGGAGAGCTTGGGGTGAAGTATTTCAAGTTTTAAAAGAAAACAACCTTTAACCCAGATTGATGTCACCTGCAAAGCTATCTTTCAAAATTGATGGAGAAAATTCCACCAAAAGACTCCTAGATTTAATAACCAAATTCAGAGGCATAGCTGGATACAAAGTCAACACTCTAAACTCAACAGCATTACTGTATACAAATAACAAACCCACTGAGAGAGAAATTGGGGAAGCCACACCTTTCATAATAGTATCCCCCCAAAATGAAATACTTAGGAATCAACCTAACATAGGAACTAAAAGACCTACATTGAAAACTACCGGCTGGGCATGGTGGCACATGCCTGTAATCCCAGCCCTCGGGAGGCTGGGGCAGGAGGATTGCTGTGAGTTAGAGACCAACCTGGGCTACATAGTGAGTTCCAGTTCAGTCTCAACTACATAGTGAGACTGTGTCTCAAAAAAAAAACAAAAAGAAAAAGAAAACTACAGTACTCTAAAAAAGGAGATCAAAGAGAATATCAGAAAATACAAAGATATCCCTTGTTCTTGGGTAGGAAGAACCAATATAATGAAAATGGCCATATTCCCAAAATTGTTATACACATTTAATATAATCTTGATCAAAATACCAAAAGCATATCTCATAGAATTAGATAAAACAATCCTAAAATTCATTTGGAATCAGAAGAGACCTAGGACTGCAAAAGCAATCCTGAGCAACAAAGGCAAGACAGAGTGCATCAATCCCTGACCTGAAGTTATACTACAAAACTACAGTGATTTTTTTAAAAAAGCATGATACTCGTAAAAATAAATAAATAAATAAGTAGACACAAGGATCGATGGAACAGATTAGAAGATGCAGAAACAACTCCAAACACACCTTATCTTTGACAAAGGGCCCAAACACCTTCACTGGAAGAAAGATAGTCTCCTCAATAAATGGTGCTAGGAAAACTGGCTTTCCATATGAAGGACTAAAGCTAGACGCATATCTCTCACCATTCACTAAATGTAAATCAAAATGGATCAAAGATCTAAATATTAAAACAGAAAGAATAAAACTTACTCGAAGAGAGAATAAGTAGAAGTCTTGAAGACATAGGTGTAGGTAAAGCCTTTATGAACAAACCACAATTTCACAGGAAATATCACAAAGAATAAACAACTGACATCTCATCTTTTTTTTTTTTTTTTGGTTTTTTGAGACAGGGTCTCACTATGTAGTTGAGACTGACATGGAACTCACTATGTAGCCCAGGCTGGTCTCGAACTCACAGTGATCCTCCTGCCTTAGTCTCCCGAGTGCTGGGATTACAGGTGTGTGCCACCACGCCCAGCATCTCATCTTATTTTTAAAAAAAAACTTTTGCACAGCAAAAGAATCATCAAAAGCATGATGAGACAACCCACAGAATGGGGAAAAAAACATGCCAGCTGTTCCTCAGAATATATAAAGAAAAAAATCAGACACCCCCCCACTAAATTTAAAGACCCAATCCAAACAAGCATCTAAAATAAATAATAGGGCCAGGGATTTATCTCAGTGGTTTCACCACCTGTCTTGCAAGCACAAGGTCCCAAGTTCGATCCCTGGTACCTAAAATAAACAAGTGAATAAATAAAACACATGCTTAAAATGAATAACATTTCTCAGATGAAGAAGTAGAAACAGCAAACAAGTATATGGAAAATATGTTCAACACCACTGGTCATTCAAGAGATGCAAATTAAAACAACACTGAGATTCCATTTCATTTCAGAGAGAATGGCTACCATCAAGAAACCAACCAATAACAAATGCTGGTGGGGTGGTGGGCAAAAAAAAAGGAACCCCTCTCCACCATTGGTGGGAGTGTAGACTGTTGCAACCACTGTGGAAATCAATGTGGAGATTTCTCAAAAACCTAAAACTAGAAGTTCCATTTGACCCAGCTATCCCCCTTCTTAGTATCTTCCCACAAGAATTAAAAGCATCATGCCACGGTGATATATGTACATCTGTTTATAGTGGCACAGTTTGTAAAACAACCCAAATGCCTGGCAGCTGACGAATGGATAAATATGTGATTTTCTTTATACAATGGAGTACTACTCTGCCATAAAGATGCCCCTTGAGACCATACTGTCAAGTAAAATAAATTGGACACACATGTTCAAATAGCACATGGTTTCTCTTGTGCGAGAAACCAAAAGTGTAAATGAGGACCAAAATGTATAATAGATATTGTGGAATAGGAAGAAGATGTTCAAATGGAAAGTGGAATGGAGGGCAGAGGGGAAAACAAAGGAAGGGAAATGGAAAAAAAAGAGAATAGAAGGAAAAACTAGAAACAAAGCTTTCTAAAATAAGGAGGGAAGGAGAGGTTGAAAGGAGTGGAGGGAAAAGGGGGGAAAAGAAGAATGAAGATAGGTCATAAATAGCTACAAATTTCATATGGTGAATATTATCATTATGTATATCTAAAATGCACGAATAAAATTATTTAATAAAAAAAGAAAAAATCTTTATGGATGATGATTAACCTTTTAAGTATTTATAAAATAAATAAATAAATCTCATACTGGCAAAAATTTTTAAAGGGGGGAAGGAGGAGAAAGGAAAAACAATTGAGATATGTTATATACATGTACCAATTCTCCACAATGAATGTAATCATGTATAGAAAACATGTAGTTGTAAAAATTTAAAAGTTTTTAAATCATCTTTTCCTTGTAAATCCCCCAGTCTCAGGCATTTTGTTACAGCAACACAAAACAGACTAAAACCGCAGCAAATAAAAAAGTTACAAAGGTGGTAAAAATTAACTGCATCAGTAATCATTTAAAATCTGAATGGACTAAGTGTACCAAATAAAATACAGAGGTTGTCAGAGTGGATTAAAAAAACTTACAATCCAACTGTATATTGTCTACAAGAAAACCCATTTCAATATAAAGACACAGTTAGATTAAAAGCACAGCCACAAATATACCAAGAAAACACTAAAAAAAGAATGATGGCATATTTATATTTCTGCTAGACAAAGTAGATTCCAAAACAAGGTATATTATCAAAAATAAAGAGGAGCATTATATAATGATGAAGGGATCAGTTCTCAAGAAGACAGTTGTCTTAGTCATTTTCTTCATTGAGGACACAATACCCAATACCCACAACTTAAAGGAGAAAAGGTTTATTTTGGCTCACATTCGGTAGTCTCAGTCCTTGCATAATTGGCTGGCTCCAAGGCAGAACAGCATGGCAGAGGAGCATGACATAGCACTTCTCATAGTATGACAGATAGGAAGCTAAGAGATCAAGGGAGGAGCTTTTGAGGAAGATAACCCTTCCAGGCCACATCTCCAGTGACCCACCTCTTCCAACAAGACCCCATCTCCAAATAGCAAGTCAGCTATAAACCCCTATAATCCAATCACCGTCTGAAAGCCTTACCTATGAGAGCACAAGGCTCTTGGGGGGCATCTAGATATAAACCATAATGACAGTACTATCTTAAATGTATATGCACCCAACAACAGAGCATCAAAATAAATAAAGCAAAGCTGATAGATCTGCAAAGAGAAATGGATATGCCCACTATTACCATTGGAGACTTCTCCACCTGTCAGTATAGTAATTGATAGATCAGACAGACAGGAAATCAGTATGAAGAGAAGGGATGGCAAAGAAAGGAAAAAATGGAATCAGTGGAAGCCCTGAGATCCACTCCAGCAAGGTAGGCTGGAGTTCTTGCCAGTAACCTCCTCTTCTCAGAAAGAGAGATTTAAAGAAATTAATCTGTGCAGCACCAAGGGTGGACTGTAGCAGGCATGGAGGTGCACAACTCAGTTCTTTTCAAGATAGAATCTGCCATGCATCCAGGAGGCATGCAGTTAGCTGACAGCCTCAAGCTACAGCACCTTCCAAGCTCAGCTACAGCATCTTTTTGTTTGTTTGAGGGTTTGAGGGTTGTTGGGGGTTGGTTGGTTGGTTGGTTTTTCAAGACAGGGTCTCATTACATAGTTCAGTCTGGCTTTGGACTTACTATGTAGCATAGGCTGGCCTCAAACTCGCAGTGATCTACCAGCCTCAGCCTCCCAAGTGCTGGGGTTACAGAAGTGTGCCATCACACTCAGCTACCTACAGCATTTTTAACAAGGCCATGTTTTTCTGGGCAACCCTTGGTCAATGACTGATCATGGTGACAGCACTAGGGCCTGGCCATCTCTGTCTAATATGGAACCACTCTAGGGGGCAGTCTTTCCCTGAGAACTCCTCATTGGGTTGCAAGACTTACAGCCTAAGGCAATTCTGCCCAATTCTGCTTCATTCCCTGTTCTTTTATAGGTATTAGATCTGCATATGGTCTGAAGATTTTCCCTGCCCAGTTTTGCTCCTTGACTTTTTCTCTTTCATGGGCATTATTCCCAACAGACACCTCACCAGGAGAGTAGGGGAGAAGCAAGGGATAAAAAAGAATTAAGAAATGTCATATAGCCGGGCATGGTGGCATACTCCTGCAATCCCAGCACTTGGGAGGCTGAGGCAGGAGGATCGCTGTGAGTTCAAGACCAGCCTGAGCTACATAGTGAGTTCTAGGTCAGTCTCAACTACATAGTGAGACCCTGTCTCAGAAAACCAAAAAAAAAAGTCATATGCATGGACCAACTCCCCTCAATGAATGTAATCATTGTGTACTACAAATATGTACCAATAAATAAATAAATCAGCATATTACATTCCTAACTCCATGTTAGCATCTGCTTCCTAGAGGGCCCAAATTGATACAATTAGCCACTTACCACTGCCACCCACTTTGGGAAAATTATAAGACACTTAATCAAACATTTCAGGGCTGGGGATTTAGCTCAGTGGTTCTGCCACCTGCCTGGCAAGCGTGAGGACCCAAGTTCAATCCCCAGTACCAAAAAAAAAAAAAAACCAAAAAAAAAAAATTAATGATTCACATTATAATAAGCCAGGCATGGTGGCATATGCCTGTAATCCCAGCACTCGGGAGGCTGAGGGAGAAGGATCGCTGTGAGTTCAAGACCAGCCTGGGCTACATAGTGAGTTCCAGATCAGTCTCAACTACATAGGGAAACCCCATCTCAAAAAAACAAAACAAACAAACAAAAACATTTCAAGAGTCTCTTCATTATGATCAAAAACGTTTTCAGCAAGGTCTTCGGTTGAATTCATGACCTAGTCAACTACCCAGTCATAAACGTAGGTGATTCAGGTGATAAAAAGTATTTAAAGCCAGGCATGGTGCATTCCTGTAATCCCAGCACTCCAGTAAGCTGAAGCAGGAGGACTGCAATTTCAAGTCCCACCTGGGTAACTTAGTGAGCACTTGTTTCAAAATAAAATAATATAATAAAATAAAATGAGATGCAGATGGAGCTCAGTTAGAAGGCCCTGGGTTCAATTCCCAGTATCATAAGAAAAATAATTTAATAGCCCAGTCTCACAATCTCCCTCAAGGCACATGTGATGCCTTGTAAACACTGTAAACATTTTCATAAATGTTGCATCCAGTTTCTCTTACACATTAGAATACCAGTTAAGCTTATCATCCAAGTCTAAATTTCTGCTAATGATCATTCACTGAAGATTTTTGTTCCAAAAAGACACAATTCTTCCTAAATTCAATAGTTGAGAGATGACTTTTCCTTATAGAACTCAAGGACTTCTTTGAGCAAAAGTAGTTATTTATGGTAATTTCCCATTTTATCATGAAGGTGAGAAAAGAATCTTAACATGATTGGCAAGCTTTAAGTGCTTCTCGCAATCTTCACGTGTAGGTCAGGTAAAGAAGGCTTCCTATGAACAGCAGCATGTAGTCATGTCAGGCAGGGGAGACTAGATTCTGTTGTGGCAGCAAAGAAGCCCTGAAATTTCAGTGGCTTAACCAAAGGTTTGTTTCTCACTCACACAAAGCCCTGTCTGAGCAACTCTCCAGGATGGTTTTCCTCTGCAATGAATTTGCATCATGCTCTACCATTTGTGAGTCCTCTGCCTCCAGCTGCACCAACAGCACAGAGATTTAGGGCTATTACATGGGCCAGGCCTGGAGTGGCACATATCAGTCCCACACATATTCTATTGCCAGGACCAAAGCATAGGACCCCTGGTAACTAAAAGGAAAGCTGGAAGATGTAGGCAGCTGTGTGGATCTTGGTGTGCAGTCTTGGCCATAATAAACTGTTGTTTTTTTGGCTAACAGCTAAGATACATGAAAGAAGCCCTCAAGTTAGATTAGCTTTAACACCCTTCCTACTTTATCCTGATAAATCACTTTCAGTCTGTTATACTCAGAAAGTCATCAATAAGCTTAAACTCCTTCCCCATCTCAGTTCACTGCATCACCATCCACCAATTTAAGTCCAAAATTTAGAATTAATTTTTATTTCCTCTACATGGAAACTAGATAAAAGAAAGCCAAAGAGCCTTATGCAGTGGTGATCCAATAGCAGTGTTCCTGATATCACTGAGCAGTTGGAAGGCATAATTCTAAAGTGAAGAGTGGTTGAAAGAATCATTTATAAGAGTATTCTCTTATTTCCCTTTGCTCAGATGCTAGCAGTGTAATAGCCCATGAAGACCTCCTTAAATATTTCTCACTGTCATTTAATAAACACACATTCTGCTTCATATAGTCTCTTATTAGTTGTATCACTAATTCACACATTCATATACTCAATAAATATCAAGTGCCTACAAGCCTGTTTAAAGTGCCCAAAATATAAAAATGTATAAAAAAAGATAAAACTTCCACCCTTAGAAAGCTTACATTCTAGAAGGCAGAAAAAAGCACTTTTTCATTTTGTTTTCTCTCTTTTTTGTTTTTGTTTTTTGTTTTTTGAGGGGCAGGTTAGTAGGGATTGAACCCAGAAACCCAGAGCCTTCCTGCTGAGCTATATCCTCAACTTATTTGTTAGTTCATTTGTTTGTTTTGTTTGTTTGTTTAGAGATAGGATCATGCTATGTTACTAAGTCATCTAGGCTGGATTTAGACTTGTGATCTTCTGCCTCAGCCTCCCAGAGTGCTGGGATTACAGGTGTGTGCCACCACACCCAGCTATGAGGGAGCTATTTTTTTTCAGCTTTAATTGAGTTTATTGGTACATTTTAGGGATACAGTACAGTTACATTCATTGTTGGGATCTTGTACCTCTACATTACAA
Organism: Fukomys damarensis; assembly: GCF_012274545.1. Lineage (NCBI taxonomy): Eukaryota > Metazoa > Chordata > Mammalia > Rodentia > Bathyergidae > Fukomys > Fukomys damarensis. Next base: position 96,261,904 of record NW_022900951.1, read on the forward strand.
GTCTTGATTCTCATTTTTTCCCCTTACCTCTGCCCTCCCTTCACCCCCTCCTCCCCTTCCCATCTACAAACACTTTATTTTCATCTTTTCATTCTCTCACATTTTTTTCTTTTCCCTTTTTACTCTTCCCCTACCCATTCCACCTTCCCTACACCTTTAGCTCCTTTCTTCCCATTTCTCAATGTCAGTAATCTTATTAGAATCTTATGCATTTTTGCAGATTATTCACACCAGGGAAACTATTTGGTATTTACACATGTGTGACTTATTTATTTCACTTAGGAGTATATCTTCAATATGTATCCATTTTCCTATGAATGAATCTATTTTCTTGTTCTTTATGGCTGAGTAATATTCCATTTTATAGAAAAACCACACCTTATTTATCCAGTTTCCAACGGATGGGCAAATGGGCTGTTTCCGAGATTTAGCTATTACAAACTGTGCCGCTACAAACATGGGTGCACATACTTCTCTGTGATATGATTCTTTTAGTTCTCTTGGAAAGATACCCAGCAGAGGGATGGCTGGGTCAAATGGAACCTCCAGTCCAAGCTCTCTGAGGTATCTCCATATTGATTTCCATAGTGGTTGCACCAGTCTGCATGAGGGAGCTATTTTTTAAAGTAAAATATACAGTACAGTATCAGATAGTAATAAATTGCATAGGCAAAAAAAGCAGGGAAGAGGGACAGGATGTATCAAGGTGGGGATTATAAAATCAAGGCGGGGATATTCAATCTCTGTGTTTAGGCCTCACTGAGAAGAGGACATTTGAGCAAATATTTACCTGAAGGAGGTTAAGGAAGTAGCCAGGCAGAAATCTAGAGCCAGGTACACCAGGCAGAAGCAACAGCAAATGCAAAGGCCTGAGGTGGGTAGGGCCAGGCCTGTTATGGATTAATAGAAAGAGCAGTATGACTGGAATGAAATGAGCAGGGGCATATTAGTAAGAGAGGGGCCAGAAAGATAACGGGTGAGAATGAGGGAACAATTGTGTAGGGCAGAGTTAGGATTTGAAGTTTTACTCCAGGTGAGATGTGGAGTCACTGGGTGGTTCCAAACAAGAAGTGACATGACTGACTTTCATTTTAAAAGGATCACTCTGCTGAATGAGAACAGAGTGCAAGGGAGCAATGGTGGATGCAGGAAGACTTGTTTGGAGGCAATTCCAATAATGTGTATAAGAGAAGATAAATTTTTAAATACAAAAGAGTCTGAGAGTGAATACATGATGTTTGGCCTAAGTTATCAAAAAATAGATACATAAAGCATCCAATGGCAGACAGGGAGCATCTGATTTGGCAGGGAAAGTCAGGGATTTCGTTTGAGACACTTAAGGCTTAAGATGCCTGTAAGATGTCCATATGAAGCTACTAAGGAGGCTCCTGGGTATGAGAATCCAGGGTTCAGGAGAGAATTCAAGGCTGGAGTGTTTGGGGGAAGTTGTTTGCTTTGTGGCACTACAGATTGGACCCAGGGGCAATTTACCACCAAGCATCTCGATCTCTTTTTAAAATTTTCAAACATGTTCTCACTAAGTTGCCTCAACCTTGTTACCTCCTGCCACAGCCTCCTGGGAAGGTGTACACAACCATAACCAGCTATATATTTAAGAAATCGTCTAGACATAGACGACAATGCCATGAGACTAGATTACCATGGAAATCAGTTTAAACAGAGAAAAGTCTCAAGGACTGAGCCTGGAGCACTCTAATATTTTAGAGATCATGGAGATGAAGAAGAAAAGGAGACTGAAAATCACAGGAAACTGAAAAGAAGTGATCAGCAACTATCAAGAGTCAGCTCCTGAGCCAGTTCACTGCAGGAAGCTAAATTTCTGAAGCCACAAAACTAAGGAATAGACAGAAGGGATCTCCTCCAATGTATTGCTGCCTTGTGGTCTGGCTAAGCACTTAGATATCATATATATATACACACACACATACACACACACACACACATGGTCTTTGTGCTTGTGAAGCAGGCAGTGTAACCACTAAGCTAAATCCCTGGCCCCATCTTTGATATATTCTCAATGCAGCAAATCACATGCAAATTATATGTAAAATAACAGCAATATGACAACATTGAGGCAGATATGTCTAGCCTCTGGTTTGGGGATATTAAAGACCAGAGCCACACATACCACATTTGTAGGATAGTCTCAGCCCTGTAAACCATCCAACCAAGCCTTCAGGCAAACCTTGAACACTCATCAGGGATATGGAAAAGTAGCCCCAGTGCCCCAGAGTCAAAGTGCTACATGGCTCCATGTAACCAGCAGCTGCCACTTTCATTGCTACTGCCAACACCAGTCAACCTGGAAGTAAAAGAGCATTTTAAAGAGCAACAGTGGTACTCTATCAGCAGGTGAGGGTGATAGAGAGGATTAACTCAGGCTTAATGCTCCAAACCTGTGACAGGTTAAATCCCATCAAAGCCTCGATTGTCTCCTCAGAATCAATTGTCTCCTGGATCAATTGATCCATTGTCTCCTCCTTGTATCCACATCCTGCTACAACTGATATCTTGGCTGTGTGCTATAGACTTTCAACTGCAGGATGCTTATCCATGCAACTCCCCAGTGCTACATGCCAGAAAGTGGAATTAGAGCTCACCTTGCTCTCCAAGACAACTTTCTGAACTTCGCTCCTCCTCACTTCTGAGAACTTTCTGGTTCTTCCTCAGCTCATACCATCCAGTTCTATCACCTCTTCCCCATCCTGGTGGAAGTCTTCTGTCACCTTCCTGATCACTGCCCTCATTCGTGAAGACTTTAGTTCTCAACTCATGGTCTGTCTGACCTCTTTGTGCCAACTTCTCCTGTCATTCTCAGTGACTCCAACCTTCACCCAGCAACCTGTCTTCTTATTTCCTTTATCTTCCCACTGCCAATGCACACTTAAGAAGCACTTGAAAATCTAGAGCACCGGGACATTTAAAAGTCTTTGGACTTTAGTGATATTTTTATTGGTACAACAAATGATTTTCAGACACTGAAAACCTTTTGGTACTAGAAAGTGTGTGTAAATTTTATGGGAAATTAGGTCTGTGCATTATTCTTTTCTATTTTGTCTTCTGTTGAACTCATTATGAGTCAATGATTACAAATGCAATTTTAAAGTGTAACAGTGGATAACAAATACAAGTCAATGATATATATACTCTAATTCATTCATAGCAACATTACATATATTTGCAAAATATTAGAAACAGCATAAATGTTCACTCATGGCAGTAAGTTGAACATCGATACAAAAAAAAAAATGCTATGTAGGCCTAGAGCTGGCTTGCAGCGCTCACCCCAGCCACACCAACCTCAGCAGCAGACTGGTAAGAGGCGGAGCCATGTGGGCACCTGCAGCCCCCCACATCAGCCCCCCCTACACACGTCATGCACCTCTGGTCTCCTGGCTGTGCTGGTACCTGGAATCATACCACAGAAGCATGGGGGGACAGCCACACCGCAGCAGACTGGTAAGAGGCGGAGCCATGTGGGCACCTGCAGCCCCCCACATCAGCCCCCCCTACACACGTCATGCACCTCTGGTCTCCTGGCTGTGCTGGTACCTGGAATCATACCACATACCACAG
>NW_022900951.1:96268125-96271647 GCF_012274545.1 Fukomys damarensis
GGGGGGGGGGTCATAAACGCGATTGCCCTGAGCTTTGTTTCAATTTTTATTTAATTCACCCAGTTAAAGGTGATAGATTAATAACTACCACAAGCTCATTTTCTAAGCTGTACTTGATGCTTTTTTGTTGCTGATTGTATCAATTGGGCTAAGGTGTTGTGATTGATCTAATCAGTTGTCCTCCCTGGTATAATGAAAAAGAGATTGCTTCAGAGTCATTAGAGATTCAAAACCTAAAAAATAAGCTATAACAGGAAGATCCAAGTATTAACCCAGGTATCAAAGGAAGGACATTACCAACAACAAAAATGGAAACAGGAAGACATTCAAACAAGGCTCAAGCACAAACAGTTTACCAAAGGCAAATACTGGGGAAAATGAGGTGGAAAAGTCTGATAATCAATGACCTGGACACCTTAAACTGATAGCACAGGAAGTAACGAGACAGATGAATGAGACTACAGAAAAATTCAAAACAGAAATAATTTCCCAGATAACTACAGAGATGGTAAGCAGAATGAAAGACATGATTAGAGAATCTAGAATAGAAACAGGTAAAAAAATACATGAGCTCAGGACCATGACAGAAGCCATGAATGCCCAGCATAAGAAAGAAATGCAATCCATGAATGCCCAACATGGAAAGAAATGGAATTCATGAAACAGATTCAAACAGATATCCAGGAGATTAAAAACTGTATTGAAAGTTTCATAACAGACTGAGCGGATCTGAAGACAGAATATCAGATATAGAAGACAGGATGGAGATCAGTGACCATGAAAAGAAGGATCTCTTAAACATAGTAAGGGAACACGAGACATCAATCCAACAGCTCCTAGATGATACAAAGAAGAATAATATAAGACTGATAAAATTCCATGAAAAAGCAGGAGAAAGTACAAATGAAATGAAAAAACGGTTCTCAGAATTAATGACAGAAAACTTCCCAAACAGAGCAAAAGAATTTGACATACAGATAAGTGAGGCATACAGGACTCCAACTAGCCATGATCAAAAAAAATCTAAACATATAATCAAAAAGACATATAATAATGAAGATCCCAGAAACCCAACAGAAGAACAAAATACTGCAAGCACTTAGAGAAAAGAAACAAATCACATGCAAAGGAAAGCCCATCAGAATCACAGCAGACTTTACAACACAAACCCTCAAGTAAAGGAGAGCCTGGGGTAAGGTATTTCAAGCCCTAAAACAAAACAACCTCCAACCTAGACTGGTGTATCCTGCAAAACTATCTTTCAAAATTGATTGGGAAATAAGATACTTCCGTGACAAACAACACCTGAGAAACATCGTGAATACCAAACCAGCACTCCAAACAATTAGAAATAATATCCTAGAAAAAGACAATGAAGATCACAACTCCATATGGCCCAAAAGAGTAAATCCAGCAGGCAACGCAAGAAATTAAATGGAGAGGGGGGAAATTAAAATGAGCCAAGAACAGGATAATAACATGATGATGATAAGTCAATACATATCAGTTATAACCATTAATGTTAATGGCCTCAATTCACCAATCAAAAGGAATTGACCAGCAGAATGGATTAAGAAGCAAAATCCAACAATATTCTGTATACAAGAAATACACCTAGTTCAAAAAGAAACTCATAGACTGCAAATAAAAGGATGGAAAACAGTTCTCCATGCAACAGGAACCCAGGAAAAAAACAAAACAAAACAAACAAACAAAAAAACAGCAGTAGCTCTCTCATTTGCAGACAAAGTAAATTTCAAACCAAAACTAATTAAGGGTGACAAAAAAAGGTCACTGCATCCTTGTAAAAGGAACAATCCAAGAGAAAGAGATGGCAATCATAAATATATATGTACCAAATACTAATTCTCCCAACTATATGAAACAAATTTTTTTTGTTGTTTTTTTTTTTTTAGACGGGGTCGCACTATGTAGTTGAGACTGACCTGGAACTCACTATGTAGCCCAGGCGGGTCTCGAACTCACAGCAATCCTCCTGCCTCAGCCTCCCGAGTGCTGGGATTACAGGCATGTGCCACCACGCCCAGCTACAAAACAAATATTAAGGGACATGAAAAACCAAATAAGCACTAATACAATTCTAGTGGGGACCACAATACCCCACTGTCACAGATCATCTAGACAAAAAATCAAAAACAAAATACTAAAACTGAAGCAAGCTTTTGAATAAATGGACTTAAACGTCTACAGAGTGTTCCACCCCACAAAATCAGAATATACATTCTTTTTGGCTGCACATGGGTCATTCTTTAAAATACACCACATGCTAGCTCATAGAACATGCTTAAGTAAATGCAAAGGAATTGAAGTTATCTCCTATATATTATCAGATCTTACTGCAATTAAACTGGAGATTAATATCCTAAGAAACCACAAGAACTTCACAAACACATGGAAATTAAATAACAACCTGCTGAAGAACCACTGGGTGACAGAAGAAATTAGACAGTTTCTACAATTAAATGACAATGACAGTACAACATACATGAATCTATACAACACAATGAAAGAAGTTCTATGAGGGAAATTCATAGCAGTAAATGCCCATTCTAGGAAAACTGAGCAAGCTCAAATAAACAACCTAATGCTTAATTTAAGCTTATAGAAAAAGAAGAGCAAGACACACTGAAAGCTCATACAAGGGAGGAAATTATAAAGATCAGAGCAGAAATCAATGCAATGCAGACTAAGAGAATGATACCAAGAAGAACCACGCCTGCTCCCGACCCAGCAGCCATCGCTCAAGCACCAGGAAGGTAGCCGCGCGGGTGCCCCTGAACCCCCATAATCCCCCCCCCACTCTCAGACCTCCTGGCTGTGCAAGTCTTTGGACCCACTCTGCAAAGACAGAAGTGGTCATCAAGGGTATTTTTCTGAGTAGACCCACGCCCTCCCGACCCAGCAGCCATCGCTCAAGCACCAGGAAGGTAGCCGCGCGGGTGCCCCTGAACCCCCATAATCCCCCCCCCACTCTCAGACCTCCTGGCTGTGCAAGTCTTTGGACCCACTCTGCAAAGACACAGGTGGTCATCAAGGGTATTTTTCTGAGTTCCCAACTTTGAACATCTTTAAAGAAAGGGTGTGGGAAACCTGTAATAGAACGTTGCGGAGTTCAACCATTCAGAAGGATGGGGAACTCAATCTGGGACTTGCAGCCCGAGGTCAGTCAGCGTCATGGGGTTCAGCAATTAGCTAACTAAGATCAGGGGTCTTGCATCCTCGCTCTGTCTGAGCCATTAAATGGTAAATATACTATATTGAAAAGTTTGTTCACTGCAGACATGTTCTGGACTGCTTCTTGATTTCAATTTAATTCAAATGATTTAAGGGTGATAGACTAGTGACTACCACAGGTGGTCAGTGTCCAAGTTGTGCTTGATCATAATGTGTTGCTGACTGTATCAGTTGGGGTAAAGCATTGCCGTTGATTTGATGAGCTGTTTTCTCTGATGTTATGAAGATGAGAATGTCTGTGGGTCATTAAAGACACAGAAGCTAGGG
>NW_022900951.1:96273711-96281105 GCF_012274545.1 Fukomys damarensis
GAGATTTCTTTAACTGAAATACCGAATAGTTTCTTTGGTGTGAAAAACTATAATAGTACACAGGATCCTAATGAGATAATTAATAATGTGAAATAGGAAGTAAAAGGCTAAAGGTGTAAGAAAAGTGGGAAGGGTGGGGGAAAGGTAATAAGGGAGAGGAAAAAATATGAGAAACTGAAAAAATGGAAATAAAGTGTTTGTAAATGGGGAGGGGAGGAGGGGGTAAAGGGAGGGCAGGAACAAGGGGAAAAATGAGAATCAAGACCTATTATGTAAAGGTACAGAATCCCAATGATGAATGTAATTGTATTGTATACCTAGATTGTACCAATAACCTCAATAAAAAGAAAAAAATAGAGAATGATACCAAAAAATTAATGAATCAAAGAGTTGGCTTTTCGAAAGAATAAATAAAATTGATAAACCCTTAGCCAACCTTACCCAAAAAAAGGAAAGAAAAGGTTCAAATTCATGCAATTAGGGATGAAAAAGGTGAAGTCAGAACAAATCAACCAGCCATCCAGAAGATCATCAATACCTACTTCAAAAACCTGTACTCTAATAAAAAGGTAAACACAGAAGAAATGCACAGATTTCTAGATACATATGAATTAGCAAAGTTGAATAAAGAAGATATAAAAATTCTAATCACCCCAATTACATTCAGTGGAATTGAAAACAACTAAAAGCTTACCAACTAAGAAAAGCCCAGGTTCTCATGGCTTCACTGCTGAATTCTACAAGACATTTAGAGAAGAAGGAGCTACTACTCTTTAAACTTTTCAATGAAGTTGAAAGGGAAGCAATACTTCCAAATTCAATTTGAAAGCAAGTGTTACTTTGATTCCAAAACCAGAAAAAGACCCCACCAAAAAAGAGAAATACAGGTCAATCTCTCTAACGAACATACATGCAAAAATCCTCAATAAGATACTGGCAAACAGAATACAGAGGGTTATCAAGAAGATCAAACACCCTGACAAAGTCAGATTTATCCCAAGGATGCAAGGATAGTTCAACATGTATAAATCAACAAATGCAATATACTATATTAACAGAGTCAAGTACAAAAACAATATGATCATCTCAATAGATGCAGAAAAAGCATTAAACAAAATTTAGCACCTATTCATGACAAAAACCCTGCAGAATATTGGAATAGATAGTCTTTACCTCAACTTGATAAAGGACATCTATGAAAAACCAATAGCCAAAGTCATAGTAAATGGTCAAAAACTGAAAACCTTCATGCTAAAATTAGGAACAAGACAAGGATGTCCACTATCACCACTCCTGTTTAATATAGTTTTGGAAACATTAGCCACAGCGATTAGACAAGAGAAAGAAAGAAAAGTAATAAAGATAGGAAAGGAAGAAGTGAAACTGTCATTATTTGCTGATGACATGATACTCTATATAGAAGACCAAAAACCTCTGCCAAAAGATTTTTACACCTAATTGACAGATTTAGCAGAGTACCTGGATACAAGTTCAACACTCAAAAATCAATAGACTTCTTGTACACAAATAACAGGCTCATTGAGAGAGAAGTTAGGAAACAATCCCTTTCACAATAGCATCCCAAAAAATGAAATATCTAGGAATCAATCTAACAAAGTAAGCAAAAGACCTCTACAATACTCTGAAAAAAGAGATGGAAGAGGATATAAGAAAATGGAAAGTTATCCCTTGTTCCTGTGTAGGAAGAACTGATGTAGTGAAAATGGCCATAATTCCAAACCTGCTATACAGACGCAATGCAATCGCTATTGAAATCCCAACAGTATATGTCACAGAACTACAGAAAACAATGAAAAAATTATTTTGGAACCAGAAGAGACCTAGAATAGCAAAAGCCCTTCTAGGCAACAGAGACATAGCAGGGATATCACAATCCCCAATTTGAAACTATACTACAAAGCCACTGTGATAAAAACAGCATGGTAATGCAAAGAAACAGACCCAAGGATCAGTGGAATAGATTAGAAGATGCAGAAACAACTCAAGACATACTCAACTACCTCATCTTGGACAAAGAAGCCAAACATGCTCACTGGAAGAAAGATAGCCTCTTTAATACATGGTATTAGAAAAACTGGCTTTCAACTTGCCAAGATTAAAACTAAACCCCTATCTTTCACCATGCACTAAAATAAAACCAAAGTGGATTAAAGATCTAAATATTAAAACAGAAACACTAAACTTGGTGGAAATTAAACTAGGTAGAACTCTTGAAGACACTGGTATAGACTTTATGAACAAATCCTCAGTAGCACAGGAACTATCACAATGAATCAACAACTGGGATCTCATCTTTTTCAAAAGCTTCTTCACTTCCAGAGAAACCACCAACAGAGCTAAGAGGCAACCTATAATGTGGGAAAATATTTTTACCAGCTGCTCCTCAGACAAAGGACTACTATCTAGAATATATAAAGAACTCAAAAAATCAAGCCCCCAAATACAAAGATCTGATTCAAAAATGGGCATCTGAAATAAACAGACATTTCTCAGACAAACAAGTAAAGGCAGAAAGTGAATATATGAAAAAATATTCAACATAACTGGTCATTTGAAAGATGCAGATGAAAACAACACTGAGATTCCACCTCACCCCACAAAGAATGGCTGCTATCAAGAAGTCAAACAATAACAAATGTTGGCGGGGTTGTGAGGAGGAAGTAACCCTTGTCCATTGTTGGTGGGAGTGCAGACTGGTGCAACCACTACGGAAATCAATATGGAGATACCTCAAAGAGCTGGGACTAGAGATTCCATTTGACCCAGCCATCACTCTGCTGGGTATCTTTCCAAAAGAATTAAAAGAATCATATCACAGTGATATATGTGCACCTATGTTTATAGAAGCACAGTTTATAATAGCTAAAACTTGGAAACAGCCCATTTGCTCATCAATTGGAAACTGGATAAAGAAGATGTGGTTTTTCTATAAAATGGAATACTACTCAGCCATAAAGAATGACAGATTAGAGTCATTCATAGGAAAATGGATACATATTGAGGATATACTCCTAAGTGAAATAAATAAGTTACACATATGTATACACCAAATGGTTTCTCTGGTGTGAAACACTATAATAGTACATAAGATCCTAATGAGATAATTGACCATGTGAAATAGAAAGAAAAGGGCTAAAGGTGTTGGGAAAGCGGGAAGGGTAGGGGAAAGTAATAAGAGACTCTCTCTGAACTGGAGTGACTTCTAAGATAAAGTGTACAGCAAAAGCAGGAAAATAACAACCATGTATCTATAAAATGTTATCATTTATATAATAAAGAAAAAAACATTTTTATGCAAACATTGTACATGAATGCTTGTAGCCATTTCATTCATTATATCCAAAAGCCAAAATCAGCCCAAATGTCCATCAACAGATAAATGGATGTTATGCTTTGAATGTGTCCTCTACAAAATATAGATCTTGCCAACATGATATTATGAGGTGGGGCATTTCAGAGGTGATTAAACCATCAGCACTCCTCCCAGGTTAATGGGGTTGGGGTTTTTATTTTTAAAAGTCTTCATACAGAATTTGGTTAGTGTGCCTTTCTACCTTCTGCTACCTAAGGATTCGGTAAAAAGGCCATTATTAGACAACCTGCTGGCACCTTGATCTTATACTTCCCAGCCTCCAGAATTGTAAGAAACAAACTTCTCTTATTTATAAATAATCCTGTCTGATGTATTTTGTTGTAGCAACACAAATAAGCTAAGACAATGGATAAATAAATGTGGTCCATCTACACCATTGAATATATTCAGCAAAAGAAGAAACCATTGACAAGCAACAAACCTGGATAGATTTCAAAGGTATTACACTGAATAAAGGAACCCATACACTGTCATTCATATGCCTTTCTCAAAAGGCAAGACCACAAGAACAGAGAATAGATCTAGTTGCCTGGAATGGAGTTGAGGGAAGCTGTGACTACAAAAGAGTAGTACATGAGATTATGAGGGGCTGATAAAATGGCTCTTTACCCTTATTATGGTAGCAGTCACAGAAATCTACATGTGTTTAAACTCTTAGAAGTCTATAACAAAACAAAATATTTGTACCATGCAAAATTTACAAAAAATGTACTCAGCTGAAGTTTGAGGTAAGAATGAGATGTATTCATCACAGAAATAAACCATTCCTAAAATTTATATTAACGGTACATTAGTCAGCTTTCCCATTGCTGGGCAAAATACCTGACACCCACAATTTAAAGAAGGAGAGATTTATTTTAACTCACAGTTTCAAAGGTTTCAGTCCATGGCCAGTTGATTCCAAGGCAGAAACAGCATGGTGAAGGAGCATGGTAGAGGAAAGCTGCTCATTTCAGCCAGGAAGGAGAGAGCAGAGATCCAAAGAAGGAGCCAGTAACCAGATAGAGTCCACATGTTCACACTCCCATTACCCACTCTCTCCAACTAAGCCCCACTTTCTAAAAGCTTATTCAACTATAAATTCACCAATGGTTAACCCATCAGAGGTTAGTGCTCTCATAAGCCAAGGTTACTGCTTCAAGAGTCTCCAAATCCAGTCAATTTGTTAATCAAGGTTAAGTGTTACAAACAACAAGACCCTAAATAACTAAAGCAATCTGGAGCAAAAAATATGGAGGCATTAAACTATCTGACTTCGCTGGGCGTGGTGGTGCACGCCTGTAATCCCAGCTTTCAGGAGGCTGAGGCAGGAGGATTGCTGTGAGTTTGAGCCAAGCCTGGGCTACATAGTGAGTTCCAGGTCAGTCTCAACTACCTAGTGAGATCCTGTCTCAAAAACCAAAACAACAACAACAACAACAACAACAAAATAAAATATCTGACTTCAAAAACATACTACAGAGCTATAGTAACCCAAACAGCATAGTACTGGAGTAAAGACAGAAACACAGACCAATGGAACAGAACAGAAAACCTAAAACTAAGTCCACGTATTTACAGCCAAAGGATTTTCAACAAAGGTAGCAAGAACCTACATTAGGGAAAGGAAATTCTCATCAGTAAATGGTGCTGAAAGGGGCAGGGGATTTAGCTCAGTGGTACCGCACCTGCCTCATAAGTGCAAGGTCCTGAGTTTGATCCCTGGTATCAAAAAAATTTTTAATTAAAAACTGATGATGAGAAGGAAAACTGAGTATTCAGATGCAGAAGAAAGAAACTAGACCCTCAGCTCTTGCCACATACAAAAATCAAGTTAAATGGGTTGAAGACAAATAAATGTAAGACTCAAAACTATGAAACTACTAGAAGAAAATACATAGGAAATGCTTCAGGATGGTGAAATGGGTAAGAATTTGTTGTTGTTGTTGTTGTTGTTGTTGTTGTTGTTGTTATGACCACAAAAGCACAGACAACAAAAGAAAAAAATTGATAAATGGGATTGTGTGAAACTAAAATGCTTCTGCACAGCAAAGGCAACCACCAGGAGAATGAAAAGACAACCTACAGAAAGGGGAAAATATTTGTAAAGTATTCATCCAACAAGGAATTAATAATAACAATAATAAACAATGCAATTAAAATGGGCAAATGAGGAAGCTAGATATTTTGGCATATGAAGGCTGAGGCAGGAGGATCACAAGTTCAAGACCAGGGTAGGCTATGTAATGAGCACAAGCCTGGTCTGGATTACATAGCAATTAGAACACTATGAACAAGAAATACAGCTGTAACTGAGAGACAAAGAACCCTTTCCTTTGTGCATCTTATATTCTGGTAGGAGGAAAGAGATAATAAACCAAAAAAAATAGTAAATAGGGATAAAAGCTATACAATGATGTGAAATGGGGCAAAGTAGGAATGCATGGATCATTCAGAACTTCATTGAGTATTATTTGCCATTAAAAAAAACTCACCAATGGCAAGGCAGTGTCACAGAAAACACTGCACATGACAGGAATTCTTCCAAGAAAATTGATGGAGGTGACATGAATGACAGCGGTAAGGCATGGTCACAATAAAAAGAAAAAAGCAAATAGTACAAAATGTACAATCCTGTGTCCTGGTTTCCTTTCCCAAAGATGACCTCATGATCAGGTTTCTTGGTATCCTTCCGGAGACAGGATTTTAAAGAAAGAAAAGAAGAAAGAAAGGGAAGGAGGAAGGAAGGGAGGTAAAGACGAAAGGGATATATATATATCAATGCTTAGCAAATGAATGAGCCTCTATAAAATCCAAACACATCTTATTAGCATATATATATTTTTTGAAATATACAATAAAATACTGTAAATATTTGAGGCAATAGATATGCTAATTACCTTGATTTGATCACTGTACTCTGTATACATATGTCAAAGTCACACCGTACCCCTTGCATATATACAATTGTGTCCATTAAACATGCTTAATTTAAAAATGAAATTTCCTCTATCATCATGTGTTAGTAAATGTAGAAAAATACACAAGTGTGAAAGCAACTACATACCTGGGAAGTCTTGCTCATAATAAGAGACTGCTGATTCTCGCTTTCCTTGTTATGATTAGTATTGAAAAAGACACAGAAATAAAAGTGGAAGTCTTTTCAAAAACTTAGTAGGGCCGGAGGTTTGTAGCTCAGTGGTGCTGCCGCCTGCCTCGCAAGCGCAAGGACCCAAATTCGATCTCTAGTACCAAAAAATAAAGAAAGAAAGAAAACTTAACTAAAAATTTTTCTTGGGCTGTGGCCATGTCACTGTTAGCTCTTTTTTTGCCTCTTTTGTCCTCTCAGCTAACAGAACCACTGAAAATATCCCTCCTGGAGTTACAGCTCAAAGTCCTAGTGGCCATGTAGTGTAGGCATTAGTGGGTGTTTGCCGAAAATCAACATTGATTTGAACTCTGGCTCTGTCTCGCAGAAATTGTGTGACCTTGAGCAAGTCAGTGTCTCTTTACAACCACCCTTAGGACGAAGAAAGTACAATCTCCATTTTACAGATAAAGCAACTGGAGCACAGAGCATTTGAGTAACTTCACTCAAGTCAAGTATTTGATAGGTAGCTGCTGTGGTTGTTAAAATTTGCAAAACCTTCCAGACTTTTTCTTTGGGCAAAAATAAATAAATAAATAAATAAATAAAGAGGTGCAGGCAAGAGGAGGTGGAAAGAGCCAGAGGCAGAAGAGGGTGAGGTGGCATGTGAAAAGAACAGCATCAGGCAAGCAAGAAGACAGGCAGAGTGATGGCAGAATATTTAGGAAGCAAGATGAGTCACCCCGGTAACCAAGACAGAAAAATGGGTGCTGGAGCTCGGCCAACTGAAGCGCAAACGCGCGCTCCGTCCCAGGCCAGCGATCCCACCCCCAGCCCCAGGGCCCCTCTCAGGCGTGGACTTGCCGGGTCCTCCCGCAGGTCCGCCCCATGCCGGGCGGGGCCTGGCCCGTGCCTCTGCCCCAGGCCCGCTTC
>NW_022900951.1:96281548-96285731 GCF_012274545.1 Fukomys damarensis
CGTGGGGGGGGGCTCCTGAGCCCTGGGCCGCCGGGCTGACCGGCGACCCCGAAGCGCAGGCCTACACTTTTCCTGAGCTCTTGAGGTTCCTGCTTTTCGTGATGCAGATTTGTGGCATGCGGCCCAGACCCCTGAAAGGTTTTCTGGGCTGGACGGGATGAGAAGGTGGGAATGGAGCCAAAGGAGGTTTGGGGGAAAGGAATGAAGAGATCTCCAGAGATAACCCCCTAATTACACCCACCGATATTCGACTTGGAAGGTTTTGCTGCGGCTGACTTAGGAAGAGAGAGAGAGAAACCCTCTTGAAGGTGTATGTGTCCGTGTGACCAATGGTCCAAGAAAAAAGTGGTTTGGTAGCCCGGGAGGGGCCAGTGCACTGCCCGAAAATGGCCACAGATTTTTGCCCAGCCAGTTTAATTGAAATTTAAATTTGGGATGCTCTCCCTCCCGAGCAGTGAACAGACCTGTTGGTCTCCTCCACTTTGCCCCTAAGCTGCCCACTGACCTCATTCTTTGGGTTTTTTCCCACCTTCTCATCACATCAACAGCTACTCCTCAGAAAAAGATCTAAAGATGTAAATACCGGATGAGGCTGAAAGCTTCCCCAGGGCTCAGAGATATTTGCATTGGAACCAGAAAGGAAGCCTAAAAGGAGAAATGGAAATAATGACATTTCAGGCTGTTTCTCTATTTAGGAAGATAGTCCCTGTGGCCTTCATTTGATGGGCACAGTGCCACCTCGGAAGAGTGGCCTTGGCCCTGATCAGCCCACAGAGTCAGGAGAAATAGTCTTTTTTTTTCCATACTGGAAATGAAATCCAAGGCCTTGCACAGGCTAGACAAGGCTTCATAACTGAGCAACACCCCTAACCGCAAGAGCTGGTCAGTTTTGACCAGATGGTTCAACCTTGCTGGCTAACAGTCAAAGCACTTTGTCTTGATGCTGTGACTTGGGGAGGGAGAGCTGAAAGTCAATCCCCCCCCCTTCCTGGCAGCTTGATAAACTGAATAAAATTATTCTTGTCAGGCTCTAGGCCAGCATTCATTTCACTTCTGCCTGGGAGAATTCTATTCTATTTGGGGAGGGAATCTAGGATAAGAGCATGTGACATTTCTGTCAAGGCTGTCTTCCCTCCCCGGTCCCCCTTGCCCTCAGCAACACCTAGCCAGCATTAATGACTCAACTTCTCCCCACTTCATCCGCTACTCCCCAAACAGGTAAGAAGTCTGCCTCTGACAGGGCAGATTGTGAACCAAGGAGGGCTGGGCAGAGCTTCAAAGGCAAATTAGAGTGTCTTGATTTTCTACTAACTGTCTAGCACACAGGCATCATTAGATTTTTACAATTCTTCTCTTCTTTCCTGTAAGGTCCATAGGGCAGGAAGTATTGTGCCCATTTTACAGAGGCGGAACTGGGCTCAGGCTGGTACACCACTTGTCAGTGACAGAGCTGGGTACTACCACCTGGCCTTCTGACTCCAAATCTCATGCTCTTTTGTTACATCATGCCACCTTTCTCTCTGCAGGTAGGTGATATTTAGTTAGGGCACATGAAGTACCCACTGTGTGAGTGATGCTGGGGACAATGCAAAGATAAAACAGGCAGTGGCCCCTCTGACCCCAGGAGCTTACAGAGTAACAGAAGAATAAGGCTAATGTGTCCTGAACTATAGTACAAATAACGTGGTGGCTGTGCCTGAAGTATGGTAGAAATGTAACTTCTGATAAAGAATGAGAAGACTTCACAGTGGAGAAAAATCATTGGAGTTTGGCCTTGAGAGAGTGAGTGGGGAGTCTGCTGAGCAAAGATGGGGAGAAAGATACTGCCGGTAAGTCGGCAAATACACAGGGGTGGGAACGCATGCAGCATAACTGGAAATATGGCAGGAAGAACAGGTGAAATGAGATCTTGAAGGGTCAGGTTAAGGAATGTAGACTTGGTTTCGCAAAGGGAGTTATGGGAGACGAGTTTTTTTTTTTTCAAGGTGGGAGCCAGTACTGTGATTAAAGCAATTTGAGTGGAATGATTGCCACAAGGTGGTGGGAGAGAAGGAAGACTGGGAGTGTCAGGAGCAGTTGGAACTTGTTGGTGCTGTTCCACGCAGAGGCTGGGGGTACCTGAAATAGGCTGTGACTGTAGGTGAAGCATGAGAGAAGAACAAAATAAAATGGGCTAGGTGTGCTGATATTTTTCCTGCAGGGTTGTTTTCTTTTGAAAAACTAAAAAGTATTTCAGTGAGTGACAAGGCAGTTAGAAAGCGTAGTGGTTGATTCATCATGATGCGATGATCCTTCCTACAAAGAGATGATAATCTTGACTCATCATCATACTCTTTCTGATTCATTTCTACTCTTTCCTGACCATAAATTTGCAAAACAGGTGGCTGAGACAAATGGTACATCCATCTTCTAACACTGGGTTTGAACAAAACACAAAGATCCAACATGTTCAGGGAGTAGAGTGGTTAAACAACTTGTCTTCACAATAGCAGAGCTGGAACTTGAAACCAGGCCTTCTGGTTCCTCAGTCCAAGACTCTGCCCCCATTACACAGCTGAAGTGTCTGCTTACCTGGGTTCATGATCAAAGAGTCTATTCAGTACAGTCTATTGGGAGCAAGGTTCTTCTAAATAAATAATAGCTAAGCTAACACAATTGATGGTTTTCAAAAAGATCAGATTGAAGAACCTACCCCAAATGTATTTTACAGTTTTTCTATTTGTGTAAACACTGGTTTGTGTCCCTGCAGCTCTGAAATTGTTCAGAGCCAACACTGTTTCCTTGTTACATAACCACTTCATGAGCTAATGTTTGGCTGCATTGGCTGCTAGCCAGTTTTGAGTTGAAGTGTTAGCAATTTTAATCACATGTATCCAGAGTGTGTGATATTTGTGCTGGCTGAGAGGAAGAGGTTACTCAATTCATCAGCTTATCCGGTCTGGCTAGAAAATGCTTCTGTGCATGTATGTGTGCAGGAGTGGGAGGAAGAGAACAAATCGAAAGGCCATTGTCCCAGCCAATCAGGTAGGAGTTTAAGATGTAGGAACTAGGATGATTTCATTGGTAGCCTATCAGGGCTGCCTACTTTGTGATTCTAAGGGGAGATGGATGCTCCTTGTCCCTATGTCAGATGGTAGGAGTCTGAGAAGAAAGTACTTCCTTTGGTTCTTTTTAATTTTATATTTGATAATATGACCCCACTTCATGATACAAACTGTTAGAAGATAGAGTTCCTTTTTCTAGTTCAAGTCATTCAGCAAACCCAGGGCCTGCTTCCCAGTAGTTGCCTCTATGGGTCATTTCCTTGTCAGGACTGTTAATCTCCTACATGATCTATGCTGAGAACTAGCAGGTGTCCGGCACATTATAGATGTTCTCATCACAAATAGGGTGAATGGATCAGTGTCCTAGAAGTGGCCAAGTTGGATGGGGAGTAAAAATAGGACGATAAGAATGAATATGGTGTTTGCTGTGGTATTTCAAACTCCACCCTCTAGCTTCTTCCAGCGTGCCTCGGACATCCATCAGGCATTTCCCCTTCCTCTGTTTCCCCTTCCCCTCCAACTTCACTGGCCAGGGGAGAGAAGAGGAGCGACATGAGGAAATGAGTAGGCAGTGAGAGTGAGGCACATGATCCATTGGTGAACGCCAGCTTTATGGCAGGGATTTTTTTTTTAACTGGGGGTGGAGCCCAGGGCATTGAGTACACTAGGTGAATACTGTACCACAGAGTTGCATGAGTCCTTATTTGGAAGCAGAAGCACTGGCCTAGAACCCCTTAAATGGTTTCACCTAAACACCTTCTCATACCACAGAGGGCCCAGGAAGTTTCTCTCCACTGAAGGTTTGAAAGCTAACAAAAACTGGAAATGCTTTAATTTTCTTAAGATGAAACATTTTCATTTCAATCCAGTTCTAGTGACTTTTATTTCAAATCCTCACTGTCCCTCTCCATATCCCCACTGTGGGAGAAAGTCTTATTTTTCCTGCTTTCCAAGCCATTTGGGATTTTGTCATTAGCAAGGAGTAAAATTCCTTTGCTTCTTGGCCAGAGAATGTGTGTTGTGTAAAAATTCTCTTATAATGGGCCAAGGATCTAGCTCAGTGGTGCTGCCGCCTGCCTCATAAGCGCAGGGTCCCAAGTTCGATCTCCCATACCAAAAAAAAAAAAAAAAAAAAAAAA
>NW_022900951.1:96285821-96292080 GCF_012274545.1 Fukomys damarensis
CGGCCTGGTGTGGTGGTGCACGCCTATAATCCCAGCACTCAGGAGGCTGAGGCAGGAGGATTGCTATGAGTTCGAGACCAGCCTGGGCTACATAGTGAGTTCCAGGTCAGTCTCAACTACATAGTGAGAGCCTGTCTCAAAAAAAAAATCACTTATAATGATTTCAGCCATGGTGGGCCCTTATAACTGGGAAACGATTGTAACAGAGCAGCTTTATATTTTTTGCATTTGGAAAGGCCCACCTGAAACCATTTTTATTTATTTTTTTTCAGCTTTAATTGAGTTTATTGATACATTTTAGGGATACAGTACAGTTACATTCATTGTTGGGATATTGTACCTCTACATGACAGGTCTTGGTTCTCATTTTTTCCCCTTGTCCCTGCCCTCTCTTCACCCCCTCCTCCCCTCCCCATCTACAACCACTTTATTTCCATCTTTTCATTATCTCACATTTTTTTCTTTTCCCTTTGCACCCTTCCCCTACCTGTCCCACCTTCCCTACACCTTTAGCTCCTTTCTTCCCATTTCTCAATGTCAGTAATCTTATTAGGATCTTCTGTATTATTGCAGATTATTCACACCAGAGAAACTATTCGGTATTTACACATGTGTGCCTTATTTATTTCCCTTAGGAGTATATCTTCAATATGTATCCATTTTCCTATGAATGAATCTATTTCTCATCCTTTATGGCTAAGTAATATTCCATTTTATAGAAAAACCACATGAAACCATTTTTAAATTGTAACAGCACAGAGAAATACTACTCACCATCCATACTTTACATTGTTTTGAGTTGAGGTCTCACTGTGCTGCCCAAGCTGGTCTTGAACTCCTGGATTCGAGCAATCCTTCCACCTCAAGCTCCCAAGTAGCAGTCCCTGCACTATGCCTGGCAGCTATGCATCTTTATTTTAATATAAGAAATAATACAGTGGACCCTGAAGTTGTGGCCGGCCTGACATATGCACAATTTGGGATAATTAGGTTAATGGAAGATTCATCTGCCTCTTGTTATCTATAGTATATACCCAGGTAAACATCCAGATCTCAGCTGTATTCACTTACAACCAACTTGAGTTACAACCAGCCCTTGGGAACTGATCGAGTTCCTAAGTCAAGGGTCCACTGTGAAACATTACAGATAAAGCTAAAGTCCTCCTCATTCTTACTCCTAGCCCCATTCCCTCTCCTCTTAATCACAGGTCTATTTTCTCATGTACACACACACACACACACACACACTTGTTCTTGAATAATATATTGTTTTGGGGGTGTTTCTAAGTAAATAGATGTTTATCATATAATGCAGATCAATCTACAGCTTCCTTTGTTTATTCAACATTATGCTTTTGTGATTTGTCCTTGTTGGCACAGTTCTAAACTCATTCATTTTAACCATGTATTATCCATTGTATGACAGTGCCAGAATTTATTCATTCCCCTTCCCGTGGACATTTAGATTGAGCTTTTCATATTTACCCTGTTACACTATGTGGTTTTTTTTTTGTATGTTCACCTGCAAGAATTTCTCTAGGGATTATACTTAGAAATGGCATTACATTTGTTGAACTCAATTCATTACAAGTTCATATTTGGACACTGAAAAGTTTGAGAAGTGAACATATTTTTCCCATAAGAAATAATAGAAAACCAAATAATTCTGAGGCCCAAAAATTACACTTATAATTTCATTTTTCTAGGACTTTAACAAATTTCACAATGATTCCTTTCTTTATCTCTATTGTGGTTCTTAGTTTTCCTCTTAGCTTTACTGCTGGTACAGTATCAGTAACTTTCTTTGGAGCCCTAGTTACAACATTTTACATGAATAAAGCACACAAAAAGCAGAGTGATAAGTGTTTTAATGCAATGACACAAGCATTATATGTTGTATGGGCCAGAGCAGTGCTTAGACTGAAATGTCTCCCCTTTGTGTCTGTGGCAAGACGCAGTGTGTGACTCACTCTCGGCCCATACAGGTTTTTCAAGTCAGATTTTCAGTTCCACTATCAAGCAGTTACAAAAACCAAGCAGATTTTTTTTTTTAATTTGGGTGTTTAAGTAATGGAAAGGTCGAGCTTGGAGCCATTCAGTAACTGAGGTATCACTACTGGGATAAAGGATAGATGTTTCTCCAGTTTTACTAGATACTACAGAGTGACCCTACAAATTCATGTTTCTCCTAGACATAGGTGAGAGTTGCTATCTGCACATATCCTTACCAGAATTTTTGATCTTTGCTAGTCTGTTGGGTGAGAAGTAATAACTTGTCATTTTTATTCTATCCTTTTTCTAAAAAACTAGTAATACAACATCATTTCTTTTTTTTTTTTTTTGGTACTGGGGATTGAACTTGGGTCCTTGCACTTGCAAGGCAGGCCACTGAACCACTGAGCTAAATCTCTGACCCCTATAACATCATTTCTTACAAGTATTGTTATAAGGGAAATTCCTTAGACCAACTAAGTTTAAAACTTATTTAAGCAAAACAAACACAGTTCACAAATCAGACAGCTCCAAGAACCAAGCAGGTTCAGAGAACTTCAACCAACATCATGATTAGACAGCATTTATAGGAAAACAGAAGTGAGGCATAGAAAATAATTAGCTACAATCTAGTCATTCAGCCAGTCAACTGGTGATAGTTTAGTAAGTTGCTTGTAGCCTTGTCAGTAAACTGGCTGCAGGGCCTTCTGCAACTAGAAAAGTCAGTTCCTGTGATTGAACTATATTGGCTTGGTCTCTTGGGCCCTGTGTAGGTGCTCTGTCCAAATCAGGGCCTCCTACAAAATGTTATTTAACAATAAACTGTTATATTTTTATAACAATTTCTGGGATGCTCAAAGACCTCATTTCAAGAGGTTCCGTTCCTTTTTAAATGTGGACAAGACTGAAAGAGTGCACTCCAATGTGGTACTTCCAAATGCTTCTGTACATTTATACCCCACAGGCAAGCTAGGTTTGACAGGTATGGAGATAAAAGGGGAAAATGTCTAAAATGGGAAGAATTTTGGGTGGATGTAAATCAGAAGGTTTGGAAGCTTTTCCTTATAGTTACCATTATATAAATATAGTAAGATTTAAATAGATTATTCATTAATTCTAATAGTGCACTGTAGTAATTTTCTCTTTGTAAAGAACTTCCAAATGTTGGTAATAGTTTGCAAGGTCTGTAGAACACCATAGCACTATCCATAGCTGATTGCTTTGGGCTTTCCCCCTCCCCTCCCATTTTCTCCCAGGTTTGTTGTGCTGTTCATGGATGACCTGGGCCATATTTCCCAGTGGCGCTGCATTGTGGCTGGGAGTCTCGCAGGCATGGTTTCCGCCATTGGGACATATCCGACGGACCTCATCAAAACACGGCTGATTGTGCAGAACGTGCTCAAGCCATCTTATAGGGGGCTCCTCCACGCTTTTTCTACTATTTATCAACAGGAAGGGTTCCTGGCCCTTTATCGAGGGGTTTCCCTCACTGTTTTAGGTAAAGTGGAACTTTTCATCTTGTCTAAGAAAAGGTTGTGTTTGGGCCAGGGATTTAGCTCAGTGGTTCTGGCACCTGCCTCGCAAGCACAAGGGCCTGAGTTCGATCCCTGGTACCAAAAAAGAAAAAAAGAAAGAAAAGAAAGAAGAAGAAAAGGTTGTGTTCTTGGACATATATGTATAGGTTGTATACCTTTGTGATCAGTTAATCTGTTCTACCAAGGTCAAGGTTCCATGGATTCAATCCACATAGAGCCAGTTACTCCTTAGCCACACATCTCCTCCTAAATCGGGGCCAGTCACATCCCCAAGACAGAGTAGAGGTAACACAGTACAGACTGGCAGGAAAGCAGTCCTCAGCACTGCTGCCAGGCTAGGCCAATCTTATGTAACTCAGTTTGATTGTTTCGCCACCCTCATTTCTCTGCCTTCTGTGAGTCCTTCTGAGTTGGGGGGGGCAAATTCCTTATGGCATTCTAGATCCTTCAGCCATGGCCCCGGCCAGTCCATCCTGCCTCTTCCTGTCCTGTGCTATACCTCTAGCTGCACTCATGTCCCAGCCATACAGAAAACTCATGTTTCCTGGAAATACTATTCCCTTTGTACAAGCCATTCCCTCTGCCTGAACTGTCTCTCTACTCTCCTGATATCATTCCTCAAGACCCAGTCCCAAAGATCTCTCTTCTGCCAAGTCCTTCCATATTCTCCCAGGAAAAGTTGATCCCTCTGATCCTTGTGGAACTAAAGTATCTTGCCTAGCTCCCAATTATGGCACATGTTAAGAATAATACACATATTACTTTTCTCTGGCTGTCTCCTGCCCTAAGCATCTCTAGGCCTTAGCCTGCTCTTTTTATATTCCCAGGGTCTGACATAGGGCCCAGCACATAGCATAAGCTCCCCAAATGTTTTTTGAGTGAAGGTAAATGGGAAATTGGTGAGTTATATTTAATGTGACCTTATCTAAAAATGAGCAGCCCCACTTATGTTATTATTTCTTTTAAATCTCACTTTGAGAAATTTAGTCCTTCTCTAGACTGAAGATGGCTCCCTAAGTTTCTAGAAGTTGGTGAGAGTGCTACCTACTGCATTTCTCGCCCATCCCCTTAATTATATTAGAAAGGTAAGAATGTACCCAGGGTGCCCTGTGGGCTGTGACATGACCATGTCAAAGGTAAGTTCAGGTAGCCTCCCTGGCCAGTTTTCACAAAATGCTTCCTCCTTAGCCAGAGAACAGTCCTTCCCAGTCCACAAAACTTGATCAGGTGGTACCCACTAACTTCTATGGAAGTGATATGGGGGCTAGCAAAAAACATACCGAAAGTTTAAAAGAACTTGAAACACACAGAAAACTTAAAAGAATTGAAAACACCCATATGCCCATCATTCAGATGCTACAATCTAAATTTTGGCTTTATCACCTATTTATCCAGAGCCATTCTTCAGTTCATCATTTTTATGGATGACTTCAGGGTAAGCTGCAACCACCAGTGCACTTTACTCCCAGACCCTTCAACATATGTTTCATGTACTCAAGTTTGTTATTTGCATATGGTTCTCTTTAATGTACAATTTATAAATGGTAAAGAGCACAAACCTTTGATGAACCATTTGAGGCATTTTGGCAAATGACTCAACCCCTATCAAAATACAACCCTGTCACACCCTGAGAAAGCACCCTGTGCTTCTTGGGTTGTAGCAGTTTTATCAAGCTAGGCCCCTCCTGTTTGCTGTGCCCCAGTTCCCCCCAGGCATTCATATTCTTGTGCCAGGAGTTTCCTGAGACAACAGCTTCTTCCTGCTCTTGATTTGCAGGTGCTCTCCCCTTCTCTGCGGGCTCCCTGCTAGTTTACATGAACCTGGAGAAAATCTGGAATGGACCCCGAGACCGGTTCTCTCTCCTGCAGAACTTTGCCAACATGTGTCTGGCTGCCACAGTGACCCAGACCCTCTCCTTTCCCTTTGACACCGTGAAGAGAAAAATGCAGGTGAGGAGTGACAGCAGCTGGTGGATGCCTGGAAGTGTGGGTGGGTGGGTAACAGCAAAGAACACGAGCCCTTAGTCATGCCAGGTTTCCCAGGGCCCTATGACTGTTCATGCAAATGCCATGCAAATCCCTTCTCTGTGTGGCATTTCTGCTAACTGCTAATCTCAGGACTGTTGGCTGAAGCCCAAGCTGCCACCTCATCCTGTACTCCATTCTTGGTCCTTTATGAAGCTCCAGATGAGGCCCCCTTTTCTGTACTCTCTTCCTGGATACACTGCTTATGGTTCCCTTCTCCAAGACTAGCAGAAAGGAGACTGTAGAATGCAGCCTGCTAACTCAGACTCTCCTTGCTGCTTCCACAGTGAAGCCAACAGGCTTGGATGAAAATAAGCCAGATCCAATAGGATCCAATAGTCCCTGACTCCAGTGTTGCTGAGGTAGTGACCGTATTTCAGGTGCGTCAGACGGGTGGTGTCTCAGTGGGATTGGCCATGCATTGTCCTAGTTGCTACCTGGAGAAACCCCCATTTTTGCTAAAATCCACAGAGGCAAAAGCCTAGCAGCAGTGGTTCTGAGTAAATAATTGGCTTAGCCTAGAATATGCTGCTTTATTTTTCAGTACGAGGTATTGAAACCCCCTACCCCAAGGCCTTTGCACTGAACTACAGTACATCCTCAGTTCTTTTTTTTTTTTTTTTCCGTGCACTGGGGTTCTAACCCAGGACCTTACACTTACAAGGCAAATAGATGGCAGAACTACTGAGCTAAATCCCTGGCTCTTT
>NW_022900951.1:96292172-96326539 GCF_012274545.1 Fukomys damarensis
TTTTTTTGAGACAGGGTCTTGTTAAACTGCTCAGTTGCACAGGCTGGGCTCGAACTTCCGACTCTCTGCCTCAGGTTCCCAGAGTGCTGAGATTATAGGTGTGTGCCACCACACTCAGTTTAGAATAAACCAGTTTTGATCAAAGAAAAATCAGACTGGTTCAAATAAAGAGTTGGAGGGTTGCGGTCACATGTAATACTGGAAGATTCAAAACCTAAGCAAAACTGAGGCTCTGAATCTTTCCTTAACCCCACTCGCTGCCCTAGAATCCACTTCACTTGGCTGGCCTGGCTCCATCACCTCTTCCGGGCAAATCCTGGTTTATACAGTCACGTAGTCTTGAAGTGCTGTATGGAAATCAATTTGGGCTCAGTTGAATGCAATTATAAGTGATTAGTCCCAATTGTGTTTTGCAAGACTGACTTGTCCCTCGGCTTTCTCGATGTCCTCCCTACTTCATGCTTTCCCTTCATAGTATTCTTGGCTGGTCTGGGCCATTGCTTACCTCTGCACCGAAAAGCCTGGAGGTACTTACTTGTCACACACACTGTCATTACACTCTGCCATTCCAACCAATTGCCACATTGTTGTAGTGTGGGTGCAAATTTAGAACAGCCTTCATGTGTGCTCATTTATAAAGAAAATTATTTCTGATTTTTAAAAGTAAGGTAAGTATATTTTTAAGTAGTTAATTGCATTGGGTACAGTGGTGCACACCTGTAACTCCAGCTAGTGAGGAGGCTGAGGAAGGAGGACTGCAAGTTCCAGGCCAGTCTGGGCAATTTAGCAAGCTCCATCTTTAAATAAAATTTGATCTAGGCCAAGAATGTAGCTCAGTGGAATAGCACTTGCTTAGAATGCATGAGGCCGTGGGCTTAATCCCCACTACTGCAAAAAATAGAATGGTTAATTCTATATTTGACTACAATAAAAAGTAATATACATAGGTTGTAGAAAATTTTGGAAATACATGAAAGTACAAAAAAGAAAACAATTACCCATGAGCCCAACACCCATAGATAATGATTATCTTTCTTTTATGGTGTTCATATGTGTATGTATAGTATATGTGCTGCTGAAGCGAGCACTTATGTGTATGCATATATAAACATATATAAGGTTATTTATTTTTATAAAATTATGTTGAGTGCTTTTATTACTTATTATACAAAAATATTACTCCAGGTCATTAAATTTTTAATTATCAATAGTCTACCATATGGATGTGCCAGAAAGTTAAAAATTTCTCATATTTTGAATATTGAGGCTATTTCTAATTCTTGAGTATAATTGCATTGTAATAAAAACCCTTGAATTTTGTGACATCTGTGATGATATCCATAGGCTATATTTCTAGAAATTGACTTATGGGTCACAAGGCATGAATAATCCTGAGGCTCTTAAGGAAACTTGCATTCTGAAAATGTATAGATTTCCATTTGCACCAGCAGTAAGGGAGTCTAGTTCATCTAAACACTCATCCGCAGTAATCAACATTAGTGGCACTTTTTAAGTCATCCTGAACCTAATGCTACCTAAAAAGTGGTATCACACTGTTTTAATTTGAACTTTATTGTTCATAAGCAAGATTGAATGTTTTCCACATGTATCAGTTGGCCTTTTGTCTTTCTTCCTTTTTTTTTTCAGTGTGGTACTAGGATAGAACCCAGAGCTTCATACACGTTAGGCAAGTGCTCTACGACTGAGCTACACATCCAACCTTTTGTATTTCTTTATAAATTTTCTACTTATATGTCTATGAGTTTTTATAGAATATTCAGCTTTTTCTATTTATTCATAAGAAGTCTTTATATATTAAAGGTATTAGCCCTTTGTTATATCTTGCACATATTTTTCCCAGTTTGACATTTGGCTTCTAATGCTGTTTATACGTTATTACTGTGGTTTTACTGTATGAATTTTTAGAATTTTATGCAATTATTGTACTGTGCTTTTGTTTCCTTGTTTTTCTGCTTAAAAGCCTACCTCATCCCACAACCTAATGACAGTTCACTTAATGTCCTTTCAATATTTTAGTCATAATTTTTACATTTAACATTTTAATACATTTAGAATTTACCTGCTGTATGACATGATACAATCATCTAGCTTTTTAAAAAATATAGTTTACCAATTATTTAAGCACCATTTCTAATATTTCCTTTCTCACTACTTTGTGATGTTACTTTCAACACATACTAAATATAAATATAAATATAAAATATAATTTTTTCTTGGGTCTCTACCTCTGGGCTGTGTCTTATCAGTTTGTTCTTGTGCCAACACCACACTATTTCAATGTCTGTAGCTTTATAGTGACTTTTAATCCTCCTTGCTTTTCTTTGCAACATTTCCTTGATTATTCTCAGTCATTTGTTCTTCCTGATGCACTTTAGAATGACATGTGTTTAGTGTTGGAATTATATTTAACTAGAAACTTAGAAAAATTTATGTAAGATATTTTTTTGAAACAGGGTCCCCCTACATAGTCTAGGCCAGGCTTGAACCTGCTATGTATCCCTCTAAACTCAAAGATAGTCTGTCTTTTCTTCAGAATCTCCTTTTGTTTTAGTCTTCTAATTTTGGTTTTAACCATATGAAATTGCCAATATCTAATTTCTTATTATGTTCAAATGTCAATTTAATATGTTTCAACCCTTAAGAAAAAGTTTTCTTTATATGATATTAATATTCTTTTTTATAATAGATGACTTTTTTGTATTGCTGGGGATGGAACCCAGGGCTTCGCATATGGTAGGCAGACTCTATTGCTGAGCTACATCCCCCATCCCCTAAGGATACCTTCTTCCAAAAAACAAGCTAAGGAGAGGTGGTAGGGTTATGAAAGGGTTATGATATACTGTCATATTTTACTCATTTTTTAAAATATCCTGGCTGTAAGAATCTCACTGCCAGGGGCATCTCTCTGGCACTTCCTGCCACCTCATAACTTAGTGTTCTTTATGCAGAGTCCCACTTGTGGCGGGTAAGTCTAGTCAGGAGGAAGGGTTTCTGATGAAGTCCAGGGACATCTTAATGTGAGGTTGAGTGGTTTCATTCCTTTCCGTAAGCCTTTGCATTCCTTTCTCTTCCTGGTAGCTAGAACAATGTCCTCCTCTGGGAGAATCTAGCCAACACTAAATTCTACATTAGCGTATGTCCTTGCCACAACAGTCTGCTATAGACTGATATAAAACACACTAGAAGTGGGTATTCGAGGGCAGTCGTGGTCAACTTTTCTTCTGTATAAGAACCTTCTCTATAATGTATACATAGAGCTTGTAGAAGATTTCAAGTAGATGCAAAGTCATGATGATTAAAAAGGAAAACTTTTTAAATAAATAAATAAATACATAATAATAAATAAATAAATACACACACATATATATATACATATGTATATATATACATAGCAACCCTAAAATAGGAAAGGAAAACTCCAAAGGTGTAATTGTGCTGTTTTTACAACATAGGATCAGCATCTACTTATCAATAACATCATAAATGACATCCAAAGATAGAGGAAATTAATTCTTATGGTTTCAGTAAAAGTGTTTTTTTTGTGTGTGTGGGTTAATAAGTATTGCCCCGAGAGAGAGAGAGAGAGAGGGAGAGGGAGAGAGGGAAAGAGAGGGAAAGAGGGTGCCTATAGTTATATAATAAATATAACTCATGGTTATATAATATAAATTTATCCATCCACACTCTAAAAAATTAACCCCAAGACAAAAAACCACATGCTTTTCAATGCAAACATGGCATTTCCTTTCCTGGCCATTAGATGTCACTGCAGTAAACAGTGAGCACAATCAAAGTACTGCAGCCAGCAGCTCTGTGATCTCAGTCCAGTGATCTCAGTCCAGTTACAAACCTTATAATCCCTGCTCGAAATCTACCTTCGGTTTGGAAGATAAGGAGCCTAGAGACATCAGGAAAACCGTAAAGCTGTTGTTTTTCCTGCAAAGCACACACCTAAATTCACCAAGGAGAGAGAAATTAAAGTACCGTCTGCCTCCACTGAAGCAGGCAGGTTTTGCCAGTGGAACTGGTAACAAGGGACCTTTCCCAGGGAACCAGGCTACTGTGACTTAAACACATTTAATGGTAATATTTGCATTCCACTGACTTTACCCATTGCACTGCCCAACGTGAAGCTAATCAATGGCAGGTGTCTGGTGGAAAACCAACTGGATGGGGAATTTTTCTCAAACCCCACCACCACCACAGACTAGCCCCTTTGTCTGAATGACTCATTCTCTTAATATGCTTTTATCCAGAAACACAAGCACACAGGCAATCTGCCCATTTAGTACTACATCAGGTTGGAACCCTTTGGAACATTAATGACAATAATCAGAAGTCTTGTTTAACCACCTGAGCCCTTCCTTCACCAGGCTTATACTCATTCCTTTTTTTTCTTTCTTTCTTTCTCTTGCCTTGGCTCCTGGCTGGCATGCTAGAGAGTGGAGAGGTAAATACATTATGCATGTGCATGTTTAAATAGAACATTTCTGGTGGGAAGGGAGGTCTGCCCTGTGCACAAAGGGAGTGAGGTGCCTCCACCTGGTGTACTTGCATGGGCTCCAACACTTCCCTGCATGAAATGCCCTTCTCCCCATTTCTGTATAGCCTGGCCCTTTCGTCTAGATCTCCCATACCTGGCCCAGATCCTGGGCCAGAAGAGACTGGTAGCACTTAGTGTATTGAGAAAACAAGTAGGAAAGGGAAAATATTGACAAAGATTAGTCTATGTGATAAACCTGTGGGCCCCTAATAAGGACCAGGGAGTCCTGAGTAAATGGTTCTCTGTACAGATACATGTGGAAGAGAGAGGAAGACAGGCTAGGGAACACTGCCCTGAAAATCCAGGGAGCAGCTTAGATAGAACGTGGGAGCCTTGGAGCCTGTAGGTCTTCTGAAAGAGTCAGGAAGGAGGCACCTGGCTCAAAAGCATGGTCCCCCACCCCGAATTTGCTGACACCCTCCCCTCCTGTCCATACTGTCTCCCTTTCATCAAATATAAAACCAAGTGTCAGCCTGTTGCTTTATACCCTGGTGGACTTTGACCCCACCACAGCTCATAAGGTAAGCAGGATTGGGCCAGGTCAGCATTTGAAGTGAAAGCACACGAGATGAAGGACAAAGGTGGTAACCAAGTGGCACAGCTGACTGAGCAGAGCACACATGGCCGGTAAATAAACGCAGGTCCAGCCTGCTCAGATAGAGTCCAGACTTGATTGAGATGGCTACTACCTTGAGCTGTCTTTGTTGAACTGCACACAGCAGCTTGCTTCATTCCCTCTCTGCATACTAATCCCCTCTCACAGCTTCTCAAGATCAAATCTTTGTCTTCAGCCTCAGCCTCCCACATGTCTCACAGCCACTTGACATTGCCATTTGGCCAACATATCACCACTGTCACCTCTAACTTAATATTTATCAGATCCACCTCTCCTGGCCCTAAAACTCTTCCTCGAGTTCTCCATTTCAGTACCATCATTGCTCCCATTACCTAGGCTGGAAATCCTGAAGTCAGGTTTTACTCTTGACTTTCTCACTCTCCCAGTCAACCTCAAGCCCAGGTTCCTCTCCATTCCTAACTGCCACACTAGTCTTTTTGTTACTGCCCTCTACCCTGGATTAGGGTCCTGGATTAGGACCTTAATAACGCTCATCTACACTATTATACAATAATTCTTTAGTTGTCTCCAGGGTTCTAAAAATGATAATAAACATTGAATAGTAGTAGTACATAACTGGCACTGTGCTAAGCTCTTTTTGTTTTTTGGTGCTGGGAATCAAACTCAGGACCTTGTGCTTGCGAGGCAAGCAGCGGAACCACTGAGCTGAATCCCTGGCCCTGTGCTAAGCTCTTTATTGTCACTATTTCATAAAATCCTTGAAAAGTGGGCATTGTTAACCCTCAGCCCATTGTACAGATGGAAAACCAAGGCACTGAAAGATTCTGTAGCCTGTCAGATCACCACCCAGTAACTAGGCTGGGATATAAACCCAAGTTGCTCGTCTCTAGGACCAAGATTCATTTCAGTGCTCTCCAGCCCAACCATGGGCTTCTGCAGGACTCATTTTATTAAGATCCATGTTGTATCCTCCTTCAATGCCCTTAGTAAGTACTAAAGGCAAGCCGGGCATGGTGGCACATGCCTGTAATCCCAGCACTCGGGAGGCTGAGGCAGAAGGATCACTGTGAGTTCCAGACCAGTCTGGGCTACATAGTGAGATCCAGGTCAGTCTCAACTACATAGTGAGACCCTGTCTCAAAAACCTTTATTAAGATCCATGTTGTATCCTCCTTCAATGCCCTTAGTAAGTACTAAAGGCAAGCCGGGCATGGTGGCACATGCCTGTAATCCCAGCACTCGGGAGGCTGAGGCAGAAGGATCACTGTGAGTTCCAGACCAGTCTGGGCTACATAGTGAGATCCAGGTCAGTCTCAACTACATAGTGAGACCCTGTCTCAAAAACCAAAAAATAAATTGCACAGAGGCCCTTTATACCAGAAGTTATGACATCACATGCCTGTTGGAACTCACAACATGGAAAGGAGAATGGAGAAACCCAGAGAACATATCCTCATCCCCTAAAGAAGAAGACTTGAAATGCATTCTGTGCCATCATGGCTTTTGAAAGCCTTCTAGAGAGCTGAACTTCACAATAATGTGATTAGCATTTAAATGTGGATAACGGAAAGAAATAAAATGAGTGGAGGCTGTGGCAGGCTGCAAGCTCCTCTTCCTCAAAGGATGGATGCCATTTAGAAATACAGGCCCAGTTTTCAAGGGAGCCTAAAATCCAGATTTTTATGTAAAATCTCCCGTTTTCAGTGTTGCAAATAAAAAATTAAGTACTGATTGACCTGATAAAACATGCCTTTTTATGACCTCTGCTATATTCAAGCCTCCAGTACCAGCCAAACTACTTTCCTCATTTTCCTCCCCCAGCCCTGAAGACTGGATGTGTTTTACATTCCAGTCACCATGCCTTTGTTCTTGTGGCCACCTCTGCCTCTGAATCTCTCTCGGCTCCTTAAAGGGTCAGCTGAGTTTGCCGCGT
Organism: Fukomys damarensis; assembly: GCF_012274545.1. Taxonomy (NCBI): domain Eukaryota; kingdom Metazoa; phylum Chordata; class Mammalia; order Rodentia; family Bathyergidae; genus Fukomys; species Fukomys damarensis. Next base: position 96,299,247 of record NW_022900951.1, read on the forward strand.
GCAGGCTGTCCCTCCAGACCTACTGTAACATGATTTGTTGCTTTCGTTTGACAAGTGTTGGCTTTTCCCACCCCCTAAAACAGCCATCTTCTTGTGATGGCTGAAAGCAGAAGTTTGGCCTTTAATCACAGTGGAGGTACCCCAGACCACTGGGAAGGGAATCTGGGACTAGAGAAGCTGAGTTAACAGCCTGCTCTTTCCATAACTGCAGATGCCAGGTTTTCACAGACCCGCCTCTGAGCTCGAGGGCATGGTTCTTTTGTTCCAAGACCCTTGTGGATGAATACCTCCTTTTGCCGGAAGCTATTAGCCTATTAACCTACACTCCTCTAGCCAGCTTCTTTCAGCAGCATTTCTATCCATGCCCCACCTTTTCCACACTTAGAAAAACATTGCCTTCTCTTCCTTGTCAAAGCACCTCCTCATGTCTTCTGTCGCCTCCCCAGGCAGCAGTCTCCTCCTCCTCCATGTCCTTAGCTCGCTCCTGCTACAGGTTGAGCATCCCTCATCCAAAATTCTGAAATCTGAAATGCTCCAAAATCTGAAACTTTGAGCACCATTATGACACCAAAAGTGGGAAATTCCACACCTGACCTTATGTGATGGGTGGCAGTCACAATGCAGGCACACTAAAAATACTGCATACAAGTACCTCCATGCTATGTATATAAGGTGCATAGAAAACATAAACTTCACGTTTAGACTTGGGTCCCATCCACAAGATATCTCATTATATCCATGAAAACATTCCAGATTTTTGAAAAACCCCAAATCCCAAACACTTCAAATCCCAAGCATTTCAAGTAAGGGATATTCAACCCATATAGCTCTCTTATGGCCTTTGTCATGTACTTTCTTGTATTATATCTTTTTGTGTCCCTTATTTTCTCTATGTTGCAAGCGTTTTACCGGTGGGAAGTATGTATTACAAAGCAGGCACTGAATACAGGGCAGGCTTGGAAAGTCTCATTGTAAGCACAACACTGAGCCCTCACAGAAGGTAAGCACACGCACGCCTGCCCCTCCCAGCTGATGACCTCTGCTTATCACCTGCCTAAAACTGCCTATGTGCTACAGTGCACAAATGCAGCTTCTTCCATGTCCTGCTTTAGCAGTCAGGGTGTGTGCAGCTCAGGGCACCAGCTGTGACCACTTCAAGACTGGCAAATACCCTAGAAGGACAGAGGGAACAATCTTCACAACATTTTCATTGACACTCCTTAATCTCAGTCTGCCGCCGCTTTGTATGGCACCTGGAAGTGTTTGGCAGATCACAGAACTGTCAAATTTATATTTTTTAGTTGATTGCCTTTAGTCCATGTGACCAGGTCTAAATGGCTGTATGTAAATCTGTGTTCTTTGGTGAACATGAGGAAAAACTATGTTAGGAAAGGTAATGACTGATGACAGGAACAGCTGCCGTGGAATAAGAAATTGTAACCACATAACCAGGCAAGGTAGTGTACACCTGTGTTCCTAGCACTCTGGGAGGCTAAAGCTTTAGCCAGCCTTAGCTGTTTAGCTATTTAGAGAGATCCTGTACCAAAAAAAATTTTTTTAAGGCTGGGGATGTAGCTCAGTGCAGAGGCCCTGGGTTCATTCCCTAGTACAAAAAAGAAATTGCAGTTAGAGAATGGTAACTACTATTTATTGGTCAGGTAATGTGTACAAGGCAGTTTCTTAACCGTTTTAATCCTTTTGCCCCTACAAAGTAAGTACTGTTGTTATTTCTCTCTTATAGATGAGGGAATGAGGCACAAAGAGGGTTAGTCACTTGCCCATGAGTGCTGGAGCTGGGTCTTGAACCTAGTTCTCCACCCTTATGCTGTTCTTTTATCCACCCAAGTACAGGGGCTTGTTCCTGTATAGGTAACTGGTTCGTTCTAACTTTAGTTCCCTTGACCCAGGTGGGAATAAAAGATGAAGAGGAGGGAAGCTAAACCTTGAGAAGTGAGAGCCAACACCTCAGTGCCAGAGGAGCTGAGAAAAATAATAGTGTGCATGCTCAAAAACTGACAGGCACAACCCTTATATTAATCAATTCAGGCTGCTATCTTTAAAAATACCATAGCTTATAAACAACAGCAATCTATTACCAACAGTTCTGGAGGCTAGGAATTCCAGAATCAGGCAGATTTGGTCTCTAGTAAGGGCCTGCTCCCTAGTTCATAGAGGGCATTGTCTTGCTGTGTCCTCACAAAATCGAGGGCCCAGCAGCTCCCTGGGGCCTTGTAAGGCCACTAATCCTATTCATCTATTCATGTAAGGCCCTGGTCTCATGACCTACTAATCTCCCAGAAGCCCCACCCCCTGAGGCCATCACAGCTTCAACATAGAAGTTTGGGGAGACACAGAGGTTCAGACCATAGCAATCCTGCTTTGGCCAGGGAACAGTTAACGTAACTTAGAGAAGAAAACATAGTTGGAAAACTGAGCTGTCCTGCCGCTTGATTGGTAATAGAAGGCAGCTTTATTGGCATCTTTGACTTGAAGATTGTGATAGGAACAGTGAGCCATAGACGTAGATTGCTCAGCAGCCACAGATCCTTTGAACAGCTACAAACTGACCATGGCTGCTCCAAAGGATTGAGAAGAAAGCCCCACTGGCTTTCTGAGCTTTGGTAGGAGTAGAGCAAGTGTAAAGTCCCAGGAGGGAAGGAGAAATTGCTTTCATGATCCTGCTAGGAAGTGGCAGCAGGGTTGAGGGTTTCTGCCTATTTCAGCCTCTCCTGGGTGACAGAGCATCTATTCTCTCAACAGGAGTGGAGCTGTTTTCCTAACAGAGCCTACTTACTTGCCCAGAAGTGCAGACTCTGCCAGGCACTGAGAGGGGATGGCAAACTCACCTTTGTTGCAAATTCAGTTCCTCGCTGTCATCTTGCTTTGAGGTCTGGCCACTTGGAGGACTAACTTCTGCCCAAGTGAGCAGCAGTGCTTTGGCAGTTAGAAAAAAAGGAGGTCTTCCAAGTCCAGGTAGATGCCTGGACATCCCTTAGGCAGGGTTACTTGTTAGGGCATCATGAGTTAAGTGAAGGGAAAGGAAAACTCTCCCCCTTTGTTTTTTCAAAGGTGTACTGTGCCCTAAATACTTTAGGGATGGCAGTTGTTGATCATGGAAACAAGACTGTCCCTAGAGGGCAAGCAGGAAGGAGTAGGGAGGAGCCTTCCTAATTCCACTGAAGGTAAAGTCACTCTGTCCTTTTCTCCTGACCTGAGCTTGCTTATTCCTTTCAAGATGTAAAGGTCTGGGAGTCTAAATGGCAGCCCTGTACTAAGTAGGCTTCTTTGAACTCCAGCTAACCAGTAACAGCTGCTAAGATAGGAGGTTCTACCCACCTCCCCGTCCCAGAGTGGGAGTGAAGAGATACATAGGGAAAAGGGCCTGGAAAATAGCTGCTGTCCACCAGGAAAGCTTACAGCTAGCTATGAGCACGCATGTGACACCCTGCTGCTGTGGGAAAATATGGAGTCTCCAGGTTGCTGACCCTTCCGCTGGCTTCCAGGCAACTTTGAAGTTTCCACCTTTTCCCCACATAGCTGTCAGTGACTTGTTTTAGATGGCTGTGTTCACCTTGTGGCTCTAATGAGCTCACTAGCTCAGTGGGTCCTAGTATGAGCTTTGGATCCCAGCCTGCCCCTTACTCCTGCATGGACCTGAGTCTGAGCCTCATCTTCCTCATCTGTAAAATATGACGAGAGTTGTACCTACTTCAGATACCTGTAGAAGACAATGAATTAAGTTAATGTAAATCCAGAGCCAGGCACATAATCAATGCTATTTTTATAGTGCTGGGAGCCTCTCTTCAGAATCTATACATAGCATACAGAGCCTAGGAGCTATACATATAGGGTTAGATCTATAAAGCCAGTCTGAGTGTTTCTGCATTCCCGTGGTTACTGTACCCACAAATGAGCCGGGATCACAAAACCTCAGTAGACTCTTGCTCTCTACAGCTAATGATGAGCAGGGAGGGTGGGACAGTTAATTATTCTTTGTTAGTTTAATAGGCATTTACTGAGAGATCACCATGTACAAATCTGTGTGTTCCCAGCCTTCTGAAAACTCATCTTTCAAATATTTTACTTTACCTACCCTGTAATCTCATCCTTAGTTAACATGACATTGTCAAAGTTGGCTCTTCTAAAAGTTGACTAACAGCTGCATGGGGTTCCCCAGCCTGGCCTAGGCCTTGGCCTCACCTCAGCCTGTGCTGCTTAGCTGCATCTCAATTGCCTTCCCTTGGCAGTCCCAGCTCACACTCTTGGCCTCCCACCCCCTACCCTGTGGCCACACAGGAATCCGCTGTTATTCCCATCTCTGCCCAAGTAGAATACTAACGTGCTGACATTTGCTGGCTTCCCCCACAGTGACCACAGGCATCCCCAGTGGCCCATCATCCCTCTGGCCTTCTGCTGAGATGGGAGGCGTACTCCGGTGGTGCTCAGGGCAGCTAGCAGGCACATGTGCTGGAAGCAGCTGCCTATACCTACTGCACAAGAGTCCCACTATAGACCACAGCTTCTCAGCTGTAGGCAGACAGCTATTTAGGTCCTGGCCATGCCAAGAGAAACATGTCATGTGCCTCACAGGACAGAAATGTCCATTTACTCCAATGATTGGCTTTTTCCGCCACTTGATTATTGGGTGTTTGCCAGAGATTTGAGCCTCCTACCACACTTGCCTTCCAGGTGGTTTGGGAATTAGGCAGCTTTGTCTTCAAGTTGAATCCTATATGTCTACAGAAGATGAAGCTCATTTCTAAGTGACAGTTGAAAGAGTCTAAAGTCCTGTTTGCTCCAGCTGGCAGACTGTCTTAATTCTTTTCTCTTTCTGTGACTCCTCTCTGTCTATCTGTCTGTCTGTCTCCCCTTCCCTTTCTCCCTTCCTACCCCCTTCATTTTGCTCCCCATGCTGGCCTTGAACTCTTGAATTCAAGCAATCTTCCTGTCCCTCCCAGGTAACTGGGACTACAGGTGCATGCCACCACACCCAGCTTTGTCTCTTCTAGTTAACTGTTCTCTCTTTTGAGTAGGCAGTAAATGCATATGATAAAAAAATCTAAAAGGTGCCACAACTGTACCCATTGAAAACTAAGTCTCTCCACTTTTTTCCTTTAGTCATCTGATTCTCCCCGAGACAACACTGTTGTTACCAGTTTCTTACCTATAATCTGACAAAGATGGTCTATGCAAAAACCTACATAAACATGCACACTTATGTTCTTCTTGGATTACAGTTGCTCTTATGCACCCTGTTTTTGTCACCTAGAAATATATCTTGGAGATGATACCATATCAGTCCAGTGGAACAGCCACATATTTTTAAATTGTGGCACAGTGTTACATACTTTAAATTGTAACTTAGTGTTCCATAGTATGATGTCCTATTTCAAGGCAAGTATTTGATGTTTTGTTGTGGTGCTGAGGATAAAACCCACAGCCTTGCACATGCTAGGCTAGCACTTCACCACGGAGCTATACCCCCAGGCCATGATGTCTTATTTCTTTAACTAGTCCCTTATTGGTGGGCATTTAGATTATTTCCAATCCTTAACTAACAATGCCATAGCACTCTTACAACATACATCATTTCACACATGTGCAGATATATCTGCAGACTGAATTCCTCAAAGTCGGATTACTTTGGTCAAAATGTATGTGTATTTTGTCTGCCAACTGGAGCAAACGGGAGCTTAGACCTCTTTATAAATATTGTTGAATTATTTTAGTACCTGTGGAAAGAATGGATAACCAAATGACACCTCTGTTAAAAGGCCTCTGTGATGTTTATATCAGAAACTCTCGAGTGCTTTGCTTTGAAGTATTTGTTCTTCACTTTCTTCTTATGCAGGTTTGTTCCTTCTTTCCTTCACTGTATGTTAATTATCTACTGTGTGCCTGGCATGTTGGTAGGCTTTGAAAATAAAACCATGGTCAGACAGTCACTGCCCTCATGATGGCAGAAGGGTGGTGTGGCTGCTCACTGCCTGGATTTATTTACCTGCCCACCATCAAGAGTATATGAAAAGCCCATAAAATGGAAAAATGAGTTTATTCACCATTTTGGCCAAATTGGGAGAGCACCTAGTCTTCCTTACATGCACTGAAGTACTCCAAAGTATGGTCAGGGTGCAGCAAAAGTCAAGAAATACATGTGTAGATTTAGCCAGCCTAGGGCCCATTAGAGGGCCCAGGGAATGTTGAATCCTCCTTAGCACCAGAGTTAGGGGGTGCACTTTCAGTTTTAGTCATGGGGAACCTGGAGAAATAGATTATCTTTTTTTAATTTATTAATTTTTAAAGATTCAATTTAACCTCTTGATTACGATGGTATTTATAATCAGGGAGGTGAGACTGTGACAGGAGATAGGGAAAGAACAAATGAAAGAAATAGTTATTTCATTACAAACTGTGCTTCATGCCATGAAGAAGCACAAGGGTGACCAAAAATGGTCAGTAGGCTCCTTACCTAGTCTAGGGAGCTGAGACTTCCTGGGGAAGTACTATTCATTCTGATCAGTAAGACAGGCTGAGCAAGGCAGAGGAAATAGTAAGTTTGAAGTCCTAGAAGCAGGAAGGAGCATGAAGTTGGGCTAGCAGCAAGGATTTAAGCTGAAAAGAGATTTCAAGGTCATCTGCCTTTATTCTCCTTGCTTGACACGTGAGGAGACCAAGGTCTAAAGAAGTACATGACATGGCAGAGATTATATAGGTAGTGACAGAGCCAGACCTGGCTCCCTGGTTTTGTCAGATGATGTCATCCTGCAGAATCCAGTGTGCTCCCCTGGTGTCTTACTTACTTTTTCATTGCTGGAATAAAATACCTGATACCCCAAGTTAAAAGAAGAAAGGTTTATATAGCTCACAGTTTATAGAGGTTTCAGTCCATAATTGGCTGGCTCCAAGGCAAGGTGGCATGACAGACATTGAAGAAGAGAAACTGTTCATGGTAGGTAGAAGGCAAAGCAAGCAAGGGACCTTAGCAGCTTTTTTCTGCCCCTTTTACATTCCATCCAGTCTACCAGGATGAGGATTGTGCCAAACCAATCATTGGACTGATTTAGTAATCACACACCCTTAATCCCAGCATCACACACTCTAGATTCAGCCATCTCCAAAAAATCCCCACCTATGACTGCGTGAGACTTTGGGGAGACATCTAGACATAAGCCATAACACTTCAAGAGCTGTGGATCTGAACCAGACAGCTATGTTTTATAGCTTGGATAGTTGCCTGACTTTGTGTAGAAGGAGGATTTAAATTCAGGTGCTGGTGACTAACAGCCTGACACATTCTATTTCTCTTTACTAGTATGATAGAGCACAAAGGCAAGCATGTATTGCCAGTCACCCCTGAGGGATGAAGGAATGGTTATAGGCTAAGAATAGTGCTTTTCAACCCTTAGCTACATATTAAACTAACCAGGGAAGCTTTTACAAACAAACCATCAATAACTGGGCTGTGGCCCTAGAGGTTGCAACTTAACTGACCTAGGGTGAGGCCTAGACATAAGCATTTGTAAAAGCACCCAGGTGATTCTGATGTGTAGCCAGGGTACCCCTCCCCCTGTGTGTGCCTTTCACAGCACAGGTGGCTCAGGGCTCAGAGTCCATCAGCCTACTGACCACACAGTGAGTGCCTGGAGAAGGCACCGACTACCTGCAATTGTGCATTAGCTCTGCAGCCTTCAGCAAGTGACTTGAACTTTCTGGGCCCCGATTTCCTTATCTATAAAAGGGGGTAATATTAACACCTACCTTATAGAGTTGTTGTCCATATGATTTAATGCAGAGTGCTTAAAACTGTATTTGATGAACAGTAAGCACTAAATAAGTAATCACTACTATTAACACCATTATGATCATTCTTAAATTGGAGAGGAGGCAATTATGCTGAAGACCAAACCAACCTGCTAGACTAGAATGACAGGCTGTATTTGCTCAAACTGTGTCTTACTCCTTGGCTCCTCCCTTGACTTTATCTGCCCTGTGGATGCCATGTCTTGAGCAGCTCATCTCTGTTATTCTCCTCTGCTATGCCACCCTGCCTTGTAGCCAGCCAACTGCAGACTGAAACATGAGCCAAAGCAAACTTTTCTTCCCTTAAATTGTGAATGTTGAGTACTGCATCTCAGTGACAAGAAAGTGACTAAGATACTAAGTATCTAAGTTGCCTAGGCTGGGCAAAACTTGCCTTCCTCCTGCCTCGGCCTCCCAGAGTGCTGAGATTATAAGGCATGCAACACCATCCCCAGGTTCTGGATTTTTCTTGTCTCTGAGCCCTAGATCTTCAAGGCCTTGATTATTCTAGGCCCTAAGAAGTAAGAATCCCCAAAGCACAAACTCAAGTTTGAAAGGGACCTTAAGATCTGCCAGTCTAATTACTTCGTTTTACAGATGAAAACCCATGAACTTTACAGGAGTGACTTAACCAAAGTCCCGAGCTAGTGTATAGCAGGGCAAGACTAGAAGCCAGATACTTCACCTCCTAGGCTACTGTAACCTGCACTCAGGATCCAGTCCCCAGTGACTCCCTGACCTTGGCTTCTAGACTTCAAGGCTTGAAACTAAAACTTGTTGCTGTACTTGACAGCTACCTAACTCCACCTCATTTCCTGGTGCTGCATGGCCCTGGCAGTGATGATGGTCATCTTGCCTAAGTTAGACTTTAGCTTCTCTTGTAAAACACTCCCCATAAATAGGACATTTGATAAACCAGACAGTAAAATATCACTAATTCCAACTATTGGGTGTGTAGGGGGGAGCCAGTCTGAATTAGTAAAGTCTGATTCCCTTTTATTCTATATGACTGGAATTAAACTGATGGACAATCCAATGGAAAAGCTTTCAGGCCCTACCTTCATGTGAGTGGTTTTCATGATGGTACACACCTGTAATCCCAGCTACTCAAGAGTCTGAGGCAGGAGGATGGCAAGTTGGAGTCCCACCTGGGCAACTTAGCCTGCCTCAGAATAAAATAAAAAGATCTAGAGATGTAGCTCAATGTTCCATGGATTTAATCCCCAGTAGTGCCAAAAGAAAAAAAAAGTTGAGGTAGTATAATGTCTGGTTTCTCCATGGACTAGGAGGCCAGCTCAGCCACCTAGAGTGGAAGAGATGGGTATAGGGGAGGAATGTGGCAAGGTTTGGCAAAGCGGTTGTGAGGAATGGGAAGGGGTCCTTTGCAGGCCTGCTCTGGGCAGCCAAGGTCAGAGGCCATGAAGCTTCCACTGTCCCCATCTTCCTATATGTATTTGTCTTTAGCATTGTGGAACAGGGAGGAAGTTTGAGGGGGTAGGGATCAACTGAAGGACAAGCTCTACTCCTGAAAGCCAGCTCTAAAGGGATGTCCCCCTCAGAGTGGACAAGTAATGTCAATTTTATAGAAAGATGCTATATTGATTTTGAAACTAGAAGCAAAAAACAGGAAAAAGGGAGCTGCAAGAATGAAAAAGAGGCCAATGGAGCACCTGTAACCTAGAGATCAAAGAGCAGGCAAGTAAGCAGAGATTAATGGTTTCTGAAAGATTTGATGAGTGCAAATTCAGAGTGAAATAGTTGAATAGATGAGGACACTGGTCAGAAGAGTCTGATAGGGCTGGGGATTTAGCTCAGTGGTTCTGCTACCTGGCTTGCAAGTGCAAGGTCCTGAGTTCAATCCCCAGTTCCAAAAAAAAAAAAAAAAAAAAAAAAAGTCTGACATATATAAGATTGCGGAAGTGGGCATGAGGAGAACTAGGAAGTACAGTAAGGGATTTGAATGACAGAATACTTTCAGTGTGTTAGCACTTTTCTCTCTTCCTCGGCTCTTGTCCTGAAGTTGAATTAAGTCAACAGCATTGGAGAATGAACCAGCTGTAGTTTATTAGGAAGAACAAAGAAAAGCTCCCACTAGCCAAGAGGGGCTCTTAGGGAGGATGCCACCAAGCCATTGGGTTTACATATGTACAGACTTTGGCAGGCAATGTTGATGGCCACTTGAAAATGAAACAGTGCGATTATCGCTTTTGCTAGACCTCCCTTGCACTGTAACTTCCCAGGGCTTGTCTCAGTTTACTCAGGCCCTCATCCTTAACTGAGTACTGTCTCTCTATCTCTTAGTCTCAAACATACTAGTAATTAATAGCAATCCCAGCTCCTAGGTATTGATCCTACTGCATGCCCAACATGCTAAATGCTTTACATTGTGTTTTCGTACCAGTCCTATGAAGTAGATATTATCCCTGTTTTCTCACTAAGTAAACTGAGGCTCAAGAAGATTATGTAAGTTGCCTAGGGTCACATGGCCAATAAACAAGGAAGCAAGGACTTGAACCTGACCTGTCCACCTCCAAGGTTATGCTTATTACTGTTACACTCTCTGCCTCTCCCACATGGCACAGTGCCACAAAATGTTCCAGTGCCACAAAATGCTATAGACATTTCTGAATCAGCCAAACTACTGTATGTGTACAGCCTAATGTAGAGCAAACAGCACTCCTGAAAGCCAACTGTAAGAGGACATCCCCCTCATGATAAACAAGTAGTATTGATTTTATAGGGAAATGGTATATTGAAAAGTCATTTCATCTGATTGTAGAATTCCTTTTCTAATGGAAAAAAGTCACAGAGATAGAGCCTTTTGATGATAATGGGGTTCAGTCAGGATAGTTCTGGGGTGGCTAACGGTGGACAAAGTGGCGGAACAGTGAGGACCAGTGAAGTTGAAGACCAGCTGTGAGGGATGGTACAGGTTGTCTTAAATGTTCCGTAAGAGGATAACGAGGCTGGGCACGATTGAGCCACCAGGTGTCACAGCCTTCAGTCATTGCAGAAGAGTGGCCAGGAGATAAGTTGGTGAAGCAAGACAAAGAACGAGTGAGTGACGTGAGCCCCAGTTTTGGCATGACTGTGAGGGATTTGGGGTCTGAGGACAGCAGCAGGGAGCTAGAAGAATACCACCATCACTCTACTTCCTACCAGGTGACATCTGCGATGAAGGGGTAAGCAGCCCTCACTTACTGCACGTAGTAGCTTTCCAGGGGAGGAGTAGTTAAGACAAAGAGGCAGGAGGGCACTAAAATTGGTTAAGAACCTAGGAATAATATCATGCCCAGAGGGTGTGTGATGGCATGGAATGTAAGTACAGAATCAAATCTTTCAAATGCCTGCTTCCTTCTTGGCAAAATAAATCACACATTTGTGAACAGGGCATCATGGTTTTAAAGCATGTTTATATTCATTCTAAGCCCATGGGGCCAAGAAGAACACTATGGGAGCCATTCTTTGCAATTATCTTGGCCGGGGGCATAGCATCCAGAGTGCAGACTTGAAACTCTGCCTCCTTCGAATAGGACCTTTATTTCCTGGTATTTAAATCATTCCATCCCACCTTCTATTTCCTCCCAGGCTCAGAGCTCCTATCTCCCCCACTGTGGAGGTGTAGATGTCCATTTCTCAGGAGCAATGGACTGTTTCCGGCAGATCGTGAAGGCTCAAGGGGTCCTGGGGCTCTGGAATGGATTGACAGCCAACTTACTGAAGGTGAGGGAATGGCCAGTCTATTGCTTCTCTGTGTCTCCCAGTTCCACCCTTTCCTTTGTCTCTGTCCCCATGGAAACACCCATCTAGCACTAAGGATAGCACAAGGCCCATAGATGCAGACTGGCCGTCAGCCCTAAAGAATGGGAGGAGCCTATGCAGTGGTGGGGATTCTTGTACCCCACCCTACAAGAACTAAGCATTTAACTTAGATTCCTAACATGGGATTCCTGAACCCCAAGGAGATCTGACCCCATCAGAAACTACAAAATTGTGTGTATGTGCATATGTGTATGCACCCTATTCCCAGAGAATTCCATGACCAAAGGGTAAAATTTTCATGAAGAACTCCAGGCAAGCCTTGCACCAGCTGCCATATAAATGATTCCAGTCAAGGCCAACATATATTGACAGGCAGTGTCAGATCGCCAATGTGCACATCAGCCCAGGCCCACTGCTTACCTAACATGCTCATCAGGCATTCTGCCATCTCTCTCACTCTACCCACGCTGTACCAGCCTTCCTCTGTCACCTTCCCTGATTCCACAAAGAATTACGACACGGTATTACCCACAGCTATTATTTTAGTATATCCTGACCCACCTTGACTGTAGACATGTTGATATTTTCTCCCTGAGTTTAAGATAACGTTTATTTTTTGTTTAACAGATAATTCCATATTTTGGACTTATGTTCAGCACCTTTGAGTTCTGCAAGAGAATATGTCTTTACCAAAATGGTTACATTGTGTCTCCTCTGAGCTATAAATTGACCCCAGGGGTGGACCAGAGCCTGAAGCCCCAGGAATTACGGGAATTAAAGAAGTTCTTCAGAACTGGAAAACTGAAGTCTAAAAAACCGACTCTGTAAAACTGAACAGAACTTGAAGTACACTGGCTGAAGGCGTGTTGCAATCACAGATGAATATGACCTCACAGTTTTGCACAGAGGAGTGGTGAGAGAGTCCTCCCATCTGCTCTCCTCAGAAATGTGATGCCTTGGCCCTACACCACCTCAGAGCCCCACACTGCTGTCCCCATGAACACCTGCACCATGAATGAGGCTTTCCCAACACTGCTACATCACAATGGCAATCCCACCAGATTCTTCTGTGTGTGTGGTACTACAGATGGAGGCCCAGGCCTTCATGCTGAGCTACATCCCCAGCCCTTTTGGTTTTATTTTGAGAATGGGTCTCACTAAGTCACAAAGTTGCCCAAGCTGGACTTGAACTTGTGATCCTCTTGCTACAGCCTCCCAGACTGCTGGGATTACAGGTGTGCACCACCACTCCCAGCTTTCTCCAGATTTTATAAGCAAAGCTTAGCAGTGGTAGGATGTGAAATTTACCCTGGGAAGAAAAACATGACACTGAAGCCAGGGCATTGCCGTGACACCACACAGCAACATGCAGTTGAAGTGGAAGAGCAGAGACCACATCACGAGGCCAGCCACAGGCACAGGGTCAGTCAGTGCAAGGCTCACACAGACTAGCTTCGCTCAGTTTGACCTGTGGCCTCCCTGTAAGTCACTCTTGAACTCATAACCTCTGCTAACTGCTGAGAGCACGTGCCACCATGTAGATTAGGCCTTATCAGAAACCAGATCAAAATTTTAGCTTCAAAAGTTGATCTTGTCATAGTAGAATCATCCTTATTGAAATATGAAGCATTCCAGTCTTAGACTCTTGTTTCGGAGCGGCAGATTTTACTATGACTGTTTAACTCTTTCCTCTGCAGACCATCTTCCAGTTGAAGTCATGTAAGGTTCAACTGGCCTGAATTCTCTGCCTTTTTAACTTGCTTTGGAAGCCTACCCTGAAAATAAATTATTTAGTCATCTTGGGTTTTTCTCATCAGATGTCCCAGTTGCCCAGAAAGGATCAAATGGAATGTTTGACACACATTTCCCCAAAATGTAAAGAATGAAAACACTTTAACCTAACCACCTTTAGTAGATGTTTTAAAAAATCAAATTTCAAGATTGCCCTGCTTTAGATATTTCATGGAATATTTATAACTGTACATTTCAAATAGCTTCTACACACTTAAAATGCATTAATACCTACCATTAAGCTCTTCATTCATACACATCCTCTCCCTCTCCCCCACTCATACATACACACTCGGGCTTCCAGTATGTTAAAAGTATTTTTTCCTATTAAATTTATTTTTCATAGAAAAAATATGGTGTGGGTCACATTGCTAATCAGAATTATCGAACTATAGTTAAATATCTAACTGACCAAAACCTTTAAACTCTCAGAACTGTGTTGCTGAAATGCACCATAAAAATAACTGATTTTTCACCATCTGTAGCAGTTTTATTAGAAATGGCATTTAACACACATGCACACACACAATGAAAATCTCTTTAGAAAAATCTGAGTTTGGAGGGTAGCAAAGTCTTAACCCTGAGGAAATGAATAGTTCGTGTTTGTTAGTTTTTAAAAATACCCCTTGAAGCAAACAACTTTGTAAAAGGTTCTGAAAGCTGCAAAAATAGGTTTTTTATATAAAATCTAAAATCCCAAGCCCAGGTTATAAACATCATAGTCTGTCTTTTGTGTACAGTATTCTTTTGTAAGAATGAAATAGCTAAACTCTTGCTACTTGTCACAGAAATGTTTTCTGAGCTGCAGTTTTGATTTTTCTTCAATAAATTACAGTGAGGAAAAGAATAGGCCTCATTTTCTAAATGTCAGAACAACTCTTTAGAACTCTAGTTCTGTTCCTAACAGGAACTTCCAGCTACTTTTATTTTCTTGGTGGTATGAGGAAGTGTTCTGCCTTCCTGCTTTATGGACAGCAGTATGTACCACACAGGACTAAGCACTTCAGCAGAATTACAAAGTATGAGGCAGTACTGACCCAGCAGTAATTTAGAGTCATAAGGTGAAATGAGCAAAACTGCAAAGCAAACACAAGCAAAGGCGTGATATGTGGTCAACTGTTGACAAGACTGGCAAGGTGTTCAATGCTGTATATACTTAATAAAGGAACCCACATGGGGGAGAAGGGCTGGTAATAAGCAGGGGCTCTTGGAAGTACTGAGCCTTGAAGTTTTGAAGGATGCAAGGGATGTTAATTGGTCAGGAATGGGCAAGACAGCACTGCAGGACGAAGACAGAAAAAGCAGTGTTGCAGAGATGGAAAAAGCAAAGTGTGCTTGGGCTTGAGTGAAAAAGCTAGCTGTTTGCATTTATTCGACACCTGCTAGGCACTCTGGCTGTGGTATGAAAGGCAGATGAGCTCCTGGCCCTCAGGGAGCTTGCACTCTAGTGAGGCTGGGTGGGAGTCAATAAGCTAATGGTTAGGTACATTGTGATGATACGAAGAAATAAACAGGGTGCTTTAGCACAGGATGAGGTGGGAGAGGGGGAAGCCACTCAGAGATGACATCTGAAATGAGACCTGAAGAGTGAGAATAAGCCAGCCATGGAAAAATGAGGAAGAAGAACATTCTGCAAAGGGAAGAACAGGTGCACAAGTCGCGGGGGGGAGGCTTGGTGAATGGGAAGGAGGGAGGTATAGACACAGTGTGGTCAATGAGAGCGATATTCCATTAGGGTGAGTAGAGAGCCAGATTGGATTTTTTTGTTTTGTTTCGCATTACTGGGGATTGAACCCAGGCCTTTGTACATTCCAGGCAAGCAATCTACCACTGAGCTACACCCACATAGGCCAGAAAATTTTCCAATGTTATTCTACACAAAATGGGAAGCATTGAAGTTTTTAGCAGAAAACCAATAAAATATGATTTTCATTTTTATGAAGTGCTATCCATATTATTTACCTATCTGAGAAATGGCTTGTATATTTGCACAACTCTGAGCACTTTCATTTTTCTCTTGCATTCTTCATGAATGCTTTTCACTCTCCAATGAATTACTGATTATACCTTCTTGATACATTGTTATTTTCCTCTCTTGCTATATGGTATCTCTCTGAATCAGGTTTATTCTTCCTTTCCTAGATGTCGGCCAGAAGTCTCATCTTATACAGTCTGAACAATACCCATAATATTGTGTTTTCCTGCTTGTGTTAAAATTTTACATTCACTATTACCCATATTCTGAGTGTTGGCACATGGTAGCTGAGGCCCTGAATCTTTCTGCTCACTCTTCCTTGTGTCTTCTTGAGAATTACTAGCACTGTCTTAACTTTAGCTTCTCTTTATTTATTGTATATTGTATCTACATAGCTCCCAGAAACACAGTAGTGACTATTAACAGATTCCCCCACTATGTCTTGCTATGAGTTCGTTGTTGTTGTTTTGTTTTGTTTTTCGGTACCAGGGATCAAATCAGATCCTTGCACTTGTGAGGCAGGCGGTGGAACCACTGAGCCAAATCCCCAGCTTGCTATGAGTTTTTAAAGAAGTCATATCAGTATCATCATCAACATCATTATCATGAATATTATTCTCTATTCTTTGGTGCTCTTGCTCTTGGTTTCTTCTTCTTTTCCCTTTAGGAAATGCTCATATTTATTTTGTTTTTGTTTTGTTTTGTTTTTGGTACCAGGGTTCAAACTCAGGTCCTTGTGCTTGCAAGGAAGGCTGCAGAACCAATGAGCTAAATCCCTGGCCAAATGCTCATACTTATAAAAAATGTTGCAAAAAATAGTACAAAGACACATCTGACAAGAGGTTGATATCCAAAATATATAAGGAACTCTTAAAAACTCAACAGCATAAGGCACAGTGTAAGCATAAGGCAATGTGCCTGTAATCCCAGCTACTTGGGAGGCTAAGGCAGGAGGATCAGAAGTTTGAGGCCAGCATGGGAAACGTTAGCAAGACCATCTCATAATAAAACTAAAAAGCCTGGGATGTAGCTTAGCTCAGTGCCCCTGGGTTCAATCCCCAGTACCATAAAAAAATTAATAGGCAATGAATCAAAGTAAATACTTCTCTAAAGAAGACATACAAATTGCCAACAGGCTGGGCATGGTGGCTCACACCTGTAATCCCAGTACTCGGGAGGCTGAGGCAGGAGGATCACTGTGAGTTCGAGACCATCCTGGGCTACATAGTTCCAGGTCAGTCTCAACTACATAGTGAGAGCCAAGGCAGGAGGCACTGTGAGTTCGAGACCATCCTGGGCTACATAGTTCCAGGTCAGTCTCAACTACATAGTGAGAGCCTGTCTAAAACAAAACAAAACAAAACAGCAAATAAATTGCCAACAGGTACATGAAAACTCAACATTACTAATTATCAAAGAAATGCAAATCAAAACCACAATAAGTTATCACTTCACCATAGTAAGAATAGCTACTATCAAAGACAGGCCGAACGTGGTAGCTCATACTTGTAATCTCAGATACTCTGGAGGGCCGAGGCAGGAGAATCACAAGTTCAAAGGAAGCCTTAAGAAGACCCTGTCTCAAAATTAAAAAAAAAAAAAAAAGGGCTAGGGAGGGGGGTCAGCATTTCCTGAATTCAATCCCCAGTACTTCAAAAACTAACAAACAAAAAAAGGCAACAAAGGCTTTGTAGCATAAACTGATAATTCCAGATACTTCAGAGGTTGAGGCAGGAAGATTACAAGTTCAAGGCCAGCCTGTGAAACTTAGTGAGACCCTGTCTGAAATTTTTTAAAGGGGTGGGGAGGTAGCTCAGTGGAATAGTGCTTCCCTAGCATGCTTGAGACCCTGGGCTTAATCCCAGTACCCCCCACACACACACACACCACCACCACCACCAAAAATAAGAAGTGCTGGTAAGGATATGAAGAAAAAGGAACACTTATCCATTGTGGGTGAGAATGCAAATTAGCATAGCCTTACTGGAAAACAGTATGGAGAGTCCTCAAAAAATTTAAAAATATATCTACCATAATAATCTCGCTAGTGGGTATATAGCCAAAGAAAATGAAATCAGTATGACAAAGAGACACCTGAACCCCCATGTTCGTAGCAGCAATATTCATAGTAGACAAGAAGTGGAAACAACTTACCAGTAGCTCAACTTATGAAGGGATAAAGAAAATATGGTACATGTACACCGTGGAATACTATTCAGTCATAAAAAGGATGAAATCCTGTCACTTGCCACAACAGACAAACTAGAGATCATTGAAGTGAAATAAATAAGCCAGACACCCAAAAACAAGCACTGTCTGATCTCATTTATGCATGGAAATTTAAAAATTCACCTCACAGAAAATAAGAGTAAAGGGGCTGGAGAGAATGAGGGGGAAGGGATGGGACAAGGGAGATGAGTGGGTACAAAATTACCATTAGCTAGGAGCAAGAAGTTTACCGTGCTATTGCACAGTAGGATGACTATAAATAACAACAGACAGTCAGTGATACCTTGGTTTGCAAACTTTAATCTGTTTTACAATTTTGGGGAGATGGCCGCATTTGTGTCTGTGTGGGGAAGGTGGCTGTGGTTGTGTTTGTCACCTGATGTGAAGTTTGTGAATGGAAGCAAAATTTTCTTGGACGCTTTTTTTTTTTTTTTATACTGGGGATCAAACTCAGATCCTTGCACTTGCGAGGCAGGCAGCAGAACGACTGAGCTAAATCCCTGGCCCATGGACATTTTTGTTTGAGTACTCAATTGTTTGTAGATAGAAGTGTGTGTGAAACGAGGAATTTCTGTATTGTATGTTTTATAAACCCAGAATAGAGGATTTTGAAAGTTTTCCCCATAAAGAAATGATGTTTGAGAAGACACATGTTTAACCTGACTTACACACTGCACAATGTAGACATGTAGAGAAACATTACTTAGTACCCCATGAACATGTACAGTTTTGCTTTAATGTATCAGTTAAAGATAAATTTATTTATTTATTTATTTATTTATTTTTGAGACAGGGTCTCACTATGTAGTTGAGACTGCCCTGGAACTCACTATGTAGTCCAGGCTGGTCTCGGACTCACAGTGATCCTCCTACTTCCCGAGTGCTGGGATTACAGGTGTGTGCCACCACGCCCAGCAAGATAAATTTCTAAAATAGTACAAAGAATTTCCATATATCCTTTACCCAGCGTCTCCAAAAGCTAATATCTTATTTGATACTCAAATTTCACCAATGGTATCATCAACATCCATTTTCTGGTCCAAGATCACACATTGATTTAAACTCACTCTCTCTCTCTCTCTCTCTCTCTCTCTCTCTCTCTCTCTCTCTCTTCCTGTAGTCTTTTACCCTAGACCTTTGCACTAAGCTACATCTTCAACCTTCTTTTTCAAATTTTGAGACAAGGTCTCAATAAGTCACTACATTGTCTAAGCTGGGCTCAAACTTTGGATCCTCCTGCCTCAGCCTCCCAGAACTACAACCCTCTTCAACTGGAAGTAGCCAGAGCTGTCTTTGCTCTTTGCACCCTCACAGCAGTTAGGGGTAGTTCTTCAGAGGGGCAAATATTGCTGATAGGTAAGTTAATTAGATATCTTGTAGGCAGTTAGACAGGGCCACCCTCAAGTAGCCAAGCCTCAAGGAGCTAACATGGATGACAATCAAGACACCCTCACTGTGGCCAGAATTGTAAAAGAAAAGAAACTACCATACCCTTGTGCTTCCCCTGGGGATAAATAGCAGTGATTGATATTCTAAATAGGTATCAGTCACCTGGGTGAGGGGCCAAGCTTTTAGACCAGCCTTTCTAGGAAATATCCCTGACCCCACCCTACTGAAAATCCTAGCTGACACTCTTTGGAACTAAGTATGAATTCCATGCAGTGAGGGAAGGACTGCCAAGGCTCCAACCTGCTGTGCTGCAGATGTCTCCCTGACTGTTTTTTCCATTTTGAAAAGAAACAGAGAAAGAAGGCCTCTCCAAGGGGATTTAGCTCAGTGGTGACACCGCCTACCTTGCAAGTGCAAGGTCCCGAGTTCGATATCTCTACCAAAAAAAAAGAATCTCCAACTATCCCTCTTGCTCTGTGCCCAATCTAAGGTGTCTCTTAGACTTTTTCTCCTCCAGTGCCAGTGGTGGCAGACGAGAGGTACAAGGAAGTGGCCAGAGCCAGGTTAGCTGTTCTTTTCATTCTCTAATTTCACCTGAGGGCTGAAACACAGATAAATCTGGACTAAGACTTACATTTAGTCTTCAAGAGTTTCGGGATTAAGCCTAGACCAGTTTTCTATATGTCCCAGAAATAAATGAAAGCCAGCTTTACTCTGGGAGGGATTGGGGAGGGGAAACTCACTCAACCTTTGTCTTGAAATCCAGCAGCCACAGAGGAGGGAAGTGCCTTGAATTAAAAACTTCGAGAGCTAAACCGGGCATGGTGGCACATGCCTGTAATCCCAGCATTACAGTGGCTGAGGCAGAAGGATCACTGTGAGTTCAAGACCAGCCTGGGCTACATAGTGTATTCCAGGTCAGTCTCAACTACATAGTGAGACCCTGTCTCAAAAAAACAAACAAAAAAATTGAAAACTGTGTTATTTTTCAGGGGCAGGGCAGTGGAGATGGGACAAAAGAGTGCCTTTAAGTATGGCACAAGAACTAAATCTTACCCATCTCAAGTGTAGAAGGATGGACCAGGATTTAGCTCAGTGGTGCCGCTGCCTGCCTTGCAAATGCAAGGACCCAAGTTTGATCCCTGGTACAAAAAAAAAAATCAAGTGTAGAAGGGCAGTTAAGATCAGGAGTTTCTCCAGTATGGATCTGCAATCTTTAGCAAAACATATCTCTAGAGACAAAGGCTATGACTGACTCCAATTACATTGGCAAGCAGAGAATTAAACCAATAATCAAAGAACTTGAATGGCTGCTTTTTGCCTCTTGAAAGAGAATGAAACTATTCTAACTCTATTGTTTAGGGCTTTTCTTTTTAAATGAATTATTTTAGGTTTTTTGTTGTTGTTGTTTGTAAAGGGGATTGAACTCAGGACTTTGCACTTTGCGAGGTAGGCGGTGGCACCACTGAGCTAAATCCCCAGCCTAAATAAATTATTTTGAATCTGTAATATTTAATGTATGACTTAAATACCCTACAGGCTGTTGAGCAGCTCCCTGATCTTGTGGAAACCCTCCCAAAGCCATGTCTTACCTTTTAGTAACATACAAATTGAAATGGTGTCCTATAGGAAGGCACTTAGGAGTGCTCATTGGAACTTCTGGAATGAGGTCTAGGAACCAGGTTCCCAGGTTACAATATGGCTGTCTTTTGGGTTTTCCTATAGGATAATAGATGGGTCACCCAATCTCACTACATCCTGCTATCTAAAGGCAATAAAAGCCTGTAATTTCTAGAAACCTCCTCAGTGGTTTTAGGGTTTTGGGTTGTGGAGAGGAAAGAACTGGTTTAAATCTTTCTTCCCCTGGTCTCTGGGTTCCCTTAGATATAATAAACCCTAAGTATTTTACCTCAAGGCTGCAAAGTTGTGCTTAGACCTAGAAACATTATTACCCCTGTCTGTTAGAAAATGCAGCAGAACACAGGTGTCTTGGCTAGAAAGCTCTTCTGAGGGGGATATATAACACTATACCATCTACATGTTGCAAGACTGACTTGGGAAAAACTATAGTATTTCCTTTACCAAATCAGGATCTAGGGATGTCTTCGTCTCTTTCTGATAAATAGTTGGCAACTTAAAATAACTGAAGGACTTACTTCTCATATTTCTTAGACCTTTAAGAACACATGCCTTTGGGCCAGGGATTTAGCTCAGTGGTTCCGTGGCCTGCCTTGCAAGGGCAAAGTCCCGAGTTCAATAAAAAAAAAAAGAAGAACACATGCCTGAAAATGTCTTCTATTTTAATCTCCTATCTGGTAGGCCAGTAGGGGTCTTGTATAGGAACTGCTTGTGTTCCAGTAGAAACCAGTTATTTCCCTGGCTGCCTGTCTTTTGCACTTCCAAAATTAAGATAATACTTGTCTCTACATGTAATACTATTTGTCTCTCATTAAAAACCAATGTTTGATTTTAGAGCAACATTACATCTTAATCTACCAGGGATTGAACTCAGATCCTTGTGCCTGCAAGGCAGGAGGCAGAACTACTGAGCTAAATTCCCGGCCCAACATTACATCTTTCTAATCTAGTCCATAGCTCTTAGTAAATCCTCTAAAGACCTCAATGTACATATCAGGGTCATCCAAAAATTTTATCAGGTCTCATTTAATGTCTTAGATCACTGAGAAGAAGACACATAAACACAGTCCCATATTTGCCATTTACTTTCTGCAAAGGATATTGTCATTGAGGGGCCTGAACAACTTAGCCAAAGATGGATATAGCCTCATGGAGGTTTTAAGTATGGCTGGCCTAGATACTCCATCCTCAGCCACTGGTGGTCAAGGTTTAAAGTTGTCTTAGAAACTTTGTTCTTGGGTTCTTTTTTTTTTAACTGGGGATCAAACTCAGGACCTTGTGCTTGCAAGGCTGGCAGCAGAACCACTGAGCTAAATCCCCACCCAGTTCTCAGGTTCTAAAGGGTGAGGAGTAGCCTCAGGCTTAGAGGTACTGAATGTCTTAAGGGTGTGGTGTCTCTCATTACATTTACACTTGAACACAAGCAAGAATTATTTTTTTGTTTTGTTTTGGTGTGGTTTTTTGTTGTTGTTTTTTTGATACAGGGTTTTACAATGTAGTTGAGACTGACCTGGAACTCACTATGTAGCCCAGGCTGGTCTCGAACTCACAGTGATCCTCCTGCCTCAGCTCCTGTAATGCTGGGATTACAGGCATGTGCCACCATGCCTGGCAAGAATTATTTCGTAATGTAAAGAAAATCTCTTGGGCCGGGGATTTAGCTCATCGGTTCGGTGGCCTGCCTTACAAGTGCAAAGACCCGAGTTCAATCCCCGGTACCAAAAAAAAAAAAAAGAAAAGAAAGAAAGAAAATCTCAACATAAGACAATTTTGACCATTTTCTCTTTTTCCGTATAATTCTAATTGGGAGATAGCATCATAATACTTTCCTGTGTACTTGGCTTTAGGAGTTAGGCATACCATTCGCAGGTGTAGACAAATACTAAATTGCTCCTTACTGCATTCGTTCAGATACGGAGTTCCTAATATGAAACAAGAGAAACAAATATGGCATCCCATAAGTCTCTGCTTGATTCCTGTGCCTCCTAGGGCATACCCCAAGGTTTGTTCCACTCTAGGGTAGGTAGCTACCGTCTGGAGAGAGGCCCAGAAAATAAAACCAGACTGTACTATATCCTTTACCAGCGTGTGATCTTACCTTCCTCAGGTAACTCACATCCTTACTGCAGTAGGTACTCTCAAAGCACAAGTTACAATTGATATCAGCTATGACAATCATATTTAGAGAAGAAGTACTGTTAGCAAACCAAGAGATTCAAACCACTGCTTTCTAGTACCTTGAAAGAGAGGAGAATAGGTCAGCAGTCAAATTAGGGCACTTTTTCTGCAAAAGTGATCACCTCCAGAAATGCTAAATCAGAGTCTGCCCTGGGCCCTAGGGTAGAGAAAGCTCTGAGAAATTTCTGTTGTCTATCCAGTCTCTTAGGAAACTTTTATTAGCAGCAAGACAAGGCTACTCCTTTAAGGTCTATTTTTTTAAAGTCCATTTTAAATTCACTAAGTATTTGAAACTCATAGATCTTTCCTAGCAGCCACAATCTACATAGTAAAGACACCTTTATCAACTTCTTACTCGCACATATGAAGGAAGAGAAAGGCTGACCAAAATAATCCCATACTCTACTTAATGTGTAAACAAATGCAAGTTGGGCAGGAGATTTAGCTCAGTGATTCCATCTACTGCCTCACAAGCAAAATGTCCCGAGTTCAATCCCCAGTACCAAAAACAAACAAAAGAAATGCAAAAAAAAAAAAACACACAAATGCAAATTACTGATTGCTGTTTGTCCTAGTGTAAGACAAAACAGTTGTTGCAAATTGTCTTAGTCTGACTTTCTGGCTGGAGGAGCAGTCTGACCAGGGGGGATTCTCAAATGAACTCCCAAGTTGGAGAAAAGTTTAAGGGGAATTTCTAACTCACTATCAGAGAGAAAAAGTCCAAATAAAGTTCAAGCTGGCTAAACATCCAAAAAAATCACCATATAGCATTTTATAAGACCACAGTCAATGTTCCCAAGTCCATAACCTATTGTAAAAGGCATTTTTCTCCCCTATACACATAAATGATGAAGACCATGCCTAGGAGGGGGAGAAGGTTTGGTAATTTTTAATCTACAAAAGATTTGTTTTTATATTTGTATAGAGGTCTGTCTTACTAGTAGTAGAGAAAGCAGTCTAAACCTGTAGCTCAACTCTTAACAAAGGCTTAAGAAAGGACTCTGATGGCATCGTTTCAGATCACTCTGAGACAGAGGTTATCTGATGATCACTGACAGAGTTCCCCTCTCACCTCACAGAGGAGTCCAGATGGGACAAGATGTGGAGATTTTTGCTGATTATCTGGATGGGATGTCAGGAGCTAGTTTCTTCTGAGGGGCCTTTGGGAATCTGCCAGAGAGTAGCCCTGGCCATGACCCCTCAGTTGTCCCCTCAGTTTCCACTAGTTGCATACAATCAGAGATCTGTCTCCAAAAGGAACCCAACTGCCCATCTGGTCAATGTTCCACCCTCCATTGGCATCAATGGGAGTGGGGATTCACCAGTGGGCAACTGGAGAAACCTGTCCTCTGCTTTGAGAGTGGCAGCTGCCCTAAAGACAATTACTAGCTGGCAGAGTAACCACCATTTGTTTATAATTCTATAAAGGACAAATAAAAGCCTGAACTGTCTTTATCTGAGACGATTTCATAAGAGACCCATTTTACAACATTTTGAAGCAACTAAGTGCAATTGCAACACATACAAAACAAGAATGAAACATAATTTTTTTTGGTTTTTTGAGACAGGGTCTCATTATTTAGTTGAGACTGACCCAGAGCTATGTAGCCCAGACTGGTCTCCCACTCACAATGATCCTCCTGCCTCAGCCTCCCAAGTGCTGGGATTACAGGCGTGCACCCCCATGCCTGGCTGAAACATAATTTTAACAAGACACAATGCATAGGAAAAACAAGAAATTTGCAAACATTTAAAACACACAACTTAAAATTAAGACACTTTTAAAACAAAAGCTGAAACAAAGGCCAGAATTTATTAAACAAAAACTAGAATCTATGAAACAAATGAGATCCTATGAAACAAGTTACAATCTATGAAACAAAAAGACCAAAGTTAGAACCTATGAAAGAAAACTGTTACCTCCAACCAGTAATCTCAGTGGAAGACCTCCAATATGATATAGGGGGAAGAGATGTAACTCCCGAACCTGCTAGATATCTGAAACGAAGTTCATGTTCTCTAAAATTGAAGAATGAATTCTAGGGACAACGGAGGTCAAGAGTAGGAAAAATTATTGAGAGAAAGAAAGCTTCTGTCTAAGAGACACAGAAGGAGGACCATAAAGTGGGCTGCCCCTGACCTTGACACTTTTAAGAATGTCTGTTTTTTGTTTGTTTGTTTTTTGGTACTGGGGATCGAACTCAGGTCCTTGTGCTTGCAAGGCAGGCACTGGAACCACTGAGCTAAATCCCTGGCCCTTAAATTCAACAACTCAATTTTTGTGTGTGTGGGTGTACGGGGAATTGAAGTTGGGGACCTTGTGCTTGTGAAGCAGGCAGCAGAACCACTGAGCTAAATCCCCATCCCTCATGTCTGGCTTTTTACAGTATATATGTGGCAATGGGCAAGTAGGCGAGCTTTAGATCATGGTTGAGTTAGCAAAATGCCAAGTTGTGTCACGAAGTTGTTTTAAATGATCCATCTTACATTTTATCTTCAATAAAATTACATTTAGTCACCCAAAGTATGCCAAGTGACAAATTCTACATAATTATTTTATCATATTTTTTGGTTGAACAAAAGAAATCCGACAAAACCATAAACATGGAAGTACTTGAAATGGTAAGCATTCTGCAATAGAATACAGTAAGGGCATCATGCTCAAAGGGACCAGAAAAGAGGTGCATGAGGGATGGTGAGGTCTATCAAGGAGTAATTAGTGTTTGAATTCAAATGCATTCATCAAAATGTCAAGAGTTCAAAGTAGAATTTATTTTATTTTATTTGTTTGTTTGTTTTTGGTACTGGGTATCGAACTTGGGACCTTGTGCTTGTGAAGTAGGCGGCGGAAACATTGAGCTAAATCCCCGGCCTAGAGCTGTTTTTAATTGTATTTTGAAGTGCATTATAAAAACCACTTCCCTCCAAATAAAACCCTCTATTGGATTTTGCTTTAGCTACTATTTCTCTCACCAGAAAGAGAAAAGTAACTGTGGCTTTGAAAATGGATTTCCCTCAATATCAACAGAGCTGGATCCAAAATTGCTCCTTTGAACACCTGACATTTGTGCCCATTGCTTTGGACTGCTGAGGTTCTTCAAAGACTAGCATATTTCAAAGCGCACTTGTAGAAGGGCCTAATGATCCTGGAGAAACCCTAGAATCTGATCTGCTGGCAGGCAGAGCTGGAGAAGGCAGGGAGGGCCCAATAGGAAAATGTCGCCTTTGGTGTGCACAGGCCTGCTGGCATCTTGGCTTTGGGAATAAGGTTCAGCTGCAGTTGCTGTTTTCAACAGTTATCCTTATTTCTTTCTCTTTTTTGAGACAGGGTCTCACTATGTAGTTGAGGCTGACCTGGAATTATGTAGCCCAGGCTGGTCTGGAACTCACAGCGATCTTCCTGCCTCAGCCTCCCGAGTGCTGGGATTACAGGCGTGCACCACCACGCCCGGCCTGTTATCCTTATTTCTATGAACACTGTTATGATTATTTAGATGTGGAATTTACAATTACACTATCTGCTCTTGTTCTGAACCTGAGGACACATGCTCACACTTTTAAGGACATGTGTAGCAAATGGTTACCCACTTCCAGGATTAAGGAGCTTAGTGAGTACTTGCTCTATGACACAATGGCTGTCCATCTATGTGTACTGATTCCTCTAAACGTTTGTGGACTCCAGAATCTATTCATCTCAAGAGCACTTTGCTTGGTGGGGGGGGGGTCAGGAAGTCAAATGTCAACGTAGTTCTTAACTTTTTTTAAACCTCTTAACCCTCTGGGTTCAACCTCTATGTCTGACTTCTGGCCAAAGTCGCTTCCACACCCCCAGCCCAGTCCTTTGGACTCTCCTAGGTCAACTCCCGCTTCCTGCGGAGCTCTGCTGAACTGTATTTGCACACAGGGATCTGGGGCATGCTAACTGTCCCGGCCCTGCTGTTTTGCCCAATTTCCTCTGGTTTCACTGGCAGAGCTCCGGAGCACTGCCCAGTGTAGGTTGAAATGAGTAAGGCATTCGCCTTCAAACAACTCAGTAATCAAGACAAATGACTTTAGCGCACTATCTTTAAGAATCCAAAACAATGTGAAAATCCATCATGAAAGAATGATCAAAGCTTTAAAATAGAACTCCCTCCTGCACTTGCATGACCTTGATTCATTTGCCTCACCCTAATCTCATCCCAGTGTCTCCAGATAAACTTCACAAACCAGGCGACCAGACTACAGACCGTAGCTTGTCTACTGTGAGTTTTTTTAAATATTGCACTAAATAGCATTTATCTTGATTACTTAGTTTTTCTGTGCGGACCCCCAGGAGTCCCATTTGCTACTGTGCCTCACCCGAGGCCTGGTCCTGCTCCTGCGGTTTTTCTCCAGGCACACCGTGACTTCAGCCCTCCTTCCCAGCCGCAGCCCCGCTGGGGGTCCTAAAGCCAAGTTCAGGGTAACCTCTTCCTCCAGCTCGGTCAGGTGCCCCGCGCCCAGAAGGCGGGGAGGGCGGCGTTTGGCCTGACCTGCCCGCTCCTCCTCC
>NW_022900951.1:96326578-96327264 GCF_012274545.1 Fukomys damarensis
CCCTGCCCGTCCCTGACGCCTGTCGCTCGGGCGGTGGCTCCTCCTATATAAACCGGCCATTTGCTTTGCTCCGCCCTAGAACCCGGGAGTCAAAGCCGCTTCCCAACCTAGTTCTGTCCCGCAATCCCCTGCTTCCTCTTTTCTTCCAACATGACAGATACCGCTGTGTCCTTCGCCAAGGACTTCTTGGCAGGTGGGGTGGCCGCGGCCATCTCCAAGACTGCGGTGGCGCCCATCGAGCGGGTCAAACTGCTGTTGCAGGTACGTCCTGGACCGAGGGGCCGGCAAGGAAGTGGGAGGGGGCTCGGCTCCGAAGGCGGGTGTCCCCTGGGCTGGAGGGGCCAACTCCTTAGACCTGTGGCAGGTGAGGGCAGGGGTGGCCACAGACTGGGACCAGAAGGCGTGCCTCAGGGAAGTGCCTTAGTGACGTGAAGTCAGCGACTAGGAAGTGGCCGGGAACAGAGGGGACTCGGCATCCCCGAGGGAGGCAGCGAAATCCGATGGAGCCGCCCGGGAGACACTTTCCCCCGGCATTGGGCCCAAAGGCACAGCTCGAAAGCCGCCGCTACAAGAGGAACACTTGGCCTTCCCAAAGACCTCAAGGTCGCGGCAAGGAGACAGCAGCCTTGCCGAGGCCATGTGGACCAGTGCAGCGGCTGCCCAGCCTGCAGACGCTCGGACCTCGC
>NW_022900951.1:96327290-96354381 GCF_012274545.1 Fukomys damarensis
TGCCTGCGTGCGCTCCGGCTCTAGAGGGCGCGCCTGCGCGAGCGTAGGGGTGGTGGCTCTCAGTTCACCTCCAGGAGGGAGTGGGGGCGGAGCGGGAAGGAAGCAGCTCAGGAGACCTGAGACGTTAACCAAGGTGACTGCGCCCTGTGTGGGACTCGCCCTAATGCCTCTGAATCTGAGACTGAGGTAAATGACCTTTCTCTCAGGTCTAAAGGTCACACATCCGCTCGAGGTTGTCTCCCTCCCTACCTACAGGGGTGGAGGCTTAATGCCTCTGATGGTGCAGGTCACCTCTTGCCCCTGTGACACCGTCACCCTGTGTGATGTAGAAGACTAGATTTGGAAAAAGTGGAGCCAACCTTAAAGAGCATTGATAGAAAGGATATGTATGTGTATGTTCTTTCCATTCTGCATTGTTATAACTGTCCCTGTTGGCTTCTTCCTGCCCATCAGGTGCAGCATGCCAGCAAGCAAATCAGCGCAGATAAGCAGTACAAGGGCATTATAGACTGTGTGGTTCGAATCCCCAAGGAGCAGGGAGTCCTGTCCTTCTGGCGTGGGAACCTGGCCAATGTCATCAGATACTTCCCCACCCAGGCTCTCAACTTTGCCTTCAAAGATGTATACAAGCAGATCTTCCTAAGTGGTGTGGACAAGAGGACCCAGTTTTGGCGCTACTTTGCAGGGAACCTGGCATCAGGTGGTGCCGCAGGGGCCACGTCCTTGTGCGTTGTGTATCCTCTTGATTTTGCCCGTACCCGTCTAGCAGCCGATGTGGGTAAAGCTGGAGCTGAAAGGGAATTCAAAGGCCTTGGTGACTGCCTGGTTAAAATCTACAAATCTGATGGGATTAAGGGCCTGTATCAAGGCTTCAATGTGTCTGTGCAGGGTATTTTCATCTACCGAGCTGCCTACTTTGGTATCTATGACACTGCAAAGGGTAAGTTTGCTGTGTGTTTTGAAGCTATGTTCTTCTGAGACAATTTAAAAGATCATTATGGCAACCTAATATTCTGTAGGACCTGGTGAGATTTCTAATTGCTGGAAGAATCCAGGATCCTCTAATACAATGTTCATATACAGATGAAATGGGGGGAGGGTGGAAAACTGGTCAGTAAAACGCTGCTTCTTGATAAAAAGTGTCTCTTTCCTATTTCCAGGAATGCTTCCAGATCCCAAAAATACTCACATCATCATCAGCTGGATGATTGCACAGACAGTCACTGCCGTTGCCGGCTTGACTTCCTATCCATTTGATACTGTTCGCCGCCGCATGATGATGCAGTCAGGGCGAAAAGGAAGTAAGTTCCACTTGACAGAAGATAAAGGCATGGGTGTGAGGTGATCTGTGGCCCAAAACTAGCAGTGCCTGCCTTTAAAAGGGGCAGTCTGTTCAGGTGGAGGGACAGGTTGATAGCATCTGTGTCTGCTACCTAGCTGCCTGGTGAGCAGGTCCTCTAGATGCCTAGGAATGAGGGTGCTTAAATGGTATTAGAGGTAAGACCATGAGTAGTCTTCATATCCCTGTTCTCCGATCGTGGCATTAATATTTCAGTTGTGCTGATGTGTAAATGCTATGTTAAAAGCTCACATTAGGGGCTGGGGAGCGTAGCTGGATGGGAGAATGCTTGTCTAGCATGTGCAAGCCCCTGTGTTCAGTCCCCAGTACAACAAACCAAAAAATGACTTTAGTTTTCAGAGCTAGGGCTCTCTTTATTTAGTCTAGGGAATTTTAGGACTTTCACCGGTCACCAGCCACCAACTTGTCTTTATTCTTTGCAGCTGACATCATGTACACAGGCACACTTGACTGCTGGAGGAAGATTGCTCGTGATGAAGGAGGCAAAGCTTTCTTCAAGGGTGCATGGTCCAATGTTCTGCGAGGCATGGGTGGTGCATTTGTGCTTGTCTTATATGATGAAATCAAGAAGTTCACATAAGTCACATTTCCTAAGTTCTTCCTGGGAACAGGCATGTTGCATCATATAACATATCTTGAGCATTCCAAACAGACTCTGCTGTCTGTTTATCATGGCAACTATTTACTGGTTGAAAACGGGAAGCAATAATATTCATCTGACCAGTTTTCTTCTAAAGCCATTTCCGTGATGATAATGATGGGACTCAATTCTATTTTTTATTTCAGTCACTCTTGATAACAAATTTGAAGAAATAAAAGAATCTAAAAACAGTTATATTTGTTTGCTGTTTATTTTCATTAAAAATTACACTTTGTGTTAGAGTAGCCGGGCGTGGTGGCACACGCCTGTAATCCCAGTACTCAGGAGGCTGAGGCAGGAGGATTGTTGTGAGTTTAAGACCAGCCTGGGCTACATAATGAGTTCCAGGTCAGTCTCAACTATGTAGTGAGACCCTGTCTCAAAAAAAAAAACCAAAAGAAAAAAAACACTTTGTGTTAGAGTAAGTGCTACATTTGAATAAATGCTACCTTTTTAGGAAATGCTACAATCCGAGATGAATTTTCTTTTTTTTTTTGTTTTTCCTTTTTTGCTTTTTGAGACAGGGTCTCACTGTGTAGTTGAGACTGACTTGGAACTCATTGTGTAGCCCAGGCTGGTCTTGAACGCAGAGCAATCCTCCTGTCTCAGCCTCCCAAGTGAGAGATGAATTTTCTTTTTAAACTTATAGTCATTTTGTTACTAAAGAATAACTGACTTGTCAACATGAAGAACGAGAAATTAGACTCATTCATAGGAAAATGAATACATACTGAGGATATACTCCTAAGTGAAATAAATAAGTCACATGTATAAATACCGAATAGTTTCCCTGGTGTGAAAGACTATAATGGTACATAAGATCCTAATGATATAACTGACAATGTGAAATAGGAAGAAAAGGGCTAAAGGTGTGGGGGAAGTGGATAGGGTAGGGGAAAGGTAATAAAGGAAAAAATATAAGAAAATGAAAAAATGGAAATGAAGTGTTTGTAAAGGGGGAGGGGAGGAGGGGGTAAAGGGAGGGCAGGGACAAGGGGGAAAAAATGAGAACCAAGACCTGGCATGTAAAGGTACAAGATCCCAATGATGAATGTAATTGTACTGTATACCTAAAATGTACCAATAAGCTCAATGAAAGAGAAAAAAAAAACCATCTCCGGTATGTTAGCAAAATGAAATTTGGGCCCAGTGTATCCAAAATTAGTTGTCCTATATAGATAGTTAAATGTGCTTTCTCCAAAAAGTACCACATACATACACATAAGCTGCAATCCCAGCACTCTGGGAAGCTGAAGCAGGAGGATTTCAAGTATGAGCCCAGCCTGGGCAATTTAGGGATTTAGTGAGACCTTGTCTCAAAATTTTAAAAGGCCGGGGATGTAGCTCAGTGAGAAGACTAGGATTAATCCTCAGTACTTCACATGAAAGTACCACATACCCACTGCCAAGTCCTGTGGTTATTAACCAAGAACTATACTGGTACTTCTTCATAAACTCAATTTGTTCTATGAGCCAGGGATGTAGCTCTGGTGCCGTGCTGCCTAGCAAAAGAAAGGTCCTGAGTTGGATTCCCAGTACCAAAAAAAGCAGTACTGTACCTCATCTTATTCTATGATCCTGGAAAATATGGCCACATTCATGTTCGTGCAGGAAAGATGGCCACAGTGGTGTTTGTCACCAAATGCAGAGTTTGGAAACAAAAACAAAATTTTGCCAAACACTTCTGTTTGCAAGCCAAACTTCACAAACAAAAGCATTTGTGAGGGCTGGAGATTTAGCTCAGTGGTTCCGCCGCCTGCCTGGCAATCACAAAGTCCTGAGTTCGATCCCCAGTACAAAAAAGCATTTGTGAACTGAGGTGCAATTGTATAAAGTGAATTGTTCGGTTTAAAATGGTTGCATTTGTCAGTGTGAATATCACTTCATTTAAACAATTTCCTAAGGTGCAAGGTAGTTGTAGTTAACTAGTTTTCAGCCAGTAGCCTTCCTTTATCAACCTTCACCTGACTCACGCCATTTTTATTTAATCTCATTCAGAACAGAGGATTAGCTGGTGCCTATATGAAGTGCTGAGATTGCAGGACTGCTAAAAGATAATGGAGCACGTTAGATGACAGCTCCAACCTCAAAAGACTTCCCAAAAAGGAGCTAGCACCTGCATTTTGCCAAGTATACTAGTAACTCCAGTCAATGGAGAACATTCACATTTCTTCTGCATAAGACTTTATTTGGGAGCCAAACAAGAGTGTTTGCAATTTCTGTAACTCTTTTTATTTTTCCTCATTGAGTTTATTGGTACATTTTAGGTATACAGTACAGTTACATTCATTATTGGGATCTTGTACCTTTACATGACAGGTCTTGGTTCTCATTTTTTCCCCTTGTCCCTGCCTGTAACTCTTGATTAGCGTTCAGAAACCCAGTGGATTTTTGCCTGTGACATGAGATTTTTATGAAGAATAAAGCACCCTGTCTGTGAAGCCAGCGCATTAAACATAGAAAAATGATAGAATAGCTAATGTGCACAAGTAAAACTCAGTCCTGAGGAACACATCCCACACACAGAACTAGAAGGGCTGTTGACAGATAATGGCGCACATTAATGCCTGAGAGACCCTAGAGTTTATCGTGCTCCCTGGCCAAGCACCTGAGTCATAGTCTAGCTTAGTTGTTAAATGGTTTTGATTGACAGGAGGAGGCACATTCTCTCCGGAATGTGAAGCTGGCTCTTAATGCTTCTTTTCTGCAAATGTCATTTGCGATTGATGATCATACTTCCCTTCCTGTGGGAGAGTTAGGAGATGAAGAATGCCTTCTGAGTGCTTACCAAAGAGAAGGATTTTTAAGAAAACAAGACAAAATACCACTTGTTCTGGTAACAGGCCCAGACTAAAAATCGGGACTGCCACTTGATTGTTTTGTTAGGCAAGCTACTTCATTTCTCTAAGGCTCAATATTTTTTATCCATAAATCAAGGATAACAATGCCTGCCTCAGAGGATTGCTGCAAAAATCATTTCCTCAAACCATCTCCCATAGCACATACATAATAAACACTCAGCTGTAACTAATAATGAAGCCGTTCAGATTTTAGGGGCTCTACAGTCAGAAGTGCCTGCATTTTAATGCGTGAGTCAGTTAATCTCCCACCTGGAGCCTCCATTTCTCTTCTGTGAAATGGGAATGTAAGAATGCCAGCCCTATTTCTTAAGGGTGTTGTGAGTGAGAGTCAATTAAGATAAAACGTGTCGAGCAGTAAGCACATGCCTGGCATCTAGAAGGTGTTCTGGGAAGAGGTTTGTTTTTTCATAACTGGGCACCCCTTTTTGTCGAGCGAAGATCTGCCTGAGTAGAGCACTACATAAGAGTGAATTCAAGTCCTCCTTTCTTTTTCTACCGTAGCCTAGACACACAGTATTGCATAGCATTTATAGAAAATAAACTTCAACTTAGGTCTTTTCAGTTATAGATTTTGCTTCTGAAAGGGGATAAGAGGCTCTCCACTTGGGGCTGCATACACAACAGAAGAGGACCCAAGCCCCCTTTATGGTTGTTACAATAGATGTGGACTCACTGAGCTGGCAGCTATTAAAATAAACATAGGACCAGGCATTAATGATCAGAGAGTAAGAAGTGGTGCCTCCTGCAATTGGGTGGCTGACATACATGAGGTGGGGGGTTCTGTTGTTGTTGTTCTTGCTATTCTTGTTGTTCAATGATTTTTGAAATTTAATTTAAAGACAAAGTGGTTTTAATCTCTCCAAGCTGTGCAGGATAGTGCTATAGAATTCATTATGTCCATTATGCTCATGTGAACATGGATGGTACACAATCTTAGCAACACCCTAATTTATGCTGTTGTTTTGTTACCATTCAATGCATAACAGGATCCGTGAAGCCTGATTCCAGGTGAGAGAGCCAGAATACAGGTCAGCTTGTGCACAGCCGCACTGCCCATTCCGGGGGCCTCTCCACTCAGTCACCAGAGGCAGTGTGCTGCGGGAGCTCCGGACTGCTGCAGGAAGAAACGAGGGGTGTCTTCCCAGAGGGACAGTTTTCGTGGACGGTAAGTCATTTAAGCCATTATTTTTGTATTAAAAGAGATGAAGATATACTAGAGAGTCTATCAATTTGAAGGCATTTTAAAACCACAAACTGCGAAGAGAGAGTTCTTATATACAAGGGCCGTTTTTGGCACTGTCCCCGGACTCCTCAGGGAACCCATTCTGTCGTTGTGGATACTTAGGTAGAAAAAAAATGCTAAAGTAACTCTGTAGTATATAATGGATTTGTAAGCACTGGTGTTACGAGAGTAAATTATATTTCTCCTTTGAAGTTTGTGAGCGCATTTCTAAATCACCTTTCAGG
Source organism: Fukomys damarensis (assembly GCF_012274545.1). Lineage (NCBI taxonomy): Eukaryota > Metazoa > Chordata > Mammalia > Rodentia > Bathyergidae > Fukomys > Fukomys damarensis. Next base: position 96,333,619 of record NW_022900951.1, read on the forward strand.
TTTTAAAGACAATTAATGTGTGTGCCTGGCAATAAAAATCAAAGAGCAAAGACAAGATTTAAAATGAAAAATATCTCCCTATCCTGCCTCTCCCATCCACATTTCCCCTCCTCAAAGGTAACTGTTATTAGCAGTTTCGGGTTTAACATCTCCCCCAAAATTCATGCTTACGGTTGTAACAGTAGCTGATTTATCGGAATCATATTCTGACCAGTTAGATTGAAAATGGCATGATTCTTGAAGAATGTCAGGCTGGGAAGGGGGCAGGACTCTCGGATGCTGTCGGAGGCCGGAGGGCAGGAGAAGGGTCGATTCTGGACTCGGCAAGGACTTCTAGGTTTTAAAACCCTAAAGCAGTACTTTTCTTTGGGGTTTTAGCTTTGGTCAGTGAGTGACATGGGACCAAGTTGCTGTACCATCAGAGCCTTAGTTTCTCATCCAGGAAAGGAGAAATTCGGGGAGAAGACAAAACTCTAAAGTCTCTTCCAGTGTAAACGTCCTCCAGCTCCATGATTTTTACATAAAGCAGAATCAGTGAAAGGATCGGGATTAGGTGATTTAATCCTTCCAGAGAATGTTCTTAAATATCTAACACAATCGTAACTGAATAGTTTCTGACTCAGAGCAGTCATTTACAGATTGTGTGGGCAGGTTGGCGTTGGCAAGTAAAATTACAAATGTAAAGATCTGCATTAATTTCAGGACCAAGAACCTGAGCAACAAAATTACAGCTCAGGGTTTGAGTCCAAGGTGATCTGATTTGCCTCCAAATAATTAACATCTGTCTTCTCAAAGGCTCTTCGTATTATGTGCAACGGGCACTTCTGTATGCAGGTTGAAATTTATTTGGACAACAAATATTAGACATCGCAGTTTGGGGACGCAAAAATTCCTTGTGCTTCTCTCAAAATGTTTGAAGGAGCTTTCCTATCATGTTGGCCATTATTTGTTGTATGTGTAGGTGAACAAGGTCAGACACATGGTACTCCTTTTAGCCTAAGGCTTAAAAGAGCCCTTGGTATCCTGGCAACAAATATAAACACTGTTCAAGTGACAGATTGGTTGGTTGCTTTCCCTGGACCCTCTTCCTAACATGACTGAGCTCAATTAAAGGAGTCTATTTGTACACAGCTTCTCCATAACTGTTAAGAAAGGGCAGTGGAACCCGGATGGTGTTCGGATGGTGAGCATCCATGCAGGGATTTCGCTTCCTCGGACAACTTTTGTGCTTGGTTTTGTGGGGTTTTTCTTGAGGCAGTCTCGCTTGTTAGGCTAGCCTTGAGCTCCTGGACTCAAGCGATCCTCCCGCCTCCACCATCCCCTGAGTAGCTGGGACTACAGGTGCATATCACTTTTGGGCAACTTTTCAACCCAGAGAGTAAATTCAGCACTGTTGAGATTTAAGACTACATGCCAGATCTGATCACATCAGAAACATTTCGCCATCTGTAATGTTTTCACTCCCAGAATGGAGACAGTTGTGGCTGCAAAGACGGCAGAGTTTCGGCTAAATAGCTGGGGAGAGATCAGGTTTCCAGGGGCTCTTGTGTTTGCAGTGAAAAGGAAAAGCCTTCTGTGTGAGTGAGCTCCAAAGGCTGGCTGGGGAGAAGGCTAGAAACCAAGCTGTCTCAGGGGCAGGAGCAGATGTACTACGGGGCTAATTGTGCCCCTCACAGACACCCCTTGCCTGGGCCCCCTCCAAGCTGGGGCTGGGGGTGGGCAGGGTAGCTAGCAATGTATTCATTTGGTCAGATGGTTTGATTAAATTTTGTGTTTTTACAAGGACGACCAAATTCTATACTCTGATATGTCCACAATACCTCCATCTACTCTGCTCCCCAGAGCTGGAGCAGATGAGAGGATTTGGAGCCTGCCCTGTACATCAGGGCAGAGGTGGGACCGAGACCTGGGATAGTCTTATCACTCGATTTGGCCCAGAGTAGAACACAGAACTACTCCTCACTTCCTGCTCAGGACTTGCCCATGAGGAGCTTTGGGGCCAGTGGTCTCATTTCCAAGTGCCATTCTTTTCACTTAGCTATCCAACTTTTATTTAACTGTTCTGTGCCTCACTTTCTCCATCTGGAATATGGGGATAACAGTATCTACCTCATAGGGATCATGTAAAAATTAAAGGGATTACTTTCAAAGGAAGGGCAGGGACAAGGGGAAAAAATGAGAACCAAGACCTGTCATGTAGAGGTACAAGATCCCAACAATGAAAGTAACTGTACTGTATACCTAAAATGTACCAATAAACTCAATTAAAGCTGAAAAAAATTAAAGGGATTAATATGTGTAAAGTGCGTAGAATAAAGTTGGGAGCCTACTTTGAATAATTTTTTGTTGTTGTTTTTAGGTGCTGGGGATAGAACCCAGGGCCTCAAGCATGCTAGACACACACACTGAGCTATACCTCCAGTCCCTGCAGTTTGATACTATGGCTTTTGTTTATTAGTTGGTTGGGTTTTGGTGGGGGGGGTACCAGAGATCAAACTCAGGACCTTGTGCTTGGGAGGCAAGCGGTGGTATCACTGAGCTAAATTCCCAAACCCTTGTTTGTTGGCTTTTGAGACAGGGTCTCACCATGTAGTTCAGGCTGGCCTTGAACCCACTATGTAGCCCAGCCTGGCCCCAAACTTGAGGTGATCCTCCTGAGTGCTGAGACTGTAGATGTGCACCACCACACCCAGCTCTATTATGACTGTTAATTGTTAAGACATTTTGTTTTCATATCATTTATGAGAGTCTGGTGTAATGGATTTACCTTTGATGTGAGTTTTTAAGACAGATTCAAGAAAATGCCACAAACTCTTAAGTGAAATTAATAGGATACACGTGCAAACACCAAATAGTTTCTCTAGTGTGATAAACTAAAAGTGTAAATAAGATCCAAATTGTATTACTGGTAATGTGAAATAGGAAAAAAGAACTAAAGGTGTAGGGGAAGTGGGAGGGGTAGGGGAAAGGGAATAAGGGAAAAGAAAAAAGAGGAAAGGAAAAAGTCGAAACAAAGCAAAGTCTTTGTAAATAGGTAAGGGTGGAGGGAGTGAAGGGAGGCCAGGGGAATGGGGAGAAAATGAGAACCACGATCTGTCATGTAAAAGTACAAGATCCCAATGATGAATGCAACTATATTGTATGCCTCAAATGTACCAATAAAGAAAAAAGAAAGAAATGCCACATGTACTATAGAAAGTGAATCAGGGAGAGAGCACAAAGGTTATACAGAAAGAAAACCCTAACATACTTTTGGAATGCACTAAACAGGAACATGTGGTTATAGTGATAATCCTGAATACTAGCTCACAGCCCTTATTTTACAGCACTGATTATGAAAGAAGCAAAAGCCAAAAAATGTATCCATTCTGCCTCACCACCCAACTCCACTGCTCAGCTGCAGAGAGCAAGACACAGTCCCTGGGATTCTTCTAGCTCTCTTTGCTCTTCTGGTATTTCAAGGAATCCATGAGGTCCCAGCCCAATTACCCAAGCCTTTGACCTCACTCCTGAGGGAGGGAAGCTGCGGGGAATAAACAACTTACTGAGATATTTAAAGGCAAAAGATCTCCTTTCACTTTTGCAATTGGGTTCAGGGTTAAGAGTCCATTTATTAGAAAAACTTGAGCTGGGCATAGGGGCACATACCTGAATCCCAGATACTTGGGAAGCTGAGATAAGAGAATCACAAGTTTGAGCCCAGCCTGGGAAATTTAATGAGATCCTGTCTCAAAATTTAATTTAAGGGCTGGGGATTTAGCTCAGTGGTTCTGCCACCTGCCCTTCAGGCACAAGGTCCCGAGTTCGATCCCCAGTACCACAAAAAAAAATTTTTTTTAAAAGAGCTGGGTGTGTAATTCAATGGTAAAGCACTTGGTTGGTTCCATGGCCCTGGGTTTAATTCCCATCACTGCCAAGAGAAAGAGGGGGAGAGAGCTTGTTCTTCTGGATAAAAGCATTTTATTTGCCACTTGGGATTTTAAAATGAGTGTTTAACCACTGGAACTATAACCCCATTTCAGCTCCATGCTTTTCTCTGCGGCTACATCACACACCATCACTCATTAGTGTCTCAGTTTGTCCAGCATGAAAACTGGAAATCAACGTTTTTGTTAGACTTATACTATTATTTCCTGAAATGTTCCACTGGGGCTGTGTCCTTTCCAGAGTTTTGTTTTTGTCTTTTTGTTTTTGTTTGTTTTTGTTTTTTGAGACAGGATCTCGCTATGCAGTTCAGGCTGGCCTTGAACTCTCTAAGTAGCCAAGGCTGGCCTGGAACTTGTAGTGATCCTTTTGCCTCAGCCTCCCGAGTACTGGGATTACAGGTGTGTGCCACCATGCCCAGTGTTTCCAGAGTTTCTAGAGGTAGAAAGATTGAAGTCAAACCTGCTTCTGCCAATGAAACAATTGATACCACCAGGTACCAGTAATTTCTCTGAAACTACGATGGAAATTGGAGCTTATTATTTTACCCTGCTCCATGTCAGGTGTTGTACTAAGCACTCAACATGGGTTAAATCGCCTGATTCCCTCAATAGCCTGAGTGGTTGGTGTTTTTACATTTTGTTTCCCAGCTGGTGAGGTGAGGTCATGTGTCCTGCTCTATGTGACAAGATTTCAGAGAATTTCAAGGTGATCCTGTCCAACTATGCACTTCGAGTCGTGAAATATATTAAAAATATGAAAGCTGGCTGGTTTCAGGAAAAACTGACAAAATCCACAGGACAAATATTAAATAGATATTGTCATACCCAAAGTACTGTTCAGAGTCCATTTTTTTTAGAGTATGGGTGATTTTCTATTCTCAACCAATTTAACAGTTGTTATACAAAGTATTTGAACCTAAAGCTCTAGATTTAAATTTGATTTTATGTAAATTTCTTTAGCATTTCTAGGACAGACCTTTTTTTCCCCCCAGTACTGAGGATTGAACCCAGGGTCTTTGCACTAAGCACCCAGCCCTTTTTATTCATTTTTTAAAATTTTGAGACAGGGTCTCACTAAATTGCTAAGTTGCTCAGGCTGGAGTTAGTCCTTCCTGCCTCAGCACCCCAGAGTGCTGGGCTTAGAGGCATGAGCCGCCGCACCCAACCAGACCTCCAGGCTAGAGCTACTGGGCCATTGGCTGAGGCCCCACTAGATTAACATAATCATATAAGCACCCTTTTACCTCTAGCCAAGGCCTCTCCAAGAAATGCTGAGAGCTGAGCTTTGGGCCATTTCCTCTGACTGCGCCTTCAGTGAAAAACAGTCACCCACACCTCTAGTTCTGCTGCTCCTCCTGCACACTCTCAAAGCCCTGCTCGCCATTCTCTGACCATGCCATTTATTCTCACCTTCCCCAGCTTTGTGTGGTCTCTTTTCCCAAACATGCCCTGCCCGTGCCTCCAACAGCACAGAGTCCTTCAAGACTCAGCTCAGCCCATACCTTCTCCTTGAGCCACCAGCCACTATTCATGGATCTCCCCTCTGGTCTTGCAAGCAGTCTATTTCCATCAGCTCCTCTGGGAAAGAGATTGTGTGTTTCATTCATAGTTGTATCACCAGTGTCTAAAGCAGTGCCTGGTACATAGTAGATATTCAAGAATTATTTGTTCAATGAATGAATCTTCACGTTTATTTCATAGCATAGTGTTGTCTCCATTAGGGGCTATGTCTGGTTCCTGTTTATATTCCAAACACTGAGCATAGAACCTGACACATAATGGATATGTGGTTAAGGTTCATTAGAGAGAGAAATTAATGGGAGAATGAATGAATGAATAACTTGTTGTAGGAGCCGTTCCTTTGGTTACTGATTAGAGTGAAAGAACTTCACCTGGGTCCAGCCCTTGAATAACAGAGCAATTCTGCGGGAATAAATCATTCAGAGCCTTTCTGGTGGGCATGTACTTGTTTGGAAATCCCATGGTTCCTATACTGCTGCTATAATGTCCATACCAGAGAACTCGAGAGCCAGGGACTTAGGATGACAGCGTCCCCACATCTGCGCAAAACTCAGGTATGACTCCACCTCCAGTGCTCTTTTCATCCTCTGAACATATGCTGGCCATTCGATCACCAGCCTCTGACACACAGCCACACAGCGAGTACTTGATGGCTATCTGGTTGTTATGGTGACAATAATGAACACTGCCTGTCACACAAAATGACTCAGGCCACTGCAAAAGGAGAGGAGCAGGAATTTTCCCCGGGCACCTGAGGACGCTGCCGTTAGAGCTGTACCAACTGCACGCCCATGTGACCGATTAGGGCTGATTAGAACAGACATGCTCTTGGGTCTGGGCTTAGTGTTCCCAGCTCTTAAGAAAATCCCAGCCACTGAAAGTAGATGAGAACCCTACAGTAGAGCTGACCTCCTTTGATCTGCTCAGAAAGCAGTCGGGGTTTGCTCCTTCTCACATGTTGTTCTCTTTCACAGTAACACTCCTTATCGTTTCTTGGGATTTTAATGTGGGCCAAGAACTCCTTTAACTGTGCGTGGATTCTCTCATTTAGTCCTCTCGGCAGTCTTGTAATGCAGATACTATGGCCACTATTTTCCGGTTGGGTAAACTGAGGCACCCGGCAAGCCACACCTAGTCCCCGCAGCTAAAAACTCTGAAAGCGGAGGACTTCCACTTAGGGCCAGGAAGCTACACAAGATGGTATGGTGCCTGGGAAAAGACCACACTGACCCAAAGGAAGGGGACTGTTTCAGGCTGGCAACCATTGGACTGTCTGAATATCAGGGGCATAAGGAGGGGCACTTGATGCAATGGTTAAAAGCGTGGATCTGCCCCTTTCCAACTTGGCAAGATAGAGCTTTCAGTGCCTCAGTTTGTTCAATCGTAAAATGGGATGAAGAGCAACACATTTCTGGCACTGTCGTGAGCATTGAGTTAATATTTGTCAGGCGTTTGGCACAGAGCGCAGCACAGAATAAGTGATTGCTAAATGATAACGAGCTCTCTCAGAGACCGGCCTCCTTTTAAATATCGGGTTTTCCTCCTGGGAAACTGTAGGGGGCGCTCTCAACACTGTGGCTCTGTCTTTGCTGGGAATGTGGCGAGTAGGCGGGAAATGCCCCGGTCTCCCACTCCCGGCCTCGTACCAAGCTGGAACTTGGACAAGTAGGACAGTGGGGGACTGAGGAAAACGCGAATGTTACGGACCTAAAGGAGACTGAAAGCTGCCACGGTGCCAGGCTGGATGGAAGATACAGGCTCAGAAAGCCCCTTGAGCCAACAGCAGCTGCTTCCGCCTGCAGCCTGCTGCTGCCTTCTCAAAGCTGCCTGCAGAGGGCGCTCTCTTCCTCGCCGACTTCGAGAGTGGTAGCCACCTAGCACCTCAGTCCAGCCCACCTCTTCCTAGGAGCCTCCCCTCACCACTGCAGCAGCTCTTGTGCCTCTGACACCACCACCACCACCACCACCACCACCCCGCGCGCTGAAGCAGCCCTGCAGAATTTACAACTTGGACATGTGCTGGCTGGTCTGCTAAGTGTGTGGGATGTGTTGGACTAGCCTTAGCTCCCCAGTAGTAGCCTTCTTTGTATTTGTGCCCCCTGGCATACCGGTAGCCACGTGGCATGTGCCCAACAGATGCCTGATGTGCCTCTACTAGGCCTTTCTGGAGTGGCTCCCTAGGAGACTCTCAGGCTTCCAGATTTCAGAGCCGAGGGCGGTAGAAGGACACCTACCGGGAGGCTTGCATAGCCTCAGTTGTCCTCGAGAGCCTGCTTGGGCTGGATGGGGTCAGCACAGCCCACCTAGGAAAGCAGTCCACTGACAGAGAAGCATTTGCTGAGTGCCAGCTTTGGTGCAGAGCGCCTGTATAAACACGGTCCTCAGCCCGGGGTGGGAGAAGCTGGGAGAATGGGAGCAGCAAGAGACAGAATAGGAATTTCTCTCACATGTGCTGCTGTGTGATCTTGGGCACACTATGTCCTGGCTGTGAGTCTCACTGTCCTCCCGTGTATCTCTGAGAGAGTCTGGAGCTGGGTGGAGTAGGGGCAGTCAGAGAGTGGGTAGCCAGACGTATCATGAATTACGTACGTGAGGAACGTGATGAGAGTATCTGTATCTATGAAGCAATATGAATTACAGTTTTTGAGTTGAAGGATAAAGTGAAAGTGGTGGTGTTTTCTGGCAAACGATAAAAGTCAGGAAAGTGCTCTGCTAGCCGAAAGAGGCTCTACAAAGGTTTGTCAGTTTTCCACTGCTATGCTACATACAAGGCAGTCACTAAATGTTTTCTTGAGAAAAACGTTTCCTGGGCGATGAGGCAAACAGTCAAGGTAATAGGATCCACACATTGATGGATGGAAAAGTTAAGGATAAAGAACACTGGACATGTGCCAAGAGAGGTGTCCAGCTGCTTGAGTTGTCCAGATGATGGGTGTTGAGGGAATTCAAAGAAGGGAACAATGATTGTGGATAGGGGATCGGGGGAGGCTCCACCTTGCCGGTGAGATTGGAGGTGGGCCTTAAGGGGTGCAATGCGAATGAAAGGAACGGCGTGAGCAAAGGTTCGGGGCAGCAAGGGCCAGAGGGCAGGGCTTCTGCTTCTACCCTGAGCTGTGCCTAGCACTCTCGCTGGCATATGGTAGGCTCTCAATATGTGTTTGTGGAAGGAAGGGAAGGAGGGCGAGAAGGAATGCATCAGGCCAATTGAAATCAAAGCTTCGCACAAATCGTCAGTCAAGACAAGCAGACCAAACACTGTCTCTCCCATGAGATTAAGGAGCCTCAAGAAGGGAAGACAAGAGCCATGCCTGGCTTGCTCTTCCCTGTGACCTTAGCACCAGGAATGGTAACTGGCATGTGGGAAAGGCTCTGCAAAGATTGACTGATGGAGCGGACTGATGTGGTAGCTTGAGGGAGAGGCAAGGACTCTGGATTCAGAGGGTCATGAGCTTGAGTCCTGCCCTTGCCAGTTATTCCCTGGATGACCTCAGGCAAGTTGCTTAATGTCTATGACACTCATTCTACTTTCTGAAAAAATAATACCCACTTCACAGAGTTGTCTTAAAGATGAAATGATGTAACTCCGATCCAGTGCCTGCTGCAACCCTCCAGGGGAGTTGGCAGCCACTGTGGTCACGCCCCTTTAGAGGGAACAGATTTGGAGGGATACTTTGTATGCAGAAGGTGTCAGCTGGTATTGCTGACTGACAGGAAGGTCAGGACTTTGAACCTTCTGCCTCTATAGGCAGTGGGGAGCCTCATGTGCAAAGCGGGGTGTTGAGTGACTAATGTGGATGTGGTGTGAGGTGTGGAGGGAAGTGAAGGGGCTGGAGACGCAAGTGTGGAGATGGGTGCAATAGTGGGGGGATTAGGGACAGGCTGGGTAGTGACAGCAGGGAGGGAAAGAAAGGCATGGCAGGAAAAAAAGAGTAAATAGGCCTTGCTGTTTTTTAGATATAGCTGGGAGAGGACTGCAAATTAGAAAAGGGAGTGACGTACAAGCTCAGAGAGATGCAAAGACCTGCCGAGGCTGCTTTATGCTCAGGAGCAAAGCGCTGAGCCCTGGCTGCAGGACCCCCATCACAGAGTAAAGGAGCCCAGGGAACAATCACGGGGTTCCCCGGTCAGTGCGTCACTGGCTGATTCCCAGACCCTGCAAGGTTTTCAGACAATAGTAATTATCCTAGAATTTCAGAGGCTACAGGTATTTTCTTCTCTTCCCTCAAACTGTCAGGAAAGCACTGTCCACAAGGGGGCGTATGATGTCTGGCAAACTCCAATTTCCACAGAAAAGTGGGTGTTCACAGGTGATCTCTCTGAGATGCTTCAACTATCCAAACAAACACAAAGAGGGGACTGAGGTCATTCATTTCCCCTGCCCTATTAGCAGACGGTGCAATGCCAGAGGCATGTGGATTTCTGTTGTGACAACGAGGTAGGCTTGAGTTCCGGGTTTCCATCCCTAGCCCCTCAAAGAAAGAAGGCATAGTATTTGCACATAAGCTACCCACATCCTCCCTTATACTTATCTCTAGGTTACTTATAATAATTAATATAATGTAAATGCTTTGCAAATATTTGTTTCACTTTATTTTTTAGGGACTAAGGGCAAGAAGAAAGTCTGTATATGTTTGGTGGAGATGCTTTTTTTGTTTGTTTGTTTTTGGTTTTTTTTGTAGTGCTAAGGATTGAACCCAGGGCCTTCTCACTCAACTACCATTCTCAGTCAGCTTCCCTCCAACCTTTTATTTTGAAATAAGGTCTTGCTAAGTTGTACAGGCTGGGCTCAAACTTGCAGTCCTCCTGCCTCAGCCTCCCAGAGGGCTGGAACTACAGGTGTGTGCCACCAGTCCCAACTTCAGATTAAATAAAAAAGAAAAAAACAGCTTCAATCCACAGCTGAAAAATGTTAATCCCCAGACCTGTGCCCCTCTCTTCAAAGGGCAATAAACTGGAAGGAATTTCTGGGCCTACCTTTCATGCTTGCTTGCTTTTTTTTTTTTTTTTTGTGTGATATGGGGGATTGAACCCAGGCCTTCACACTGAGCTATATCCACAGTCCTTTGTATTTCTTATTTTGAGACAGGGTCTCACTAAGTCACCAAAATGCCTAGGCTGGGCTCTCCCAGAGTACCGGCATCACAGGCATGCACCACCATGTCTGTCTGGCTCTTGATATTTTTATCCCAGGAACTTTCCCTGTTAACAGATCTTTTTGGGGCCCTGACTCTTTGAAGTTGAGCTCTTTCCCATCTGCCCAAATGCTATGCTCCCACATAATGCTTGATTTCATAGGTCCTTGGAGAGAAGCTTTGGCCTAAATAGCCCCAACCAAGAGATAATAGAAAAGACTTTGACATTTAGTTTTAGGGTATCATAAGTGAGTTGTTGGCAGCGTATCTCCCTTCCTAAATAGTGTTGGATTAGGGTAATATTAAAATTAACTTTATGGGAGGCACTATAGCAGAATGGGTACTAGCCAGCGGTTATAGGCTCATAACCACACGGTCTGGTTTCCAATCCAGCCACCACTACTTACTAGCTGTGTGGTTCCCTGAGGCTCAGCTTCTTCAAAACACAGAGAGTCAGAGCACCCTCCTACACACGCGTGCGCGTGATGCACACACATACATACACATTAGGTGTTCCTGGGGCCTGCATGAAATCTAATGCATGTAATACTCAGAGCTGGCCCCCAGAAACATTCACTAAATGGAAGGGAGCACAGTTATTACATTAGTGTTTCCCCAGCGGACTTGCCAGGCTTTGGAAAAAGAAAGCAAAAAGGCAGCCCAGGAAGAAGCAAGGATGAAGAACCATCAGCATGAGATCCAGCAAACAACAATCTACAGTAGAACAAGTTATCACATTGTTGTCCTCCAGCCATGGGAACCTTGACCTCTTTCCCCGGGTTGTGCTGGCTGCTGGGCAGGTTTAGGCCTAGCCTGGGAGCTGCTGACCAAGAGCCTGGCGAGAAGTGTGTCTCTGCCAGGGCGAGCCTAGCTGGAGACACGTGTTTGCAAGGTGACGGCCCTTGCCCAGCAGCTGTCGCCTCTCTCTGTGAAGGGACGAGGGGAGATGGAGACCTGTGGAAAGACAACATCCCTTCTGCCTCAGGCAGTTCTCCACTGCCTCTGCCTTCTTGTTGGGCTGGAAGTTTGTTTGCTTATTTGACACATTTGGGGAAGACTGGAAAACACAGTTTCCCTGTGGCGAGGACACAGTAAAAAGACCCATTGGAAATAACTGTTATGGCTAAACCTGAACTCTGTCCCAAGCCAGGAGGGGACATTTGTAAACTTGGTCTTTATACCCTGGCTTCTCCATTGTTCTCAACAACCCCAGCAATTTTTTGGTTCAATACTCAGGATTGACCCCAGGGCCTTCACACTGAGCTATTTCTGCAGCCCTTAGTTTTTGTTTTTTTTGGTTTTTTTGTTTTTTTTTTTTTGAAATAGGGCCGGGCGTGGTGGCGCACGCCTGTAATCTCAGCACTTGGGAGGCTGAGGCAGGAGGATCGCTGTGTTGAGACCAGCCTGGGCTACATATTGAGTTCCAGGTCAGTCTCAACTACATAGTGAGACCCTGTCTCTCCAAAACCAAAAAAAAAAAAGAAAGAAAAGAAAAAGAAATAGGATCTCACTAAGTTGCTTGAGCTAGGCTCAAACTTGCCATGTTCCTGATCTTCCTGCCTCGGCTTCCCAAAGTACTAGGATTATACATGCATGCCACCATGGGGCATTATACATGTGGGGCCTAACTGCCCGAGCACAGTAAATATGTGTTTTTGAGTACAAAACCAAAAAAAAAAAAGAAAGAAAAGAAAAAGAAATAGGATCTCACTAAGTTGCTTGAGCTAGGCTCAAACTTGCCATGTTCCTGATCTTCCTGCCTCGGCTTCCCAAAGTACTAGGATTATACATGCATGCCACCATGGGGCATTATACATGTGGGGCCTAACTGCCCGAGCACAGTAAATATGTGTTTTTGAGTATTTACTCAGCTATTTCTCTGTTTACATAATTGTCTCTCCCTCTTACCTCATTTATCTTTTGTTTTTTAAGTAGTGCTGGGGATTGAATTCAGGGTCTTCACACTGTACTATATCCCAAAGTTTATTTATAATTCTGAGACAAAATCTTACTAAATTACTCAGATTGGGCTTGAATTTGTGATCCTCCTGCCTCAGCCTCCCAGAGTAATGGAATTACAAGCATATGTGGGCATGCCTGGCTTTCCTTTATCTTTTGATTTTTTTAATTTTTATTTTTATTAGTACTTGTTTTCAGTACATAACCATTACATTCCTCATGGGGAGTTGGTACGTGTAATCACAGGAATTGATTCTGTTTGCATGCCCGTCCCCTCCTCTCCATCTTTGGAATAAGTGATGGCTGTGGGGGTAATATGTGCCTCTGCTACTATTACTGGACAGTTAGTCTCAGTCTCACCAGATATCCAGGCTCAAACAAAGAATTGAACAGCACACACCAAAGTAGTAAGAATAGCAGAAGCCCTTTTCAAAGAAAGTATACTCCGCAGAGCAGAAGTAGGCCCATGAGAAAATTCAAGATGGAGTTGGGCTGGGAGCAGCCCCATCTGCTGTAGGTTTTGAGGTTTCAGTTGAGATCTTTCCTGGGTCTTGGGATTTGGGATGGGACCTAAGGGAACTCTATCCAATTGGCTGAAAGTCTCCACCTTCATGTTGGGGGGACTTTTTTGTTTTATATGGGCTTGGACAGCCAGCATGGCTGCCAAAGCCCGCAAGAGGTCAAGGAGTGTTAAGGGCAGAAGCATATTTTTCAGGCTCATGTCAGGGTGTTGAGGAGACAAGGTGAGGTTAGGACTGTATTTCTCAGGATCATGTCAGGATGTAAAGGAACTATGGTGAGAGCAGAATGACGCTCTTTCGGTCTCCAAAGCCAGCAGGCATCCTGTCTATTGTAAGCCTAAGGCCAGCATGTGTCCACCACTATCTCCTGCCTCGGTAGCAAATTCATAGGCATATATGGCTTCCAGGGACAAGGCAGAGTCTCTCCCACCCCTGCCCCCTAATCACCCACAGGTGACTTCTGTTACCACATTCTGGTGCCACCTCGCATACATGATGTGTGCTTTTGCAAGCATCTACTACCTTAACATAAATGGCAGTATTCTCACTCGGATTTGTAGTCCCGGTGCCAGCGACCTACTTTGCTGGCTGACTGTTTGCTTGCCTGTCTGTGGCCCTCACTCCAACCTTCCAACCATGGCTGCCTAAACTCCCCTGTTGCAATTTGCAGAAATTTATCAATATTTTACCTCTTTGGGCTTTAGCTCTGGCTGGATTTTCTCAGGACTGAGATTTACCAAGATGCCCCTGGGGCCTTGCTTACTATGAAAAGTTATTCTCTTTCACACCAGAGCTCTAAAGAGTCCTCAGATAAACAAGCTTTCTTCCATGCACTATCCAGTGGCAAGCAAGCTCGGCTGTGGCTCTTCTCAGTCAGGTGAGTTTTGTCTGAGGTGAAGGTTAAAGGCATCAACCGCGAATCTCGAAACACACTTTTTATCTCTGAATTCCAACTCAGGAAATGTGACTAGAGAACAGGCTGCCCTCCTGCACCCGATCCATAGAAAAAGCCTAAGAAGAAAGGAAAAAAGGAGAACCAAGATGGCCACTTCCCGTCCAGTTTGATTACGATAAGGCTTGCAAACTCAGGGAGGCAGCAGGCCAGAGTGGCAAAGAGAATAGGGTTTGCCTGGGCTGGCACCCTAATTCTACCACTTATCCACCCTGTGACCTTATACAAGTCGCTTAATCGTTCTGTGCCTGTTTCTTCCATCGTAAATGGGGATGATAATTATACCTCCTTTAAACAATTACGACAGTGGAGTGAGTTAACAGATGGTGAAGCATTTAAAACAGTGTCTGGCATATGGTAAGTGCTATGTAGTACATTTAAAATTAAAAATAAAAATTTTTTTTGTCACTGGCTCCCCTGTTAGATCCACTTCCTGCTGTTCCCTGGCTGCAAGTTTCAAGGTTTTTCCTTACTGAGCTCAGACCCCTTAGTATATGTTCTTCCAAGTGGGAAAAAAGCTGAATCCTGTGTTGTATGGTGCACTTCCTACATAGAGAGAAAAAAGTTAGTCCATAGCAGCTGGGCATGGTAGCACACACCTGTGATCAGCATTCTGCGAGGCTGAGGCAGGAGGTGGCAAGTTTGAGGCCAACCTGGGCAACTTAGTGACTCAGTGAGACCATCTCAAAAAAAAAAAAAAAAGATTGAGGATGTAGCTCAGTGTGAAGGACCTGGGTTCAGTTCTTACTTCAAGACCAGGAAAAAAAGAGAACAACCAATAGCTAGGCTAAAATTCTTGCAAAGGCAGGATTATCGGCTAACTTCTTACTACACTGAGTTTTCTGAGGCTGTTTTGGGAACCCAACTCTCTACATAAATCCAGACCTATAGCTTGCACAGGGCGTGGCTCCAATGTGAATGGCACCCCCTGGACTTGTGTGCCACTATTGTGGCAGTCCAGGCTGGAGGATGAATGGGCATTTGCCAAGAGGACTTGGTAGTTCCAAGAACCAAGACTGGTCCAAAACGGCTGGGGTACAAGGGCCAACTGTCAAGTGTGGATGGAGGGACCAAGGGACCTGGAAACACCGTTTTGCAAATATAAACATGGGATCAGACAAGAACTATGTCAATGGATGGTGAATCTAGGGGGAATTGGAGTGAGAAGCAGGATATTTACATGGTTTTTAACATATCACCCACAAACTGCTCATTATGTGCCAAGGGAGGGGAAAATATCTAAACAGTAGAGAAATTGGGCACTACCTTTAACGGGTGATCAAAACTGACATCACCAATGACAGAGGGATATATATCGAGCACCTACAAATAAGACACCATATTAGAGCAGGCTGGTAGCACACACTATAATCCCACCTACTCTGGAAGCTGAGGCAGGAGGATCAAGAATTTGTGTCCAGCCAGGGCAATTCAGTAAGATGTGTCAAAATAAAGAACTATAAAGAGCTGGGGATATAGCTCAGTGGTAGAAACGCTTGCCTAGTGTGCCTTAGCCCCTGCGTTCAGTCCCCAGTACCACACACACACACACACACACACACACACACAAAATGCATGCAACTGAAATGTTCCAGGTGAAGAAAGCTGAATAGAAAGAATAACTAACTGCAAAATCTGACCCTAGAGTAGCTCCACTACTGGAAGGGGAAAATGTCCTAAAGGACATAATTGTGTTAGCTGATAAAACTGCAAAAGGAACAGTAGATTAAAGTACTATGACAGTGTTGAGTTTATAAATTGATAATTTGTATAACTCTGGCTATGTAAGAGGTATATCTATTCTTAGGAAATACACATGGAAATGCAGGGGCAAAGAACCATGCTGTACAACTTGCTCTTAAATAGTTCAAGAAAAAGTATGTGTCCATAGCATACATATAAACTGTATGTATGCAATGTATATGCGTATAGATGGATGTTTGTATAAAACACATTATGTATTCATGTGTATACATAAGTACATATATATAGTGTCTATGCATACACTATTCAGAAAATGTGTACACATTTATAAAAGTATGTAAATATCTCTATCGCTATATTTCTATCTCCATATCCTTATAAAATATGTGTGTGGTGGCACACACCTGTAATCCTAGCACTGTGGGAGGCTGAGGCTGAAAGATCTCAGGTTTGAGCCCATTCCAGGCAACTTAGCGACTTAATAAAACCCTCAAAAATAAGTGTTGGGGGTGTAGGTCAGTGCAAAGGGCCTGGGTTCAATCCCTAGTCACACACACAGGACTGGAATGGGGTTCAGAGGTTGGGGTGGGGGGTAGTGGTGAGAAATGAAAGCAGCAGCCAGATGGAGATGAGACTAGCACACTTTGGCCAGGATCTGCACTTGAGGTGTATTCTCCAGAGTGTAGGGAGAGGGATTGGTCACACAGGAAGTGCAACGGCACAGGAAGATGGGCACCTCGCAGGCCAGGTGAACAGTTATTTTCTGAGTGTCTGCTATGTTTGGGGGACATTTCAGACTACAGCTCCAAAGATGAACGAGGCATGGTGGGCCCTCCCCCAGATGTCCGGTGCTGTCCGTATCCAAGAGGACAAGTTGGGGTCGAGCCCTGCAGATGACCCTGGCAGCCCTGGAGAGCATGGACTCCCACCTTGCCCTGCGGGACTATGGAGGGGCTGTGGACTCTGCATCTGGGTTGGAGGGTCAGGTAAAGAGTGTTGTAAGGATCAGGACCCATCCACCCACCCACTCAGAGAACAAACAAATGGGGACTCTGTCTTCTCTATGGGTCAGAGGTGGCACACGGGAGCTGTTAACCCTCCTCCTGAGAGCTATTCCTTTACTTGGCTCCCAGAGAGACCCTGGGAGGAGGCACAATCATAGCAGGAGCTGGCAGGTCTGGCTCAAGAACTCTCCTCTTCCCCAGGGCATCGCCTTCCTTGGGACAGTGCTTACTCCTGGACCATCCATCAAGGCCCAGTCAGCCCGCTACTCCTTTTGCTTTTCTGGAAGCCACTTGCCCCAAATCCTGAGGTTCCCCTCTGGCACTGTCGACATGCACATTACCCTGCTCCAGGCATTTCCCTGACTTCCCCATTGGTGTCAGAACTTTCTTTGCCTCCCTTCACATTCCTTCCTTTCCATGAAGGAAACTGATGCCAGCGGGGTAAACAACACAAGCTAGGCCCATGAGCGAGTTGATACGGCTATCCACATCTCCTGCTGCTTTGGGCCCATCCTTTGGGACTGGCTCGTCAAGAAGGTTAGGACTACATTGAGGGTGGCTAGGGAGGAGGGGAGAACTGGAGGCCAGAAAGTTCATCAAGGGACTGTGGCTGCACTTTACTGTGGTGCCCTGACCTACCATAGTGTGCATGCGTGCGTGCGTGCGTGTGTATGAGATTGCATGGCTCCATTGAGAAAGTAAAAGTGTGAAGGAGAGAGGAGGCATCGCATGGTGATGGACATCTGGAGGTATGAGACAAGGCTGTGCCTGGTTTCCTGCTTGGCCAAGTAGGTAAGTGGCAGTGTCACTGAGAAAGGGATCATGAGTCAGCATGACTGTGGGTTGGAGGGAGAAGAAAATGATGACATGTTTTATTGGGTATATTAAATTTGAGTTGTCTGTGGGATGCCCAGGTGGGGCTGTGCAGGAAGCACTCAACTTTGGGGATGCCTCTGGAGCACAAGAGCAAAGTGTGGCCAAGAAGCAGAGCACTAATATCCTAACACACTCATCCACCTCCACACACACACATGCATGCACATGTGCGAACACCAGGCCTTCTGAGCTGGGTGGCTCACAGAGTCATCCAGCCCAGGACTTGTTAACGAAGGAAGGTGTGGGTGTCATCCTGGAGACAGGCACAGAGGGGTCCTGTACAGTGGCTTTATGATGCCTTCTTAATCACCCTAACCCAGAACCATATGGACAATGGGCAAGAAACAAGGGCCCAGACTTTTTTTTTTTTTTGGCAATATCGTAAGACTTTTTATTGATTTATTTTTCTCATTGAGTTTATTGGTAGTTTTTATGTATACAGTACAGTTACATTCATCATTGGGATCTTGTACCTTTACATGATGTATCTTGGTCCTTATTTTTTCCCCATTCTCCTGCCCTCCCTTCACCCCCTCCACCCATCCCTATTTATAAAGACTTTGTTTCCATTTTTTCCTTTTACCTTATTTTTTCCCCTTATTTCCTTTTCCCTATGCCCCCCCACTTCCCCTACTCCTTTAGCCCCTTTCTTCCTATGACACAATATCAGTTATACATTTTGATCCTTATCTACACTTTTACTTTTTCACACTAGAGAAACTGTATGGAGACTTTTCATTACTGTGACTCTGCAGTCCCGCCTCTCTGCATAATCCCTGGAGGGGTTCTTTCAAGCCCCTGGAAAGGTGCTGGCAGAAGGCATCTGGCAGAGGACATATGTGAAAGCAGGCGTGTGCAGGGCGGGGCAGCCTGCGATTCTGTGGAGGTTGAGCTTTCTCCTTTCAGAGTGTATTGAACTCTTAATGCCCGAGGCCTCGCCCTGGTCAGTTCCCATCCTCTGTATTACAGAGAGGGCAGTGCCACCCTCACAGCGGCAGCCACACAGGATGTTCTCAGGCTGATGCCAACAGCAAATCACTCCCAGTCAGCACTTCAACAGCCTCAGGAGGTGCTGGGGGTGGGAGCAACTGGCATCTGAACTTCCTGGTTATAGAACAAACATCTGGCTGATAAAACCTGTGCAGGGTGCATATGGGGGTGGCAGGGATGAGGTTTCCTCCCCCCAAGTGTTAGCAAGGAAAAGGGCACTCCTTCTACAAGATGACAAGCTGAGGGCGCTCCCACAGGCTCCGCACTGTGCTTCTGTTTCTCCAGGAAGAAATCTTGACTGTCAGCCAGGCTGGTACTCACTGATTCATTCAATTGCTGAGCACTGGTTTTGTCCTGAGTGCAGAGTGGGTTGGGGTGGGAGACTGTGCTCTTGGACAGCTGCCAGCCTAGGTGCCAACACAAGATGTTCATTTGGGCAATGACATCAGAGCAGTACATTGCAACATGGCCCTGGATGGACCAGAGCAGTTATGCCTGATAAGTTGCCCAGAGGTTACCCAAGGAGAAGAGACAAGTGCATGTGGCCCAGGAGACAGAGTTCATGGGTGTCCCATACTCAAAGGATGGCCAAAGCCTGGGCTTGTAAACTTTCCTGGCTTACAAGCAAGAGGCTCACCCACAGATCCAAAGTCCATCTGTGTATGTGACTGCGAGGCTCCACTGGGAAAGTAAAAGTGTAAAGGTGAATGCTGCTAAAAAAGAAACAGGGCCCAAATGTAGGCTCCAAAGGCAAACACTGGGTCACCCTCGGGAACAGCTTCCAAGATTCTGAGTAAAACCCTGGAGGCAAAAAGTAAAATCCTGGAGGGTTTGTGTGACACATCCGCCACATGATCTACAGTCCGCAGTGTCACCAGTCTTTGAGAAAAGCATTCAGCAATCAATTACAGCCCAGCCTGGAGCAGGGCCAAGGGAACAGAGTGCTGAGCCAGGGCTCCCCTGGACATACTCCTCTATCGTTCCTCTTCCTTTCAGGCTTGAGCACTTGCCAGCTGTGCCTTCCAGAATCTGCAAGTGTCTCTGGCTCCCTTCCATACCTGTCTAGGCAGAAAGATGCCACCCCCATGGAAAAGCCACTGTTGCCAATCAGTGCCCAGAGACTTCATTTAAGGTGACCAGGAAGCTTTGGTGTCAGCTAGGGTTAGCTCTAGAATCTAGGCTCCTATCTGATGTGGTGGGGCAGTGTAAGACTTGAATAGGCCAAAGTGACTCCATGCTAATAGGCCAGACTGTGCTTCTTCATATGCTAATTGCTACCTTGGTTAACAGCCCACCCAGGGGCAAACGGTTCCACAAAAGGTGACCATAGAACATTTCCTGCATAAGATAAGCAATGTGTTTGCAGTCTTGTTCTGTGAATTCCCTGACTCTTTGTTTAGTAAAACCTTATAAAAAGTACCTCAGCCCCTGAGCAGTTGCCTCTCTGAGCCACCTGGCTCCAGGAGTGCCGTCTGGCCAGACTAATAAAGGTCTTTTACCATCTAGGCTGGTGTGTTCCTTCCTGGGTTTCTCGGTTCTCTGTCGTGTTCCCGGAGCCTCGCTGGGTGTTAGGGCCCAGCATCGTGGAGGCCTTTTGGCTGTTCACGCTCCGTGGAGTGGAAGTGAGACTTCAGGTCTTACAGCAGGGGGTCCTGAATAGTGTCCATGGGAGCAGGAATCCTGGAAATAGGCCCATAGGTGTGCTACAGCTTACTCCTTCTGGCCCATGAGAGCCAGACACTTACATTTTGAGAAAATTTGTGAGTCAGTAGTTAAACACAGCTATTGTTTTAGATAAAATTACTGGGGATGTAGTAGAGTAGCTGAGCATTCACCAAACATGTATGAGGCCTTGGGTCCCATCCCCAGCACCACCAAAATTCAAATATATAAAAAAGTACATTCTATTAAAAACTAAAGTAATAGGGCCAGAGATTAAGTTCAGTGGTGCCAGTGCCTGCCTCACAAGCTCAAGGCCCGGAGTTCGATCTGATACCAAAAGAACCAAAAACAACAAAAAAAAAAACCCTAAAGTAGTAGCTAGGCATGGTGGCACACACTTGGAATCCCAGCACTTGAGAGGCTGAGGCAGGAGGATCATCAAAAGTTCAAGGCCATCCTGGTCTACACAGTGAGTTCAAGACCAGCGTGAACTACATAGTGAGATCCTGTGTCAAA
>NW_022900951.1:96354402-96359307 GCF_012274545.1 Fukomys damarensis
AAAAAAACTAGTAGTGAATACCCCCAAACTCATCACTTCCTAACCATTTTGCTATCTTTTATTATCTGTGCTTTTGAGATTATTATCTATGATATTGCTCATTATCTGCAATATTTGTACAGTTGAGATACTGAATAATGGCACACAATCCTATCTTTTTGCAATATGACACTAGAGTTGGCAGTTGGAAATCAGCCACAGTGGGAGCATTTACAACTCAGAAATCAACAAATGTTACAAATCAGAGTCTGATTTTTTTTTTTTTTTTGTATCAGGGCTTGAACTTGAGTCCTTGTACTTGCGAGGCAGGCAGTGGAACCACTGAGCTAAATCCCCAGCAGAGTCTGATTGTTTTGCTGAAAATGTTAACAATGCAGATTAAACCCAAAGGGGTGGCATATCTGTACCTGTTCCACTGTGAATTTTACCAAAAATGAGGAAATAGTGGTGTTGGAAAACTACTATTTAGAAAAGAAATTACTTAAATTGGGGACAAATGAATAATGTTTTGATACTGTCATTGTTTCATATGTAAATGAAAACCAACATTTGTGTCAGAACTTCATTTACTTGTTAACTGTAAGCACAGATAAGAGTAGGGCAAAAATCAAAGAAAGGGCTGGGATGTGGTTCAGCAGCAGAATATTTGCCTACCATGCTTGAGCCCTTGGTTCCAACCCAGCACTGCAGAAAAATAAAAAATAAAAGACAGAGAGAGGAATGAATCCTGTGATAATCCGTTAGCTATACGGAATTTACAGTAAATTATATTGTATATGTTACTATTATGTATAACTTGTGCACTATATATCTTTTACAGCCATAAAAATGTATAACGACCTTATGTACACACACACACACACGTATACACACACACATACTTCTTCCCAGAAAGCTAATTGTTAAACTCTGACCAACAAACCACTGGTTAAGCCCAAAGTTCAGAACTGCTTTGGCACCAGAACACAAAGTTCAAAGGCCCCAGAAATACCCCAATCCTGACCCAAACCTAATAGAGGACAGACACATGAGGAGAAATCACTTATGGGCTTTAAAAAGCAGCAAGCAGGGGAACACCATGTTTCACTCTCACTAGGCTATAAACTCCATGAAGGTAGAGACTGTGCCTCTCATTCACAGTGGTATCCTTGGCACCTAGTTGACACCTGGCACATAAGAGGGCATCAACCCATTTTTCTGGAAAAAAAAAATAAAATGTGTGCATTCTTGTAATCCCAGTACCCTGGGAGGCTGAGGCAAGAAGATCAAAAGTTCAAGCCCAGCCTGGGCAACTTAGCAACTTAGGGAGACCCGGGCTCAAAACAATTTAAAAAGTACTGAGGATGCGGCTGTCAGTGTGAAGGCCCTGGGTTTAAATGAAATAGACTCTTGCAGCCAACTACCTTTGGTCTAACTTGTTCCTCACAATGTTGCCCAAAGCTGGCCCTGATCAGATAGCCAGGCCTGTCCTGCTCAGGCTAGAAACTGCCCCATCCAAGATTGCCTTTGTCTAGCTCAGTCCAGCTCTGAAAGGACTCCAGCTCCAGCTGGTCTCACTGGTGCCTGACAGCAAAGTCCACCACTGTACTTCCTGGACGGTGGCATCTCATTGAAACCCGGCTGGCTCTCCCACAAGGAAAGCACCTGGCTGGCTTTGTACCTCCACTTCCGCACCTGCATCTGACAAGCCACTTTGATTTAGCTACCAACTGTGCCTATACCAACAGAATTAAGAGAAATCAGGGGAGAGGGAAAAGAGAATAAGGAAATGGAGGAGGCCTGGAAAAGTAAAAACAAAATGAGACATCATTTGGCTTGGGGAAAAAAAGAAGCATAAATTGACCTAGGCGTGGTGGTACACACCTATAGTCCCGATACTCTAGGAGACTGAGGCAACAGGATTGCAAGTTTGAGCCTAACCTGGGTAAGTTAGCCACTTAGCAAGACCCTGTCTAAAAATTAAAAATATATAATAAAGCCAGGTGTGGGGGCCCACGCCTGTAATCCCAGCACTAGGGAGGCTGAGGCAGGAGGATCTCTGTGAGTTCAAGACCGGCCTGGGCTACATAGTGAGTTCCAGGTCAGTCTCAACTACATAGTGAGACCCTGTCTCAAAAAACAAAAAACAAACAAACAAACAAACAAATAAATAAATAAATAAAATATATAATAAAAAGGGCCGTAGATATAGCTCAGTATCACACACAAACACACACAAGGCATAAACTGGTCTCCTTGTCCAGAAACCTACAGAAATTTCTAGTTCTATCTAGTACTGCTTTGTAGCTGAAAGTCCCTGGGCAAATCACTGTACCTCTCTGATCCTCAGTCTGCAGAAAATTATACAAGGAGGATACTCTAGAAGAACTTGATTTCCTCCAGCTTTGCTGGTGTCAAGGACTACATAGGAGTGGGAGGGAATTCCAGTGTTCTAGAGAAAGAGCATCACTTAAAGCTTAGGAGAAGTATGTTTTTTAGTAACAGATTTTCTCTCTAAGAGGGGGCAAAGATATGTGTATGAAATCTGCATTGGTGAGGCAGGCTGAAAAGAATTACTGCAGTGCCTAAATTCACAGATAAATTGATTCCTGATATTTACAAAAGAGCTCAAGGAGGATATTTGGGTCTTTGCACCCCATGTGAGCTTATCTAAGTTAGAGAAATTCTGAGCTCAGCCAGTGTGGCTTTTTTATGCTCTGATGTTCTCATGCCCTTCAAATGTGGCTCAAATTCCAGCTGCTGCATATGCATGCCCACACCTTCTTCCCACACCCTGAAACCACTGCCAAAGACTGGTAAGGTGACTAGCAAAATAAAGGGCCCTCAGCTTCTGGGAAGCAGGCAAAAGGCTTCTTTTCAGCCCCTCCAGTCCTTCCTATTTCCCAGGAGAGAGGCAGGCTGTGAGGCCCAAGAATTCAGGAATAGTTCCTGTACCCAATTATGATGTAGGGACCCGGAGATTTAGCTGAATGGTTCCACCACCTGCCTTGCAAGCGCAGCGATCCAAGTTCCATCCCCGGTACCAAAAAATAAATAAATAAATAAATAAACAAATAATTGTGATGTAGGCTCAACCCCTGACAAGTAGTTACCCCTAGAACTCTTGTTCTTCCTGCATTTTCTTTCTTGTTCTAATGCTGGGGCTAGAACCCAAGGCCTCTGGTATGCTAAGCATGTGTTCTACCACTGAGCCATAGCCTTAGCTACCTGCATATTATGGTGATCAGAAGAATCCTGTGCAAATGCTAAGGCAGGCATGTTTAACCCTGGTTCCACACTGCAGGAAGGGGTAGAGCCTCCCCAAAAGTTTTCTTCCTCCTACTCTTCTGTTCAGAATGCTTCCAACCACCTATAATCATGAGTCCAAATTCAGGCCCTGACTTCAAAGAGAAGTTATCATTAATTCAGCACTTACTAATCATTGCATCCCCACAACCTAGTAGCATATCTAGTTAGGCAAGGGAACTCTGCTAGTTTTCAAATGAATGAGTAAATACATCTTTAGAACAACCTGAAAAGCACTTATTATATTACTATTCCTTATTCTAATAGTTGAGAGGCTAAGGCTTAGGCCTGAGGTCACAGTTAATAAGAGAATCAGGATCCAAACCCAGATCTGATTCTAAATCCTGGGGATGCCACATATGTAGTTCATCAAGTCTCCCCTACCTCAGCCTCCCTCACCCAGGAAGCTTCCTTCTGGCTTGGCAGTCAGCTTAGTGACATTTTTGGTTCCCGTTACCCCGTAGAGATGGGTGCAGCCTTCTGGCAGAGTGCAGGTGCACGGCTGCCTCATCCACACACTACCCAGCACAGACCCTGAGGATTGCATTATAGTACGGCAGCTGCCCTGGGAACTGCCACAGCCTTCTCTGGGTAAGCACATCCTAGGCTGTCCACACCTTCTGCTGCATCACGGGAGGGAGCACTTCCTGGAAGTGCTGGTGGGAGGATTTCCTCTGCGAAGACAGCTCCATCTTCCACTGTGCAGGCCTCCTGGTACCCTTTCTGTTCCCAGAACCTATTGACTTCCAGTAGGCAGAGTATAAATGCAGCCAACAGCCTTCAAGGGCTCGGGCCTCTGCCCACTGCCCTTCTGCACTGAAAGCCTGCTTGTCCTTAAGCAGTCTCATGGTTCCAACAATGCTGAGTAGGTCAGTCGCTTGACCTCACGGCACCTGTTCCCTCACCCATAAAACAGTGATCAACACCTGTAATCCCAGCACTCAGGAGGCTGAAGCAGGAGAATCACCATGAGTTCAAGGCCAGCTTAAACTACACAGAGAGACCCTGCCTCAAACAAAACAAAACAATAAAAAAACAGTGATAAAGGTCCTTTCTCTATTTTAAAACTGAGGAAAACCTTTAATCAGGAAAAACCTATGGATAAATTCAAGGTGCCAGGGCTCCAAGTGGGCACTCACAAAGTTCTTGGCACCTGACCAGAATTATTAGAGTAGTCAGCCTTTTCCTGGTTGAGTAGCATATACAGAAAATGTTTCTCTAGCAAACTGGGATAAAAACAGGAAGGCATGGTGCTGGGGTGTAGCTCAGCAGTAGAGTAACTGCCCAGCATGCACAAGGCCGTGAGTTCTGTCCCCAGCTCAGAGAAACAAACAAACAGATAAATAGGAAGAGGAAGAGGCTTCTTATGACCAGAACATCCCTAGACTCAGCCCAGTTACCTCAAAGGATGACAGCACCAACATCTCAGCATTCCTGAAGCCCTCCAGCAGCAGCCAGGACAGCAAGCGCTGCCGTTTTCTCACAAAAGGAACATCAGGATTGTCTTTCTCTGCTCTCCATATATATATGTGTATATACATGTATATATATACATATATATATATATGTATCTATATACATGTATACACACACACACACACACACACACACACACACACA
>NW_022900951.1:96359335-96360219 GCF_012274545.1 Fukomys damarensis
TTCTCACTATGTAGCTGAGACTGACCCGGAACTCACTATGTAGCCCAGGCTGGTCTCGAACTCACAGGGATCCTCCCGCCTCAGCCTACCAAGTGCTGGGATTACAGGTGTGTGCCACCACGCCTGGCTTCCACTCTCCACATATTTAACCCACAAAATGTGTGGGTAGGCGGCCCTGCCCCTTAGAGACCACAGCATCCAAAGACACCAGCGGGAACAGTCACTGTGCAGTCGATCAAGGGTTTTATATGCCTGGGCCCAGCCATAAGACAGAGCTCTCCAGGCACTGGTTCATTTGTGGTTTTCCTCTAATGCAGAGAACATTAAGAGGTCCGAGTTTAGAGATCCTGGGAAAGGTTCAATGGTAGTGCCTTGCTTAGCTTGTGTGAGGTCCCAGCTTCCCTCCCTTGGAATGCAAAACAAGAAAGGGAAAATCAGCATAGTCACCCACAGCCCTCTAGGCAAAGGCAGATTGTGCTTTGGAATAATCTGGGCCTGTCAGAGGCCAGAGACAGGCTGTGCAGCAGGAGCAACACTGCGAGATGAGGGCATCTGCGTTCTGCCTCCCCCAGCCTCTCATTCCCCTCTGTCCTGCCACTGCCTACTCACACCTCAGCAACTCATCCATCCCAGTGTTTACTAAGTGGCAGTGCCATGCCAAACCCTGTGCCAGGTACAAGGATTACAGGATAGAACTGGTGGCTTCAAGGAACTCATCCTGGCAGAAAGATTTGGGGCTGGGTGTGGTGGCGCATGCCTGTAATCCCAGCATTTGGGAGGCTGAGGCAGGAGGATCATCATGAGTTCAAGGCCAGCCTGAGCTACATAGCAAGACCCTGTCTCAAAAAAAAAGGAAGAGAGGGAGGGGGAGAGAGGGAGGGGGA
>NW_022900951.1:96360302-96360627 GCF_012274545.1 Fukomys damarensis
AGTGTGAAGTGACAGTTTAACCCTCAGAGAGTGAGGAAAGTTGGCAAAGATACTTGAAGCCCAGCTGAGGGTTGAAGGAGGGAAAAGTCACCAGGGAGTAAGAGGCATCTTTCCAAAGTGGGATAAGTACAAAGAAGGCCCCAAAGACATGGAGGAAGGACATGGAGCCAGGCAGACAGGAGCCAGGTGAGAGAGGTGCCCATAAAGGAGGGTATGCTTTGCTCTAGAGGCAACAGCAAGCCCAAGAGGGGAGAGAGGTGAACAGGGACAGCACACTGATCTAAATTTCCTTCCTTCCTTTTTTTTTTTTTTTTTGTGTTTGTGT
>NW_022900951.1:96360691-96365336 GCF_012274545.1 Fukomys damarensis
TTTTTTTTTTTTTTGTGTGTGTGTGTATATGTCTGGTAATGGGGATTAAATCCAAGGCCTTCACACTGAGTTATATCCCCAGCCCCTTTTATTTTATTTTGCAGGTTGATCTTGAACTTCTGATCCTCCTGCCTCAGTCTCCCAGGGTGCTGAGATTACAGGTATGAACCACCAAATCACTTTTATAAAACACTGCTCTGAGCCAGGTGCAGTAGCACATGCCTGTGATTTCAGCACTCAAAGGCTGAAGCGGGAGGTTCTCAAGTCTGGGGCCAGTCTGGGCTACATAGCCAGTTCAAGGCTAGTCTGGAGCACACAGAAAGACCCTGTCTCAAAAACAAGAAAAGAAAGGAATGGAAGGAGGAAAAGGAGGAGAGAGAGACAGACAGACAGAGACAGAGAGACACTATTCTGGCAGCAGAGGATAGGGAGGAGACTGAGGCAGGGAGATGTGAAGGACTTGTGTTTGGCAGCCATTTGGGTTAATTACATGGGTTCAAAGCCTACCCAGGCCAAAGAGAGAGGAGGAGGGATCTGAGAACCCTTAAATAAGTAACGTCAACAGGATGTTGCTGGGAGGAAGTTGAGCCCATGGGAGGTATCATGGATAATGGAAATCTGTTTTCTGGCTTGAATAATTGTGTACAGAGTCATAACATCCACTGTAACTGGGAATAAAGGTAGGACCCAGTCCGCGGCAGAGGACGAAGATGAGTGCCATTGTGGATAGTTGGGTTTGAGATACCTGTGGGACATGGAGGTGGGGGTGTCTAATAGTCACTTGGGCATAAAAGGGTTTCAGCAGCAGAGGTCTGAGCTGCTGAGACAAATACTAGCATCTTCTGCATGGTGACAGTGGAAGCCCTGCTCATGAATGAGATAGTGGACAAGAACAGAAGGCTAAGAATGGAAGCCTGTGGGATCTCTAAAGAAAGTAAGAGAGCTGGTTTGGTGACACCTGTAATCCCAGCACTCTAGGAGGCTGAGGCAGGAAGATCACAAGTTAGAGCCCAGCTTAGGCAACTTAGAGAGATCGTGTCTGAAAATTAAAAATAAAATGGGGCTGGAGATGTAGCTCAGTGAAAAGGCCCTGGGTTCAATCCCTAGTAGTCAGAAGAAAGAAAGAAACAAATAAAGAAAAGAGAACCAAGAGTCCTATAAATGAGGGAGGTGGAAAGGGTCACCAGAGCCAGAGGCACAAAAGTATCAAATATGACAGGGCTGAAAGGTCCAGGATGTGGCTCAGTGTTAGAGCGTTTGCCTATCTTATGTGAGGCACTGAGTTCCATCCCATCCCCAGCAACACACACACAGACACACACATAGGCTGGGCTGAAACAGGAAGGGAGCCATTTCAGCAGCGGTGGAGGCAGAAGCCAGAGTACAGCGGGCAGTTCAAGAAGCTTAACCCGAGAAGGGGAGGCAACAGCAGAGGCTAGAAGGGGACTCTGTATCAATGGAGGTTTTCCTTGACAGTGTTTGCTCAAATTTACATGCTGAAGAGATGTAGAAGTTGAAGCTGCAGAAAAGACAGCAGATAAGGGATGGAACCCAAGGCAGTGCGGGGAGCCTGACCTGAGCACGTGGCTGGGGAGGGAGTGGCCAAGGGGTAGACTCCCACCAGATCAGCCCGCAGGCTGTTTTTGAGAATGGTGGGGAATGACCCAGGCGGGACTGGGGACGGAAAAGCTGGGCTGCACGGCAGGTTCCAGCCGACTGCAAGCTCTGAAGTTAGGAGCTGGGCCCCGAGGCTGACCTTCGTGACACTGCTCAGCCTTCATGGGTCTCAGGGTAACTGGGAAGGGAGCAAGACCTGGGGCCAAGAGGCTCTCAAGGGCTATCTGCTGTGAGTCCTGAGCTCCCGCCGGCAGGGATCAGGGAAGCACACCGCAGTGTCCGCTGCGGGGAGGAAGAGGGCGCTATTGCGTTGACGTAGAACCAGTGGACCCGTAGCGTGCGGGTGGCTGATCACCTCCGGCTGCTAGAGTTCCGCTCTGTGAATTTATGCTGAATAGGGGGATAGCTAGGATTAGGGGCAGGAGGAGACTGCAATGGCTGTTCCGAGGGAAGAAGAGGAACTGACCCGGGATCTATAGCAGGACAGCCAAGTGGTGTTGGGGCCTCAAGTTGACACTAGAGAACAAATCATTTCAGCAGGCCCAAACTGTTTGAATTTCAAGCCCTCCTGGTCCTTGGCCACTTAGATCTGTACCCCCTCCCTTGGGTTTAGTTCGTTTATACCATGAAATATCTGTATTATTTAGACAAGAACGTTTTATGCGATCATGTTCCTAAATTCCCCGTTTTTTTACATAATTTCCTGAATAAGACTGAGATGCAAGGACATCAGTATATAATGATTATTTTTGTTACAACAAGCCAAAGAAGAAAAAAAGGAAACAAAGCTTTTGTAAATAAGAGGGCTTTGAAGAGGGGTTGAAGGGAGGAGAGGGGAATGGGGACAAAAGAAGAAACAAGATATATCATGTACACGAACAAATCCCCTATGAATGTCATCATTACGTATATCTAAAATGTACCAATAAAATTTTAAAAATGCAAAAAACACAATAGTTACTATCTAATATCAACAATCTTGCTGATGGTGAATCTTGCTGTGTAGATATTAAAATATTATAAACTGATTAGAAAATGATTGCAGGCTCGATGATGAAAAAAATAAACTTATCAATAAGCAGAAGAATAAAAATTACAGGAGTCAGGATTAAACCTGATTAGGAGGCAAATACAAAATATAGAAAATTACAAAGGAAAGCTAATTATGAAGCTACAAAGGAAAAAATGCTGCCGTAATGGTGAAATATAGGACAGGTGGCTCATCAGACACTACAGTGACAATAGGAAGGACACCACCCCATTAAATGAGCTTTTAAAATCCATACAGGAATTATATGGATGATCATTCAAAAACAATGCCTCACTGTTCTGATAAGAAAGGTCTTCATGCAAGAGGGTACAGTTATAATGAAAATTCACTGGGCTTGAAGTGTGGCCAGGTTGCCAACTGTGCCTTGCTCAACTATGAGTAACTATGTGCAAGTAACAACAACTTGCATAACTGGCAGTAACAATAAATCTCTTTGGGGAGAGAAAGAGGAAATAACCAATTGAGGAACAAAGCCAACATTTGAGATGTAGCCTCACCCTGCTTCCCTGCACAGATTTTGCCACCGGGCACATGTATCAAGGCTTCACTGCCCAAGCTATTAGCAACTCTAATTGTAGAAATTTTAGGAGGATGGCAGACCTATAGGGGAGCCATTTAGGAGGCAGTACCTTATTGCAACCTGAAACCACTCTAGATACAAGGAGAGTTGGTCCTCACTAATTCCAACTTTCAGGGAGAGATGGGGACACTCCCAGCTTCCAAGAGTGGATTGCTCCTCCCTCATCCCCAGTCTCAAAAACACACATACGTGTACACATGCACACAAAATGTACCAGTGACCTTCCAGAATCTGCAGTGATGGTACCTATGCCTTACCACGTTCCACACATCTACTCAGAGCTTTGTGCTCTTTACCTCATTTTTTCTGCTCAAGAACTCCGTGATCCCCATTTTATAGCTGAGGACACTGAAGTGTCCTTCATAAAAAGGTGAAGAGTTCTGCCTAAGATCACAGCCAGTAGGTGACAGAGGCAAGAAATAAACCTAGGTAGTCGGCTAGCAAGGTTGTACATTTCCCACAATGCTATGACGCCTCCCACTTTTTGAGGACTAGACCAATAATTCCTAACCATTGTTTCATCATAGACCTCCTGAAAATTCAGAGAAATCAATGAATCCTCTCCCCAGAAAAATGCCTGGAGGCTACTCTCACACCTGTTCACATGCACACAAGACATGTATGTTAAATTTCAAGGGGACTAGAGATTCCCCAATCCCATGCCAGAAAGCCTGTGGAGCCCTGCTTAAGAGCCTCTTTTGAAACTGATAGTGAAGAGGATTGTGAATGTTCCTAACAAAAAAGTGATAACTGTAGGAGGTGATAGATTCACCAGTTATCCTGATCTGGTCATTACACACTGCAAATAGGTATTGAAACATCACACCAGGGCCAGGGATTTAGCTCAGAGGTTCCACGGCCTGCCTCGCAAGCACAAGGTCCAGAGTTCGATTCCCCCGACACACAACAAAAAGAAAAAAAAAGAAATATCACACTGTACCCCATTAAATATGCACACTATGTGTCAATTAAAAATAAAAATTTAGGGGCGGGGAGATAGCTCAGGTATGAGGCCTTATCTAGCATGTGTGTGGCCCTGGGTTTGATCTCAAGCACTGCCAAAAAAATAAAAAGCACCCAAACAAAAAGAAGAACAAAAAAATATTTTAAACTGTTTGGTATTTACACATGTGTGACTTATTTATTTCACTTAGGAGTATATCTTCAATATGTATCCATTTTCCTATGAATGAATCTATTCTCTCGCTCTTTATGGCTGAGTAATATTCCATTTTATAGAAAAACCACAACTTCTTTATCCACTTTCCAACGGATGGGCAAATAGGTTGTTTCCAAGATTTAGCTATTACAAACTGTGCCGCTATAAACATGGGTGCACATATTTCTCTGTGATATGATACATGTGTAAATACCAAATAGTTTCCCTGGTGTGAATA
>NW_022900951.1:96367680-96391074 GCF_012274545.1 Fukomys damarensis
TAAACTGGGTGTGATGCCACATGCCTGTGAATCCCAGCACTCTGGGAGGCTGAGGCAGGAGGATCATAAATTCAAGTTTCCCTTAGGCAACTTAGCAAGACCCTGCCTCCAAATTAAAAAAAAAAAAAAACGAAAAGGACTGGTGACATAGTTCAAAGGCTCTGGGTTCAATTCCTATTATGCTAAATAAATAAACAAAATGAAAATTAGGTCTGCCCTTAAGATAAAAAAGCGCCTCTGCAGTAGGCTAGTCCACTTCATAAAGCAGCTCGGCCTTTACCCCACCTTGCTCATCACACTTCTTGCCTCTTTGGGAAGAGTTCATCCTCTCTGCTTAGAGCCTCCTCTCGCAGTAGACATTCAGAATACTCTGGCTTTGAAACCTGATATTAATAATGCCCTCACATTTTTCCCCAACATAGCAAGCCCACAGTATCACCTGCTGTGGCCAGCCCATCCCTGACTACAGAAAATAAACAAATTCAAAGATTGTCCAAAAGAGAACATGGCTGGAGTTGGGGCTGTGGCTCAGTGGTACAGTACATGCCAAGTATGCACAAGACCCTGAATTCAGTTAAGAGAGAGACAGAGGAAGGTACACACCTGTAATTTCAGTTCTCTGGGAGGCTGAGGCAGGAGGATCACAAGTTCAAGCATAACCTGGGCAAATTAACCACAAAACAAAAAAACAAACAAAAACTACTGATGCCAAGGGCTCCCCAAGCATTGCAACAGGTAAGAAGAGGAAATATAATCAGAAAAAAATACAAGAGAGCACAGATGACCAGGCATGGTGGCTTATGCCTGTAATCTCAGAACTTGGGAGGCAGAGGCAGGAGGATTGCTGCAAGTTTGAGGTCAGCATAGGCTCTATAGTACATTTAAGGTCAGCCTGAACTACATAGTGAGACCCTGTCTCAAAACAACAATAAAAAAAAAAGAAAGAAAAAAGAAGAAGAAGAAGAGAACACAGATGGAAACTTGCTTTGGGAGTGCAGAGGGAAGGGGTTTGCCAGTTTGACCTCCATCACCAGAAATTCAGTATATTTAAGCTGGTCAAGATTGCTCAGCAGTTTATGTGAGATTTGTAACTGAGCTCATAACAGGTGGGGAAACCACACTTGTAATTCACTCAATAAACAGATAGTATTTGGCATGTGTTTCCTTACCAAGCACTTATATGCCAGGCACTATTCCAAGCATGATACAAATATTAACTCACTTAATTTTCTTAATACAATGAGATAGGCACTTCTATTATCTCCATTTCCACAAGAGAACCTGAAGCACAAGAGAGTGACTTGTCTGGAGTTATACAGCTAGCAAGTGACACAGCTGGGATTCGAAGATTCAAACTCAGGCCTGCCCATGCTCTGAACTATGTTTGCAGCTAGTGTAATCCAGGAGCTTGTCTAGTTACTGACAAGCAGGAGAGACATGGTCTCTGCCTTTAAGGTGCTCATGTTCCAGAGTGATCAACAGGCAACTCCCTCACGGTATGACGAGTTCCAGGAAGCTGGGGATCTGGCAGGCTGAGACTGCCCTCCAGAGTGGGTGGGGTATGGGTTGAAGAAGAGATGTCAACAGGTTTCAGGGACTCCTGTCTCGGCCCTACTGTCAGAGAAACCAGAATAGAGGAAGCATTTCTGATGTAGGGCTTGCCCCAAAAGAAAACAACCTCCGACCCAGATTGATGTATCCCACAAAACTTCTTTCAAAATTGATGGGAGAAATAAGATATTTTCATAACAAAGAACACCTGAAGAAATTCATGACCACCAAACCAGCACCTCAACGTGTTCTGAAGGACATTCTAGAAAGAGATAATGAGGACTACAACTCCATGAACCTCAACAGAATGAAGCTACCAGGCAAGGCAAGCAATTAAACAGAGGGAAGAGAAAGGGGGAACCAACAACAGGAAAGTAACATGACAAGCATAAGTCACTACATATCAGTTATAACCATCAATGTTAATGGTCTCAATTCACCAAGCAAAAGGTACAGACTGGCAAAATGGATCAAGAAACAAAATCCAACAATATGCTGCATACAAGAAACACATTTAATTCAAAAAGAAATTCATAGGCTAGGCCAGAGATTTAGCTCTGTGGCACTGCACCTGCCTTGCAAGTGCAAGGTCCTGAGTTCGATTCCTTGGTACTGAAAAAAAAAGACTAAAAGTCAAAGGATGGAAAACAATATTCCATGCAACAGGAAACTGAAAAAAGCAGGGGTAGCCATTCTATTTGCAGACAAAGTGGCTTTCAAGCCGAGACTGATTAAGAGACATAAATAAGGTCACTACATCCTAGTAAAAGGAACAATCTAAGAGGAAGAGATGACAATCATAAATATATATGCATGAAATAGCAGCACATCCAACTACATAAAACAAATATTAAGAGACATAAAAAAATCCAATAAGCAGTAATACGATTATAATGGGGACCTCAATACCCCACTGTCACAAACAGACAGATCAACTAGATGAAAAATCAACAAAGAAATATCAGAACTGAACCAAACCTTTGAACAAATGGACTTAGTAGATGTCTACAGTGTTCCAACCCACAATATCAGAATACACATTCTTCTCAGCTGCACATGGGACATTCTCCAAAACAGACCACATACTAACTCATAGAACATGCTTAAGTAAATCCAAAGGAATTGAAATTATCCCATGCACATTATCAGATCATAGTGCAACGAAAATGGAAATAAATGGCAAAAGAAACCACAAGAACTTCATGAACACACGGAAATTAAATAACACCCTCCTGAACAACCAATGGGTCACGTGTGAAATTAAAGAAGAAATTAGACAGTTTCTACTATTAAACCAGTACAACATACCAGAACTTATGGGACACAATGAAAGCAGTTCTATGAGGAAATTTATAGTGGTGAATCCCCTTACCTGATGTAGGGTTTGCTCTTCTGCATAAAACCAAAAAGCTGTGAGCGTGTCTCATATCTGGGACTACAGGTGCTAGTGTGGTCACTCTCACCAGGGTATCAGACCCTACACATTTGCGTCCTCGTTGGTCTCCTCTTGCAGGGACTTTGAGGTTTCTGAGGGCAAGACTGAGGCCTGTGGCTTTTTTCTTTTTAAACATTTTAATTGACATATAAGAGTTATATTTATTTATGGGGTACAGTATTACAATTGAATACATGTATTCAATGTGTAATGATCAAATAAGAGCAATTAGCATCTCCATATTCTCAATTAGTATGTCTATGGGCTGGGGCCCTTCAAACTCTTCTCTAGGCCTGCACAGGCTTGGCACCTACTCAACACAAAGTAAATGCTTAATTTGCTCATTCAACTAATTATTTGTTGGTCATCTACCCATATTAACAGGAACTCTACTAGGCTCTGAGGTACAATACAGTACTGATCAAAAACACAACGGGCCAGGGATTTATCTCAGTGGTCCCAGTGCCTGCCTCATAAGCACAAGGGCCTGAGTTTGATCGCCAGTACAAAAAAAAAAAAAACCCACAACAAAAACCCATCCTTACTGAGCTTTGAGCTTATAGTACAGTGGGAGTGCCAGACAATAAACAAAATGAGCAAGAAAAATATGTAAGGTTTTATGGGAACAACAGAGCAAGAAAGGGGGCTAGGAGGGATGAGAAAGTGATAAAACTTTAGATACAACTGATTAGCAAAGTCCTCTCAAAAATTACATTTTCTCAAAGAAGATCGAGCCCTGAAGGAGGTGAAGGACCAGGTTATGCAAATACCCTGAGGAAAGCATTGCCAGCAGAGGAAACAGCAGCTACAGAGGCTCAAGGTGGGAATGTGCCTGACATGGTACAAGGCCAGGGAGGAGACAGCTGTGGCTAGAAGGGAGTGAGCTAAGGCGATCATAGTGTTGAGGTCAGAAGGAATGAACAAGTAAGTGTAGGGGCAGGCAAACCAAACTGGTATCACAGCCTGGAAGTCCTCCAAGTCCTGCCAGGGACCCATGGGGGAAGGCAGAGAAGAGGTTCCATTGGAATACCTGTTCATAACTCACATTCTCTCCAGCTCCACTCCAAAGGCTTCCTGGGAGGAAAGTAAGGGTGTTCCTCGAACCTTCTCCTCTTGCTCAATCAAGAATTAGGATTGAGCAGGGTATTTGGCTTAGTGGTTCCACTGCCTGCCTCGCAAGCAAGTTCAATCCCCGCTACCAAAAAAAGAATTAAGGTTGAGCTGGCAGAACAAGCTATAGAGAGTTGACCTATAGCAAGCATGCCTTGGAGAAACTAAAATGGAAGGCATGTTGACAATCTGTTCCCTCTGGTCCTTCTGAGAGAAAAAAACTCTTCTATTAGAATCTTTACACAGCTAATTTCTCTCAAAATTCTGCCTTTTCACCTTCTTAATAGCATACTCTGATATACACAAGCTCTTCTTTAGTCAAATATATCCATCTTTTCTTTTATGGTTAGTTTTTGTGTTTTGATTAAAAGGTCTTTTCATTTCCCAAAGATGGTGAGGGCATTTTGTTATTTCCTACTATTTTACCTTCCCCATTAGGATCTGCAATTTTCTGGGAGCTTTTGCAGTTAATGTGAGGCATGGGGTCAAGTTTTCTTTTTGCCATATGGATAGACAATTGCCCTAGTAAAATTTATTGGAAACAATCCTTTCCCTGTTTAACACCACTGGCACCTCTGTTATATATCTGGGGACTGCATACATGTGGGCCTATTTCTAGACTCCTCTGATTTTCCATTGGTTTATTTGTCTATCTCTTGGCTGATATCATACTGTTTTAATTACTTTCAGTATCTAGTAGAGCAACTCCTCTCATGTTCCTCAACAGTGTCTTAGCTAATCTTAGGCCTTTTCATCTTTTGTATACATTTAAATTAGCTTAAGTCCCTCCCCAGCACCACACAACCCTGTTGGGATTTTGACTGGGACCTGATTGAATCTGTAAGTTTGTGGAGAACCAATACTTTGAAGCTACTGAGTATTTCAATCCATGACAGTTTTCTCCATGTTTTATAATTTTCTATGTGAAAGCTCTATATGTGTTTTCCCAGATTCATCTCTAGAAGTTTTTATGCTATTTTTATTTTTTTCTCAACTGGACCTTGACTGATACAAAACACTCACTTCTCCTAGCTTTCAGTTGTGCTGTTTTCCTCCAACCTTAGCAGCCTTTTCAGTCTTCTTTGTTGATTTCTCACCTGTTTGTTTTTGAGACAGGGTCTTCCTATGTAGCCCAGGCTGGCAGCTTCCAGTGATCCTCCTGCCTCAGCTTCAGGAGTGCTGGGATTACAGGCATGTGCTACCACATTCTGCTTGATTTCTAATGCCAGAGGACTCAATTTTTGGACTTATTCTTATTGCTATCTATACTGTATTTTTTTTCCAGTACCAAGGATCAAAATCAGGACCCTTGTGCTTACCAGGCAGGTGCAGTGCCACCAAGCTACATCCCCGGCCCTTTTTTTGAGGAGGGCCTGATCCTATATAGCAGTGATGGCTAACCTTTTAGAGCTTTCAATGATACCAAATGCCAGCTGCAACACACACGCCATGAAGTCACCATCACTGCTATATAGGATAACATCTACATACTGACAACTCCTAAATTTGCATCTCTACCTAGATAGACTTCCCCAATGGAGCTCCAGACTGCACATCCAACTGCTTAGCTGACATCTCCACTTAGACAGCCAATAGGTACTTCAAATATAACATGACCAAAATAGTGCCGGGCTTTCCCTCAAAAGCTGCTCTTCCTCAGCTCGGTAAATAGCACCTCATTGTGCCCAGTTATTCTAGCCACAAATCAAGGGACTGCCCTTGATTCCCCTCTTCCCTCACTTTCCACATCCAATCTGTCCACTAGTCCTGGTAGTAAAACCACCCAGACACATCTCAGACCTGCTGGCCTTCCTTTCTACAAGGCTCCCTTTGCTCCTCTGGCCTAACCACTCCCTCTCACATGGATCACTGCTTCTGTCTCCTTGCTTCTATTCTTGCCTCCAGCAAAAAGTCATTCACCATGCAACCACTGGAAGGACATGAAGATATTAATCACATCCCATTACTTTTGCTTAACAGCCTCCAATAGTTATGCTCACTACATTTTTTTTTTTTGGTACCGGGAATCAAACTCAGGACCTTGAGCTTTCGAGGTAGATGCAGTGCTACTGAGCTAAATTCCTAGCCCTATGCTCACTACTTTTAAGATCCCAAATCCTTATTCAGGCCCGCAAGGGTCTATGCAGCTCGTTCCTCTGACTTCACCTCATGCTGCTCACTCTCACTCACTACAATCAATCTCAATGGCCTTCTTTCAGTTCTTCTATTCCTCTAACATGCTACACTTCTCCTTCGTTGGACCTTTGTACTTTGTAATGTCATCAGCTGGAACAGTTTCCCCGTGATCTTTTTGTTTTTGGAGACAGGGTCTTACTTTGTAGTTTAGGCTGGCCCTGAACTGACTATGTAGCCCAAGATGGTCTCAAATGCACAGTGATCCTCCTGCCTCAGCCTCCCAAGTGCTGGTATTACTGGTGTGTGCCATCATGCCTGGCTTCCCCTGATCTTTATGTGGCTGGCTCATTCAGATTCTTCAGATATTACATTTCTTAAATGGCTTTCCTCAGAGCCAGTCCCTGATTACCCATCATTCTCTATTGCACCATGCCACACTATTTTAACTGTTGTCTTTCTTCAATTTCTTGTCTATCACCCCTGCCCTCAAATGGTGAGCTGCTTTGTTCTCCACTGTGTCCCCAGCTTCTAGTGCAATATCTGGCACACAGCAGATACTCAATATATACTAGATGAAAGACTAAAGGGTAGTAGATTAAACTTGAGCAAGAAGAGAGCACCTTCTCTCTCCAGACTGCAAAAACAAAAGGAGAGAAGCAAATGAAAGCATCTAAGTATGCCTCTAAGTTCTTGGTACTCTGGAAAGGGAGATCATATACTGAGAAAGTCTTGCAGGGAAAGGCTTCAAGAAAATGGCTCCAAACTGGGCGTGGTGGCTCACGCCTGTAATCTCAGTACTCGGGAGGCTGAGGCAGGAGGATCACTATGAGTTCAAGACCAGCCTGGGCTACCCAGTGAGTTCCAGAGCAGTCTGAACTACATAGTGAGACCCTGTCTCAAAAACAAACAAAAAAAAAAAAAAAAAAAAAAAAAAGAAAAAGAAAATGGCTCCAAATTGTTCAAGGGAAATAGAAGAGAAGGCCAAAATATAGAAGAACAATAGTTGTGTTGAACAGCCATCAGACACCAGAACCATAAATTCAGTGTCAAACATCCACTTATTTACAAGACTATGTCTACAAAACTATTTGGGTTAAAAGATCAGAGAAAACTGATCATAGGACTTTTTTTTTTTTTTGAGACAGGGTCTCACTACATACTTCAGGTTGGTCTGTTGCCCTTGAACTCTGCCTCAGCCTCCTGAGTGCGGGAATTACAGGCATGTGCCTCCACACCCAGCTTTGTAGGGCTAATTCTAAATTGAGAGTTTAGAGAATGGATATTACAGCAACAAAAGGAAGTTAAGATTTATAACAGCACTAGAAAAAAATGAAATACCCAAGTATAAATTTAAACAGAATATCTGCAGAACCTGTACTCTGCAAACCATCATCAAAACACTAGGCCAGGGATTTAGCTCAGTGGTTCCACCGCCTTCCTCGCAAGTGCAAAGACCGCACGCAGTTCAATCCCCGGTATTAAATAATAATAATAATAATAATAATAATAATAATAATAATGATAATAATAATAATAATAATAATTATTATTATTATTATTATTAATCTGAAAACAAAAACAAAAAACACTGGTGACAGAAATTAAAGATTAAAATAAATGAAGAGATATTTCATGTTCATAGGTCAGAAGACTCAATATCATTAAGCTGTCAATTTCCCCAATGTTGCTACTGGATTGCTACACTGTTGTCTCATGGTGGTGAGGGAGGATGGAGGATATAGGATATAAGCAAATTTATTTAAAAGATGGAAAGAAAAGGAAGTAAAGCTCTCGCTAACCAGGAGGGGGTTCTGAGCAGGGCACCCAGGACGGTTCTTTGTCTAGGGACTTAAAAGGGTTTAGAAGGGCGCTTGGGTGTAAGCAATATAATCTCTACCCTTGAGTAGACTATGTATTTTTTAGGATTTAATTAATCTATACAGTGTTCACATAGTGCCCATGCAGAGCCCATGCCTCACTGAGCCAATGACCTCGCTGATCAGGCTCTGATGAGGTCCCAGACAGCAGAAGGACACCTGGAAGATGTTTTTGTAAGATCCCTGGAGGGGCGCGACTAAGCAGACTCTATTTTGGGGCTTTTTGGCTCCACTTTGGGGCTGCTCTCCTTACTGCCTAATAGAATTTTCACTTTTGTTTCATTAATTTTTGTTACAATGTGATTTTTAGATTTTACATAGCTCCCATCAAAATCCCAGAAATATTGAACATACCAAACTGATTCTAAAACCTGTATGGAAAAGCAGAAAAACAAAACAAATAAAAAACTAGAATAGCCAACAATAACTCCACAAAAGAACAAAGTTGGAAGAATCACACTACCTGATAACAAAATGTTAAATAAACTACAATAATCAAATTAAGACACTATATAATAGCCAGGCATGAGGGTACATGCTAGTTGTCCTAGCTACTTTGAAGGTTGAGGCTGAAGAATCACTTGAGTCCAGAAGTTTAAGGCCAGGCTTGGCAATATAATAAGACACCCTCTCTCCTAATATGAAAATATAAAAAGGGCTAAGGATGTAGCTCAGCGGTGGAGCACATATTTAGCATGTGTAAGGCCCTGGCTTTGATCTCCAGTACCACGAAGAAACACAGTATATTGGTGAAAGAACAGAAAATGAACAAAATAAAAAATCCAAAATTACGGTGAACAGATTTCTTTCTTCAGTACTAGAGATTGAACCCATGATCTTAGCACCAAGGTACATCCCAGCCCTTTCTATTTTTTGAGACAAAGCCTTGTTTAGTTGCCCAGGTGGGTCTCAAACTTGTGATCCTCTTGCCTCAGTCTCCCAAACTGCTGGGATTACAAGCCTGTGCCACAATGCCCAGCAAGATGAAGGGATTTTTGACAAAAGTACAAATGAAGTGAAGAGAGGAAGGCCTTTTCAACAAATGGCATTGGAATCATTGGACACCTGTAAGCAGCAAAACTGATACACAACTCACGCATTATACAAAAAAACTTGAAATGAATTATAGACCTAAATGTCAAATATAAGACTTATTGAAGAAAATCTTTATGATCTTGGGTATGGAAAGGCACTCTACTTTGAGAATGAAGACAAACCATATTCTGGGTCAACTTGCAAATCACTTGTCTGATAAAGGACTAATAATCTTACTATGTCAAGAACCCTTCACACTCAACAATAAAAACTGAGTGGAAGAGCCAAGTGTCATGCTGCATGCCAGTAATCCCAGGATTTGGGAGAATGAGGCAGGACTGCCATGACTTCACACTTGAGGAAAAGAAAAATAGTATAACATTTTCTCAACAGACGGTGCTACCCTCATATGGGGGATCCTAGAGGATGTTGTATATTGCAAAAAATCCACTACACTGACAACCCTTAGAGAAGGAATTGAAAATGCATGTGCAGCAATCTCAGTGAGCAAGGTTACCCAAGCAGCAGTCCGCCATGCTAATAAATCTCTGGAAGCTAATGGCTACCACTTCAAGCACCTCTTGTAATTGTTTGGCCAAAGGTACCTTGTGTTAATCTCATGATATCGCAATAAATTTACTATTAAAATATTTATACAAGTTTTTCTTTTCCTGACGTGTGTATCCTTTTTTTTTTTTTTTTTGGTGGACTCTGTATATAGCAAGACCCTGTCTCAAAAAAAAAGAAGAAGAAAAAAAACAAAAAATGGGTGGAAAATCTGAAGAGGCACAATGCCAAAGAAGATAGATGGAAAATTAGCAAATAAAATGTTCATAATAACAAAAAAAGTAAGCTGTTATGGCTTATCTCTTATGGACTCATAGGTAGGAGGTCTTTTGGGAAGTGACTGGATCATGAGGGCATGATAGCTAACTGTGATATTGGGAGGTGAAGCCTGGCTGGAGAAGGTGAGTTACTGGGGCATGACCTGGGAGGGTCTGTCTCCCTCTCACCTCCCTTGATCTCTGCTCTGCTATGAGCTGTTTCTCCTCTGCTGTGCCACCCTTCCTTGCAGCCAGCTGACTATGGACTGACACCTCAACAAACTGAGTCAAAATAAACCTCTCCTCCTTCAAATTGTGGGTGTGTTGGGCATTGTGCCCTAGCGAGGTAAAGAAAGACATTAAGAAGCCAATTAAAAATGGGCAAAAGATTTTTTTCTATGAAATGGGCAAAAGATTTGAATAGACATTTCCCCAAAGATTATCTACAAATGGCTAGGAAGCATATGAAGAGTTTCAACATCACTAACCATTAGAGAAATGCAAATCAAAAGCACAAGACAGCACCTCATACTCATGAAAAGGGTTGAAATCAGTAAGCATTGATCAGGATGTGGAGAAACTAGAACCCTTTTTCATCATTGGTAAGATTTTAAAATGGTACAACTGCTGTGGAAAACAGTAGGAAGTCTTAAAAAAATTTAAAATAGGACTATCTGCAAAAAGAATTGAAATCGGGTCCTCCAAGTGATAACTAAAACACCCATATTCAATGCAACAATAACCACAAGAGCTAGGAGGGGGGAGCAACCCAAATATCCATCAATAAATGAATAAACAAAATGTATATATACATACAATGGAATACCGCTCACCTTTTAAAAAAGGAGAGCTTGGCACATACAACATAAACACTGAGGATATTATGCAAGTGATTTCACTTTGGAAGTATCTAAAGTAGTCAAATCCACAAAAACAGAAATTAGAATAGTAGTTACCAGGGTTTGGGGGAAAAGGAGAGCTGTTAAATGTCTTAGACAAGTTAGCATCTCTATTGTTTGAGATAGTGTCTCAGTATGTTACCCAGACTGGTCTCAAACTCCTAGGCCAATGGTGGCCAATGCTGCAACAGGATATTCATATCAATGAAAACACTAAAAGGTTCAGCATCACTGTCCCAGGCTCAAGCAATCCTCACAAGTGCTGGGATTATTGGCACTACATCATATCCGGCAAGATGAGTTAGTCTTTAAAAAGCTTTTCAAGTTGTCTTAAACAATGAAGTTATACTTCAATATGTCACCAAGTATCACAGTGGGAATATTTCATATTTTAATATAAAAAACAATAGCCAGGCAAGGTGGTTCTACCTCATAGCATTATTATGTTGTTTAGACCTATAAAGTGCTTTCCACAGTACCTGATACATAGTAAGTACTCAAGAGCCAGGGATTTAGCTCAGTGGTACTGCCACTTGCCTTGCAAACACAAGGTCCCAAGTTTGATCTTCAATATGAAAAAAAAAAATTGTAAGTACTCAGTAAGAATAGCTAGTATTACTGTTGCTATTATTTTTACTATTTTTCTTTATTGCTACTAATAAAATAGTCACTCTTCAGAAATAAAAACAAAACAGGTTTATAGAAAGTGAGAATACAATGATATAATGGTATCAATGAAAGGAGGTTGAGATCAGAGAATGGAATACTAGATTTCCAAGGTGGTATAGATATTCAGGCTGTGGTCATGAGAGTCTGTAGCTGCAGTGGAATAAAAGTAGAGGTTACTGTTTCGGGTTGAGGTTGAGAAATTGGAGAGATCATGGCTGGTCATCCACACAATGGTTAATTCTCTCTCAGAATGAGGTGGAGGGGAGGACTCAGCTGCAAAGACCTCACTGGATGCAGGAGAACAGCTGGGAAGATGGTAACACAGTCCCACTCTGGGCCTTCCTAGGACATCACCACTCTTTTGCTAATTTCTTGCTAGCTCACATCTACACATCCTCTAACCTATTTTTCCCTGCAAACAAGGATACCAGATAAAAAGCAGAGAAAAGAGCCCTACTATTTCCCAGCAGCACATCACAAGCAGACAATGGGCACTTAACTAAGTACAGTTTACTGCAGATAACATACAGGCGAACAGATTAAAATGTGGATACAAGCATGTGAATTGATGACACTAAAGCAGTGTGACATGAACTAATATTTATACATATAAACTTTGCTTCAAAGAGCAAATGTATAATAAAAGATACTCAAGGCTGGGAATTTAGATAAGTGGCTCTCCACCTGCCTGACAAGCACAGGGGCTGAGTTTGATCCCTGGTACCGGAAAAAAAATTTAACATTTTTAAAAAATAAAAGAAATTTAACAGATCATTTCCTTTATCTCAGCATCTATAAGGTCTCCCACCCATCTACCCACACAGAGAAGCAGTACTTCTAGGTGCAGATTAGATGGTGGCTCCCTTAGGCTACTTATTAATTCAAAACTAAGCTATATTCTACTCCCTCACTGTAATCTGGCTATCTGGCTTTTCTTTTCTTTTTTTTTTTTCTTTTCTTTTGTGGTGCTTGAGATGGAACTCACAGCCCCACACATACCCAGCACGTACTCTACCACCAAGTTCACCCCCAGCTCTATGGTTTTCCTTCTTCAGATATAAAGTTTGATATGGTGTGGCTCACCTACAGCTCTAATATTTCTAATATACATTTTGGCTTTTAATGTTCTCTGCTGACAGTAGAAAGATTCAAACCATACACAATTCTAAGAGCCATTCTAAGACCAGAGACAGAGACAATTAAAAGGATCTTACTTTTTATTTCAAATTTAACTCATGCCACTTTTCTCTATGACATGCTATAGTATTTTTTTTTAATTTTAAACATTTTATTAACTTTGAAGAATAATAACAACCATTTTAGAAACTAGAGATATTTGAACATTATCTATTCATAGTTTCTATGCAGTTGAAGTTTATATCAAATGAACAAAAAATACTATAGAAAAATCTATATAGAAAAAGATACAGAACAATCTATTGAACAGAAAGCAGGTCAAATGGACTCATAGAC
This sequence comes from Fukomys damarensis, assembly GCF_012274545.1. Taxonomy (NCBI): domain Eukaryota; kingdom Metazoa; phylum Chordata; class Mammalia; order Rodentia; family Bathyergidae; genus Fukomys; species Fukomys damarensis. Next base: position 96,380,690 of record NW_022900951.1, read on the forward strand.
TCAGACCTTTTTTTTTGTACCAGGGATCGAACTCGGGTCCTTTAGCTTGCAAGGCAGGCTGCAGAACCACTGAGCTAAACTCCCGGCCCTCAAAGACCTTATGGAATATAGGAGAATCAATGGGAAGCAACATAGAGCCTTCTCCTGCGGCATAAATAGAAACCAGTCCACATAAACAAGAAATTATTTTTCTTCTTAACCTAAATGCTTGCCTCTGGTCCAGGCTCAGAGCAAGGTCTTGGTCATTTCAACTGGTTGTCAATCAAAGTCCCCCCCTTCATTTTCGCTTTCTTGGCTTCTAGTTCTGCCTGGAAAAAAAAAAAAGCATATGCCTCAATACATCAAATGAAATCCTTCTATTTCCTTCCTTATTTCAACTACCCACTTCTCCCTTAATATAGTGTACAAACTAGAAGTGGTTCTAAAAGCCTTATGCATCTCCAGCAACCTTTCTGATATTATAACAAAGAAAATGGTATTTGTAGGTCAAATATATTCATAGATAAATATATGAGACTGTGAACCAAGACAATGAATAAAAGGATTCTACGAGCTCCAGAACTTCCAAAGTGCTGAGGAAGCCATATCATGGCATATTACTGCCCTATCCTTCGAAGAACAGGAAAAATACCATTCCAGAACAGTGCTACTTAAAATTGTGTGCTCCGTAAGTCCATGCAACATGTATAAAAAAATGAAAGCAAATATTTTATTCATTCACTTATTTCTTTATTTTTGGTTTTTGAGACAGGATCTCACTATGTAGTTGAGACTGACCTGGAACTCACTATGTAGCCCAGGCTGGTCTCAAACTCACAGTGATCCTCCTGCCTCAGTCTCCCAAGTGCTGGGATTACAGGCATGCACCACCATGCCTGGCTTGAAAGTAAATATTTTAAAACCTGTATAACAATAAACAGAGTAAAAATAAAGGAAAATAATACAAATTGAAAACTGGGGCCTGGAGGTGTACACCTATAAACCTAGCTACACAGGAAGCTGAGGCAGGAGGATCACAAGTTCTAGGCTAGCCTGGGCAACTTAGGGAGATACTGTGTCAAAATAAAAAAATTTAAAAATTGGCTGGGGATGTAGTGCAGTGGTACAGCATACCTGGGTTTCATCCACAGTGCCAAAATATAAAATTAAATTAAAAATAAAAAACACAGGCCAGGCATGGTGGCACAGGCCTGTAATCCCAGCACTCGGGAGGCTGAGGCAGGAGGATCACTGTGAGTTTGAGACCAGCCTGGGCTACATAGTGAGTTCCAGGTCAGTCTTAACTACATAGTGAGACCCTGTCTCAAAAATTAATTAAAAAAAAAAAGACAGAGATGTAACTCAATGGCAGGACACTTGCCTAGCACATACAAGCCCCTGGGTTCAGTTCCTAGAATTTAAAAAACAAAACAGTTGAGGTCAATTCATTTTTTACAAATTAAAAATATACAAATTACAACATTAGATATTAAAGAAAAAGAAAGCACTGATCTTTCATCTTAGAAAGCTTGAGAAGCACTGCTCTCAAGTGCGACAAGGTAAAAAGCAGCAACCAGGCTCTAACACATCACCAAAGATCCACTCCACTTATTAGAAGAGACTGGTATACATTTTGATGAAGCATCAATGTCTGAGTCTAATGAAATATTGTAAGTAAATGATCAAAAAAACCCCAAATGTCATCACCATCATATAAAGAAGTACACACTCTAAGATGAGCCTATTAATAACACAGAAAATTACCAGGTACCACCAAGTAACACTACTGTCCACTATTCCTTCCTGGAAGAACACCCAGGAACCCTGACATTTAACTCCCCATCTTGACCTTGAACTCTCAACAAATAGCAGATTAAAATACAGTATCATCCTAGGGAGGGATTTTATTATGTATAGTTTTTAGAGATGGGGTCATGCTATGCAGTTCAGAGTGACCCTGAACTCACTATGTAGCCCCAGCTGTCCTTATACTCATGGCTCTCCTGCCTCACCCTCCAGACTACTGGGATTATAGGTGAGGGCTATTTAACAAGTATTCTCATTAACAGCCTAGATCTTGCAGTCAGAACCCATCCCCAAAAGACTTCTTAAAGGATTTCTTTGCTGGGTAGCTGTTCACAGTAAGAAAGCCCAACAGTGTAGCCCGGCATCTATCTACCCATGGCACTCACCAGCTCTTGCAGTCGTCTCTTGCTCATGCTTTTACGCTCCAGCTGTTTCTCAATCACTTTGACATTTTGGGCATACGAATCAGCAACTTCTCTCTAAAGGAAACAGCAGCATCCTTAAACCAGTACTCTCACCAAGGAATCATAACAAAGGCCATGGTAGCAATTTATGCTATTCAAATCAAGCAGTTGTTACCAAAATGGCAAGTCTGTTCTCTTTCAACTCTTCATTTGTCAATAATCCAAGAGAGTTCAGATTTCAAGCAAAATCATTTTTAAAATTATAAATCATATATGTTGGGTTTTTTTTGTTTGTTTGTTTCATTTTGTTTTGTTTTTGGTACTGGGGACTGATCTAGGACCTTTGCACTGAGCTATATCCCCAGCCCTTTTCATTTTTTATTTTGAGACAGGATCTCACTAAGTCACTAAGTTGCCCAGGCTGGGCCTGAATTTGTCACCCTCTGCCTAAGCCTGCCAGAGTGCTGGGATGATAGGCATGCACCACCACATCTGGCTTCTGGTCACATCTCTCCATAAATGACATTCTACTGAAGAACCAGAAAGGTACTTGCTGCTAGTGCTAAGGACAGACTCACAAACCAACAGAGCTGGACTAGAAAAACACCTGAAGTCATTAGTCCAGAGGTTTTTACAATTTGCTTTGCTTGCTTTTTTGTTTGTTTGTTTTTGTTCAGTGCTGGAGCTTGAACCCAGGGCCTTGCACATGCTAGGCAAGTGCTCTACCTCTGAGCTACATCCCCCATAGTTCAGGGGTTTTTAATTGAAGAGATGAACTGGATCCAAGTCCCTTGTTCTCATTCTACAGATCTTCCTGAGGTCCAGGGAAGCAGTTTCTTCCTAGGAGAGCAGAGCTTGAAAGCGAAATCTCTAATTGTTTTGCTCCGCAGAGAGGCTAGCGATCTAGAGTTCCCATTCCTCCCATACCCAATTCCCGCTTCCTAGAGAGCAAAACCACTTACAGCCTCAATCTCCTCTTCTTCTTCATCAATAGTAGACACAGTTGACAGAGCTGAACTTGCCCATGTCCTTAGTCCATTTGATCATCATCACCTGAAGCCGCAGGATGAGGAGACACTCTAGTTCATCCCAACGGATCCATGAGCCATGTGTGAGTGTGCACGTGCGCATGCCTGTGAGGAGGGCTGAGGGAAGTGGGTGGAACACCTGCCTACCTCTTTGGGAACATTACTTATCTGAAAGTGCCAATGCTTCTATTTATTTCATTTTGTCTAACATTTACCATCAAGAATTTTAAAGTACATTTTTAAATGAGCCTAATTCATTCAGTGTTTAACTGTTCACACTAGAAAAAAGTTTTGAAGGAAATGAAAATAAAAACCTTATCAGGCAATTGTGGAAAAGAAAAAAGTACAAATAAGAGGTGCTGTAATTCTGTAACATATGCTTAGACACAATAACGGCATTCTCTTGATTAAACAACGAATCCATTAAGAGCAGTTTCTTGTGTATTATATCCTTATTTAAAAATCTAAGACTAACTCTATGGCTATATTAAGCAGTCTTCTTGGGTATGCATCTCCTTTAATGATAATTACCTTCTTGGGAGGCTCTTGTTTCTCAGTATATATATTTGTTTTCCCAAAACCCTGGCCACACTTCATCACTGCTCCATCTATAATGAAGGTCACGGAAGCATCCTTCAGCTGGGACTGGTAGAACACTGGGAGTCCACACCTGCAAACGGCAAAATGAATCTCTGGGAAGCCCTCATTCCAAATCCCCAAACAGTGATCTGCAAAGTGTACTTAGACTCTGGGAATGTTGTAGTTTGTGACATAAACTAATGATCAGCTCTTCGCCATCTTTCTTTTGTTTGTTTTTTTGAGACAGGGTCTCACTATGTAGTTGAGACTGACCTGGAACTCACTATGTAGCCCAGGCTGGTCTTGAACTCACAGTGATCCTCCTGCCTCAGCCTCCCAAGTGCTGGAATTACAGGTGTGCGCCACCACGCCCGGCTCTTCGCCGTCTTTTATAAAATAACCTGACAGGCATCACCTGCATCACTTAGGATATTGTTAAAATTGTTGATAAGATTTCTAGGTTTCTCCCAGAAGATCCTACTTCAGCAACTGTAGGGGTGAGGCATGGGAACCCACCATTGTAAACAAGCTCCCAAAGTGATTCTTACTAGATAAATTTTAGTTTATCTAGTTTATCTGGCTGATTGCTTTGCAGTCAAAACTGCTACAATTCTTCCTAGGCATCTGAGTAACTGGCTTGGGCATTTTGTCTAGATTTTTTCAGTTTTGTTTTAGAAATGAAGAAACATAAAGGCCCCACTGTAGTAGGTGCCAAACCAACCCATGCAGTAATTGCCAATTTCTTTGGGGGCCAATATTATATTTTTTGAGGTGAACAACATAGAACTACAAGAAAGGATAAAACCAATTTCACCCATTTAGTATGTATGGGGGCTAAAATAACTTATCCACTTCCCCTGCTTTAATTCTTCTAACCTGAGTCTTTTGGCAGTCAAGATGTAACTATATCAAAACTGAATTTACTATAGTTAAATATTTTCACTATTACCAACCTAAAGTCAGAATTATACATACACTTTTGCCTTAAATGATAACTCTTTAATAAGACTCTTAGGTCTGTGATCCCATAATTGACTTTATAAATAGCTCTGGACTAAATTATACTATGTTACATTTACCATATGCCCCAGTCTATTCTACTCCAAAAGAAAACAAACATTTGCTCTAAGATTTATACTAGAATGTTCACAGCAGCCCAAACCAGAAATAACTCCAATGCTCTTCAATGAGTGAATGGGTAAACAAACTGTGATACAAAGGAATACTATTCAGCGACAAAGAGGAACAAATGATTGACACACAAACCAACCTGAATGAATTCCTAAAACATTATACTAAATGTTAAAAAGCTAGGTACAAAAGATACATATTGTACTTAGTAGAACACATATGTAGAATTTATATAAAATTTTAAGAAAGGCTAACCCATAGTGATAGAAAGCAGTTCCTAACAGAAGAGAGGAGCAGGGCCGGGGATTTAGCTCAGTGGTGCCACCGCCTGCTTTGCAAGCGCAAGGTCCAGAGTTCAATCCCTAGTACCCCCGCGCCCCCAAGAAGAAAGGAGCAGAGAAGGAGACTGGCTGCAAAGGATACAGGCAATACTAGAAATTATTAATATCATGATGGTGAAAATGTTATATGACTATACTTTCATTAAATTGTATGCTTAAAATTGGCAACTGTTTTGTTTTTGAGAGAACAAAACAATTTTTTTGTTTTGTTTTTTGGTCTAGGCTGGCCTTGAACTCACTATGTAGCCCAAGTGGCCTTCAATTTGCTGCTGTCCTCCTGCCTCAGCCTCCCGAGGGCTGAGATTAGAGGAATTAACTATCATGCCTGGCAAAAAATGGGCAAATTTTATTACATATAAATTATATCTTAGTTTTTAAAAATTATACTGTGCTAAATATTTGTTTCTGTGGTCAGTTGGTCAAGGATGTAACTCTGACTTCTCCCCCCACCTCTTCACCAAATGTTTATTTGAAAAGTGTGGGGTAAATGGGTATTGGAGAAAACAGCTCTGCAGAATGAACTTGGGCTGAATAATGAGAAAGACGGTAAAAGAAAAAAATAAAAGTACATGCTGTGTCTGAGAAACACTACATGGGCTATTGCGCAAACTCATTTATGATAGCCTTGACGAGTCTCCTGAGGAAGTATATTAGTATTTGGTTTGAAGGCACTTGAGAAGGACAGAGACATAATAAAGAATTACATCCAAATATTATTTTCCTAACAAATTACGCCTCTATTTGTCTAGGCTTGGAGAAACCCATACTGATCACACTTACTTTGTACACTTCTTCCTGTATTGTCGTTCAATGCCTTCAGGCCTGCACAGAAAATGGAAGTTAAAAAATAAAAAGGTAGGAGCAAATCTCACAACCTATCAACCTTACCATCTCATTGCTATACATACTAAAAAGACCTTTCAAAAAGTTTTCATTTCATAAATGAATTGGTTAAATATGTATGAAATTTAAAGGTCCACCATTCCTTCCTTCCTTCAACAAGCATTTATCGAGCCCTTAATATGGGTCAGGCATCTCCCTGACAGAGGAGAAAGTAGAGGAGCAATACAGAGTAGCAATTATAGTTGTAGTAACAACATTAATAGCAGTACCACTTCTATAATCAGCTACATCTGTGGATTCCACAAACCATGCATGAATCAAAAATATTTGAAAAAATTGTGTCAGTAATGAACATGTACAGATTTCTTTTCCTGTCATTACTCCCTAAAAATACAGTGTAACAATAACTGATACAGCATTTACATTCCATTAGTATCATAGGTAAAGATGATTTAAAGCAAATAGTAGGATATGAGTGGGTAATATATAAATGCTATGCCTTTTTTACATAAGGGGCTCAAGCATCAGCAGGTTTTTGTGCCCGCAGGAGGCACTGGAACCAATCCCCCACATACACGGAAGGACAACTATGTAGTTTCTACCATATTCTAGAAGCTATTCTAAAATATATGCAGTTATTGACTTATTTAATTCTTACAACGATGCTGTGAGGTAGGTCATATTATTATTCCCATTTTATAGATGAGGGAACCTAAGCACAAATTTCCATAATTTGTACAATGTCATAGTGCTAGGAAATAAAGGAGGTTGAATTCAAGCCCCACAGTCAAGCTCAAGAGTTCTCACAATACTGCCTTAGATAATCAATGCATAAATAAAGAGCTCAATTCCATCCACCAGTTGCTTAATAGAAATCTGAGTACAAACTCATCCTTGATTCTTCTGCTCTCATATCTCACATTTGTTTCACCATCAAATCCAATGGATTTTATCTCCAAGTTTGTTTGGTTTTTTTTGCAGTGCTGGGGATAGACTCCTCCAAGGCCTCACACATGCCTAGGTGGAGGTACACCCCCAGCACTTTTAAAATTTTATTTTGAAATAGGCTGTCACTAAATTGCTCATGCTGTCCTCAAAGTCATGAGCCTTCTGCATCATCTTTCCAAGTAGCTGGCCAAAAATAAATAAAGAAAAGCTGAACCCACCTCCTTTTCCATCTTCCTGCCCTGTTACCAATTCCCTAGACTATTATAACAAATTCCTGATTGGTCTCATTTCCCCCTTGTTTCAATTATTCAATAGTCAATATATGTACACAGTACACATATGAATATAAAATGAAAAGCAAATAGCCTTTCCACTTATTCTCTACAAACCTGGTTCCCCTCCTCAGAGGCAAAACATTTCTGTTTTTCTGTGTTTATCTCAGAGACAGTCGACGTATACATAAGCAAAATAACCCTGACAGGTATATATAAGTCAAGCACTGTACATTTTTTGTGGTAGGAAGTAATACTAGGGACTGAACTCAAATCTTCACATGAAGCTACATTCACAGACATGTTTTTGTTGTTTGAGATAGTTAAGTTGTCAAGCCTAGGTTCACACTTGCAATCCTCCTGTCTCAGCCTCCCAGAATACTAGGATTTCAAGCATGCACCACCACACTTAGCTTCTGGAATTTTTTTTGCATGAGGGAGGTAGTGCTGGTGATGGAATCCAGAGCCTTGAAATGTTCAACAAGCACTTTACCATTAAGCCCAGTACATAAAGAATGTTTTTCCTTTTTTTTAGATGCATCTACCGTATTTTACACTGTTTTCTACCTTTTTAAAATCATTTAACATGTATCCATTTTTCCAAAGCATACATATATAGGGCTGGGGATTTAGCTCAGTGATGCCACCACCTGCCTCACAAGCGCAAGGTCCTGAGTTTGATTCCCGGTACCAAAAAAAAAGTCTGTGTGTGTATGTGTATATAATATGTATGCACACACACACACACACACACACACATATACACACACACAGATATGCACACATATAAATGGTTATTCTACACCAATAAATAAATAACTACTCTTCTTTACAAGAACTCGTATTCCTCTACATGCAGAACCAAAATGCCTTTTACCCGTTGGATAAATTCCTAGAAGGGTGTACATTTTAACTCGGTAGATAGTGTCAAATCACTATAGAACTTGAACCAATTTATACTCCTCCCACCCATGTGTTTAGGGTTGTTTCCCTACAATACTGTATGCTATTAAACTGTATTCTTGCCAATCTCATATGTGAAAAATGAGATCTAATTTCTTTAAGAAAACGTTTCATTAATAGCCATTTGTATTTTTTGTGAACTGTCAATTCATATCTTTTGTTTATTGAATTACTTTTTAATTTTATATTAAGGAGACTTACCAGTGTTAAGGGGCCTTATAAATATTTCTTTCTATTTGTTATTTGCCTGCTATTTTTCCATCATGTGGAAATTGTAGATTTTATTATCAAGGCAACCTTTATTTCTTTTTTAGTATGTATGTCATAGCTAGTTAAATCTTCCTCACTCTGAATTCATATCTAAAACAAAAACTCTTAACCACTTATTCTAAAATCTGTTTCTACTACTGTCTTACTTCAAATCGTTGTCTATATACTGCAGAGGTTAGTGTAACTTCATCAGGCATCTGAAATAAGATCTAAACTCCTTCCCATGGCCTACCAGGCACCAACTGAGTGTATCACTGGGTCCCTGCCTCGTCTCATTCAGTGCCTCCTTCCCTTCCTCTGCACCAGCCACACCAGTCTTCCTTCTACTCCTTGAACAAATGCACACTTTCTAACCAGTGGCCATTCACATGTACATGCGCTTCCCTCTGCTGGAATGCTCTCACCATGCCACCATGGCCAACTCATTCTCATCTTTCTTGGGCTCACTTCACATATAACCTAGTCAGAGGCCTTCCCTGACCACTTTTTTCTAAGAGAATCTCATGTGATTCTATATACCAGGCCTTTGTTTCATTCATATGGCTTTCTAAATCATAATCACTTGCTTTTTCTGTTTATTAATTTTCTGTCATCCCATCCATGAAATCAAAACTTGGACTGCTGCATCACCCTATCCCTAAAGCTGACCAGCATCAAGGATACAAAGCATGTATGCAATAAACAGTGGTTGAATGAATTCTCTTAAGAATTCAATTTAGGGGCCAGGGATTTAGCTCAGTGGTGACACCACCTGCCTTGCACGCACAAGATCCTGAGTTTGATCACCGGTACCAAAAAAAAAAAAAAAATCAGTTTAGTGAAGACAATTACAATCAAGGAGGTAAATTCTTACATGGAGGAATATGTAAGGAGTAATGGCAACACAGAGGTGGGAGCACCAAAGTCTTTTAGGCTATCAATGGAAGGCTTCATGTTGATAGTCCTGATAGAAAATGGCATTTCTGACAGAGGGAATACTATACATAAAGGTAAAGCAGCACAGCACATTCTGGGAATTACAGTCTACTATTATTGGGACTTCAAAAAACCAAGAATTTACTATTAATCTTACAAATATAAAATAATTGTAAGGATATACCATGCACAATTGTATGACAACAAATTAGCCTAGAATAAATGAACAAATTCCTAGAATGAAAAAAATGATACATACCGCCAAAGCAAAAAGAAATAGAAAATCTGAACAGATTATAACAAGTAAAAGAGACTGAATTAGTAATAATAGAAAAAGGCAGGACCAGGGCCTTTACTGTTCAATTTTACCAAAAGTACAAAAATTAAGCCCCATGTTTCACAAATATTTTACAAAAAAGAGAAAGAGGAGAGAACAGTTCCCAATTCATTCTTTGAGGCCAGTTTTACTCCAATAGCAAAAACAAAGACATCAAAACAAAAAGAATTTAGGCCAAGTATGGTGGTGCATGCCTGTGACCCCAGCACTCAGGAGGCAGAGGCTTCAGGAAGATCACTGTGAGTTCAAAGCCAGCCTGGGCTACATATTGAGTTCAAGGCCAGCTAGCACTACATAGTGAGACCCTAACTTGAAAAAAAAATTTTAAATTAGTATTGCTTAAGAATCACACATGCAGGATGAGGATGTAGCTCAGTGGTACAACGCTTGTCTAGCATGCACAAGGACCTGGCTCTATTTCAACTACTGCTCCACCCCCGAAAAAAGAAAGGATATATATGCAAAAAGTCCTCAAAAGACACTGGCAGGCCAGGGATTTAGCTCAGTGGTTACTCCACCTGCCTGGCAAGTGCAAGGTCCTGAGTTTGATCCTCAGTACAAAAAAAAAA
>NW_022900951.1:96391114-96401703 GCF_012274545.1 Fukomys damarensis
ACTGGCAAGCTGAATCCAGCAACATACTGAAAAAACTATACAACATGACCAAATGGAATCTTTCCTTGGAATATATGACAAGGACAACATGTAAAAATCAATCAATGTAAGAATTCAGAGTTCACAAATAAATGTGTATGTTTACAGTCAACTGATCTTCAACAAGGGTGCCAAGAATACACAATGAAGAGAGGGTGCTCTGTTCAACAAATGGTGGTGGGAAAACTGGATATCCACCAGTATAGGAATGAAACTGGCTGGGCATGGTGGCACACTAGCTACTTGAGACTGAGGTAAACAACTTAAATGTCTATTTGTTTTGTTTTGAGACAGGGTCTCACTATGTAGCCCAGGATGGCTTAGAACTCATGTTGATACTCCTGCCTCAGCCTCCTGAGTGCTGGGATTACAGGTGTGCACCACTATGCCCAGCAGCCATCAGGTTTTTTTTTTTCTTTTGGTACTGGGGATCAAACTTGGGACCGTGTGCTTGCAAGGCAGGCGGCAGCACCACTGAACTAAATCCCCAGCCCCAGCCATCAGTTTTTTTAATGCTAAACTTTGTACCTTATTCATTCATAGATCTAGTACCTAGCTCAGTGCCTGGTATATGGCATGCTACAAAGGCTGAATCAACTCACTGAAACCTGTAATTTGTGGTCAAATTACAGCTATCAAATGGCAATGGAATCACATCTCAGCACCATTTTTTGACAAAACACAATAAAGATTCTTCTGCACTAAGACATTCCCATAGGCTTGAACCAGCAGTGGTACATGCAAGACTGTCTCATCAATCAGCTTGTACCACTGGTATAGAAGTGGTACAGTCATGTACACACTGTCAAACTACCTAGCACTGAGACATACAAATTACGGCCCCATCATGATCATATTAACAGAAGTTAGAAAACTACCACAAATGTCATAATGGACCCAACTGGATGAGCTGTTCAACATTAGATATAATATTTATATTCTTCAGAAACAGACCCTAATATGACAGTGAAGTCCTAGACAGAGGACTCACTCAACTCCTTACCTCCGAAGATATACAGTCTCATCATCTTCAATGTTACAAAACTTGTGGGCATGTTTGGCAGCATCAATCACACGGGATCTGTCCCGGGGTCTCATGGGCAACCTCTCTAACTGACAATCTGAAGGAATGGAGAAAGACTGGGTTACTTGAGCTAATCAGAAGTTTTCAGTGGGGCCTTAACACTGTAACTTTCTACTATAACTACCATGTCTTTAAAACCTATTATCAGGCTGGGGATTTTAGCTCAGTGGTTTAGCCCCTGCCTCGCAAGCACAAGGACCCAAGTTCAATCCCTGGTACCAAAATAATAATAATAATTAAAAAAAAATAAAACATATTATCAAATTTCCCAACTGAAAATGACTTGATGTCAGAACACTGTGGTTTTGGTTCCAGCTGTTATTTCCCTGCTCATCTTTGGCAAATCACTTCCTTCTTCAGGGGCTTTTTCCTCACTTGAAAGATGAGTGGGACATATTATCTCAAAAGAACTTTCCAGCACTGCAATTCAGGTTTCTTGAGTACAGTACCTCTGTGATAGCACAATTGGACCAAATATCCTGGAAAGCCTATGAGGAAGGCAATGAGAAATGTGAGTGTTAGGAAAAGGAGATAGAGTAGATGATATAAATATGTAGTATGCAAATGAGCCATCCTAGTTTTAATCTGCAAACAAAGAATGCACATGAAATAAAATCAGGTACAAGCCAGGTGTGGTGGTACATACCTGTAATCATAGCATGCAAGAGGCTGAGGCCAGAAGATCACTGTTCTAGGTCAGTTTAGGCTACATAGTGAGTTCAAAGTCAGCCCGAACTACAAAGCAAAACCCCCATCTCAAAACATGCCCCTCTCCCCAAAAAAATCAAGTACAGTTATAAAGTGGATAGAAAACTGATACAAATCAATGAAGTACCTTAAGAATCATGGAGAAGGGAAAAGGGTCAGAGTGATTCGAGATTAACGTAGAAGCTGGGGAAGGGAAGAGCTAGAGAACACTAGGCAGTTTACACACTAGCCCATGTACTATTCCCAGTGAGACACTGAATGAATAGCAGTACTCCTGACTGTAACATGGGATACTATAAGAGGAAAAATTGGAGAACAGGGAGCAAGTGATCATGATTCAATTTTTAAAAGACAGACGTGAGAAGCCCATTAGATATCCAAGTAGAGATGATGAAAATGCATGTGGGAGGAGGAATCGAAAGTTAGGGAACAAAATGTGTTGTGTAAATGTACTGACTCTCCACAAAAATATGTAATCACCATGAAATGCAAATATGTACTAATAAAAAAGTAAATTTTTTGCTGTGGAAAAAAGGCACATGGGAGTCATCAATGACTAGATGGTATTTAAAGCTAGAGGATAGCTAATCACCTACAGAATGAAAACAGGTGAGAATATTAAGCTCTAGGGCCTTGAAATGCCTAAAAGTCTGAGAGTGAGAAAGGAGACACTTCAGAAGGGGCCAAAATTGAGGAAGGTGAAAAATCAGGAATGCGTGGAATCCTGCAGCAAATGAATATGTCGCAAGAAAAATGGGACTGGGGGGTATGGCTCAATGGTAGAGAGCTTCCCTAGCATGCCCTAGGCCCTGGGTTGGGGGGGGTGCCGGGTCACCTCTTTGAAATGCCACTAAGAGAGAGATTACAATGAACACTGATAGTTGGCCATTGGAACTGGTCATATGGAGGTCAATCAGTAACCTTGACAAATACGGTTTAGTGCGGTGGGGAAAGTCTACCGGAAGTAGGTCAAGAAGCAGACAATAACAATTTTTTTTAAGTTTTGCTATAAAATCAAAGATATGGGCTGAAAGCTGGAGGGAGGACTGGGGATGAAGCTCAGTGATAGAACGCTTGTCTGGCATGCACAAGACCAGGAGTATAATCCCCAGGTACTACCAAATGCACACACATGCACACACACACACACACACACACACACACGCTCACGTGCGCATGATATAGAAAATGTAAGATATAGAAAAATGTAAGCTCAAAGGAAGATTTTACTTTCATTCATGCTAAAATGAGCGTTATTACATGATCTTTGTATCCAGCAGACCAGTTATAAAGTACTGAGGCAGTAGTTTTGAACAGTGTATAGAGAGGGAAGTTAGTGTATTTTTCTTCTCTGAAAGGGTGTAGTTTTGAGGTAAGTATAGATTAAAAAGTCACAAGGTTACGTAGAAAACGGGGAAATGCCATGGAGGGGAGCGGGATTATATAGGAAGACTGTGACGGAAAGTAAAAAAGCAAAAATATTCAATAAGCAGTACGTCCCAGAACACAGCCAAAGGAAATTCGCCCTCGAGGACCCGAAGTCTCAGTCCCGTCCTCCCTCCAGTTCCCGACTACTAACCCAGAACCAGGACCATCTGGCGGCACAAACAGTAGTAGACGTGGGGAGGCTTCTCGCCGTTGCCATATTCCTCACGATCCCAGATGTTTGAGCAGAACACCGACCGAGAGACTACTTTAGGCATCGACCCGGTGAGCAACCAAAGTACCTCACGACAAAAGAGACGCTCACAAGTGACGTCACAAACCCGCGTCGCACCTTTCACTTGAGAGACTCAGTCACGTGGCGGTGGCTTCTGAACTTCCGGGCTGTCCCATCAGGCTATGAGGCACGGGAGCCTCCTTGAGCCGCCAAGAACCTCCTTTTCCTAGGCTAAATTAGCAGGGACTGCTTTAGTTGTGACACCCTCAGTGTCATTTATATTATTTACATAGTCGTGAATAGTTATACATAAATGTACATATATGTATATATAAACCTCATATAAGACTGTACATTACACATGCATAATACAGATTTTAAGTATGGCTATAAATATGATTTTATTTTTTGCGGTACTGGGGATTGAACCAGGATTTTAGCACTAAGCTACATCCCCAGTCCCCGCCCCCTTGTTTTGGAGATTAGTTCTTGCTAAATATCTAAACTGTCCATTTATCCAGGTTAGGCTCGAACTTGCAGTCCTCCTGTCTCAGTCTCCCATAAGTCTAAGATTACAGGTATGCACGACCACACCCAATTTTTATTTTAATAGCAGTATTCAGAATAAGTACCTCACGAAGTACAGGCATTTTCCTTTAGTTTCCTAAAGGCATAACTCACATAAAATTCACCCTTATATAATGTAGAATTTCAGTATTAGGATGTTCACTAAGTTGTGTAACCATCACCATTATCTAATTCTAGAACATTTTCATCATCTCAAAAACAAATCCATAATCCATTAGTAGTCACTCTCTGCCTCCTTCTCAGCGGTTGGCAGCTACTAACCAACCTACTTTCAATCTCTGTAGATTTGCCTTTGCTAGACATTTTGTATAAGCAGTACTGTACAAAATGTGGTCATTTGTGTGGCTTTTTTCTTAACATGTTTTCAAGGTTCATCCATATTGTAATACTTCTTCACTGTATGGATATACTATGGTTTATCCATTTTAATGAATGTTCATATGTTCATTAATTAATCAGTGTTGGCCTTGTTACCCACCACTTATGGCTTTTACAGCTAATTTTGCTATGAGCATTCATATATAAATTTTTGTGAGGGAAACTGTTTTCGTTTCTTTGAGGTATATACCTAGGAGTGGAATTGCTGGGTCAGATGATAAGTCTATGTTTAATCTTTTGAGGAATGGTTAGAGTGCTTGCAAAGCAGCTGCACAATTTTACATTCTCCCTAGCAATATATGAGCGTTCTGATTTCTCCATACTCTTGCCAATAATTGTTATTATTATTGTTACTGTTATTGTTATTGCCATGCTGGTGAGTATGAAGTGGTATTTTATTGTGGCTTTTGTTTGCATTTCCCTATCGATTAATGATGCTGAACATCTTTTCATGCATTTGTTGCCCATTTATTTTATTTTTTTGGAGGAACATCTTTTCAAATCTTTTGCAAATTTTAAGTTATGATATTTGTCATTTTACTGTTGAATTGTAAGAGTTCTCTATATATACTGGATACTACACCCTAATCTTGGGCCAGGGATTTAGCTCAGTGGTGCTGACACCTGCCTTGCAGGCACAAGGTCCTGAACTCAAATTCAATCCCCAGTACAAAAAAAAAAAAAAAAAGAAAAAAAGAAAGAAAGAAAGAAAAAGAAAATCCTAATCTTGTAAGTTATTTTCAGTAAAGAAATCTTTGTGCACGAAGTACAAAGGAATGTCTTCCACTCTTCATTCTCCAGCTCAGAAACTCTGTCAGGATTGACAACTTAAAGTAGTCCACCAGTTGAATGAACATGAATTTAGAAGACTATTCTTTTTGTTTTGACTTTTGTAGTGCAGTCAATCAAACCTAGAGTCTTGCACGCCCTAGGAAAGCACTACACCCTCAGCTTTTGACATGTCCTTGCATTGCAGATTAATCACTTCTGAATGAAGTTCAACTGTACAGTTAAATAAATTTTGAAATATATAAATTTCCTGTGCATTTACATCAATATCTGAAAAATGCTACTGGAACTGTAATTCAGTGTGAAATTCCAGTAATATACTCAACTGCAAATTTGTGTAGGAATGCAAATCTTGATTTTTGCTTTAACATTTTTTTGGTGCCTGGGGTTGAACCTGGGCCCTTTGCTTGCAAGGCAGGCGGCAGAACCACTGAGTCAAATCCCTGGCCCTCTGTTTTAACTTTCGACAGCACAAGAAATAATTACAGTTGGTTGACATAGCTTGTAATTCAATGTTACTTGTTAAATTGAATGACTTCACTGCAGTATAAGAGTCATATTTGGACTCTTTTACCTTCTAATTTTATATAAAATCATTAAGAAACATTATCATGTCCATAGCAAAAGCTGTTCCCAAAACCATTTGGTGTTCTAAATAAATAGTTGAAGGTGATTGTTATTCAAAAAAGTTTTGATCCCAGTCCTGAGCTCAAAGAAATTTCAATAAATTTTACCACTGTTAAGATATTGAACTACTATTGGTAGGACAATTAAAACATATTCAACTTTATTATTTCGGTTTAGAGGGTTGTTTTGTTTTTTGTTTTGCTGTTTTGAGATAGGGTCTCACTGTGTAGTTCAGACTGTCCTCGAACTCGCAGCAATCCTCATTCTCCTGCCTCAGCCTTCCAAGTGCTGGGCTAAGAGGCACACACCACCACACCTGGCTTCTCAACTTCTACTTATAACAAATTCACAGAACTGACAGTGGTTCAGTCCATGAGAGCGAATGAAGCTCACTGTTGACACTACTCATTCAAAAACAGAGGATAGAGCCAGGCGTGGTGGTGCCACCGTAATCCCAGCACTCTTGGACATTGAGGCAGGAGGATCATAAATTCAAACCCAGGCTTGCTGACTTAGTAAGACCCTGCCTCAAAATAAATAATAAAAAAATTTTAGAAGGCCCTGAGGCAAATCCCTACTACTGCAGGGAAAAAAAGAAAGAAATTTTTTAAATAACACAAGATGTTACTTTATTTTTTTTCATTGAGTTTATTGGTACATTTTAGGTATACAGTATAGTTACACTCATCATTGGGATCTTGTACCTTTACACGACAGGTCTTGGTTCTCATTTTTTCCCCATATCCCTACCCCCCCTTCACCCTCTCCTCCCTTCCCTGTTTACAAAGACTTTGTTTCCATTACAAGATATTATTTTAATTATTTTCCTGCAAGGGACCTGCTGCTTAATAATATAACAAATAGCGAAGTAGCTTAAATGATCTCCATCCCACAACTATGTGCATTTGTCCAAGTAGGCCTTTTTCTGCTCCATACATACTTGTAATGCATCTTAGCAGATTTTGCCTCAGACTGTATTCAGGGCTTTCTTGATTTCTGATCTGCAGTTGTTTCACACCGACTGTACATACAGCCCAACTCTTCAGTCATTTGAAATTCAGCATTGACTCCTTGGGTAAACAACTGAGCAGTATAGGTTATATCCAACAGCTCATTGAATGCCCTCCAAATCCACTTGAAGTTATTTTCCTCGTTTGGGTTTTGTTTTAGTTTAGTGAGAGGGGGTTAGTGTCAGGGATTGAACCCAGGGCTTGGCATGCTAAGCACGTACTTTACCACTGAGCTGCAGCCCTAGCTCTGGCCTTATTTTTAAATTGCCTATTGATCTTGCTTCCAGTGTCTTCAACTCTTTGTGCCACAGTTCCTGCTGAAGGGCTAATAGTCTGAAACAAGTTTGTCTTCCTCGAGCATATTTCTTTGACTTCTGCAACCAAACATGATTTAATGAACTCACTAGCAGTAAATGGCTTTCCTTGCTTAGCTAACAAATGGGCCACTCAGAGTTACTTTGATGGCAGCCTTATCTTCAATTTTTTATTTTCTTGAAGAATATTGCTATGATGATATTCTATTTTAGTAAATTTTCTCTCTTACTCTTTCTTTTTTTCTCATTAAGTTTATTGGTACATTTTAGGCATACAGTACAGTTACATTCATCATTGGGATCTTGTACCTCTACATGACAGATCTTGGTTCTCATTTTTCCCCTTGCCCCTACCCTCCCTTCACTCACTCCTCCCCTCCCCCTTTACAAACACTTCATTTCCATTTTTTCATATTTTTTTATTTTCCCTCATTTCCTTTCCCCTACCCTTCCCACTTCCCCTACACCTTTAGCCCTTTTCTTCCTATTTCACACTGTCAATTATACCATTAGGATCTTTTGTACTGTTATAGTTTTTCACACCAGAGATTTGGTATTTACACATGTGTGACTTATTTATTTCATTTAAGAGTATATCCTCAATATTTGTCTTTTTTAAAATTTCTAGTTGTTTCAACCAATGCTCTCCTCTGAGTTGAGAATATCGTGATGAATACAAAATCTTGATTCAGCAATTCAGGGAGTAGTGAATCCTGCTTTCAAGGAACTAATTCCTGGTTTGTCTAAAGTTGGATACCCGCCTCATATCCTAGTGCCTGTAGGTTGGTAACAAACTGCTACTTGTATCAAGAAGAGCAAGCCCTGAGAACTGTTGTTTCCTACAACTGGCTCTCTGAATTTATCTTCTGAGATTATTGGAGTCGAGAAAGACCTTTTGATTTTATTTCCTTCTGTTGTTGATTGGCATTAGGACATAAACTGAATACGGTGACCATCTTCTCCAGAGTCTGAGGCAGAAGGATCACAAGTTTGAGGCCAGCCTGGGAAACTTAAAATTTTTAAAGAGCCGGGAAGTAACTCAATGAGCATTTGCCTAACCTGTACAAGATCCTGGGTTCATTCCCCAGTACTACAAGGAGAGTGGGGGAGAGGAGGAGAGAGGAAGAGGGAGAGCGGGGAAGCAGAGGGAAGGGGAAGAGAAAGGGAAGGGAAAGAAGATAGGTAGGTAGCTCTTCTGGCTTCACTAGATAATAAAAATACAAAGTCACATCCTTATAGTGTGAGAGATGATAGTTTATTTGATATCTTCCCTTGACCCAAAATAGTTCAGGAAAATCAAAATCTACTCTGCATGATGAAATTTTCATGAGTAAACTTCCATAATTTCCTCATGATATAGTCCCATATTTCACAGTCCCCTTTTTAGGAAAACTCTCACATCCTTTCCTATGGACAATTTGAAATTTCTTTTCCTCCCTGGTGTTGCTAAGACCTGTGAAAAGGCACAGCTGCATTGCCAGTACATTTTCTTTACATTTAAGGGCTTCTCGTCTCTCAACCCCTGCTCTTGGATGGTGGTGTGCTTGGTTATGAAGTGGGTATTTCTTTAAGATGGCAATGTGAGATGGGGGCAGAAGAAGTGCCTGGCCAACTGTGCTATAGTTAGTATTTCTAGCCTGACAATCGTCCAGGCTGGAAACCATCTTCTGTGTTGCTGCTTGCTATGACAACCCTGCTTCTGATGAGGAGTGTGGGGGCACAGTGTTCCTGCGATGCAGTTCCATTCTACAGTCAGAGAATGTTATTCCCAGACAAATGTCATGGGGCCTCCGCACTGCTTTGATTCATGTTCGTGAGTGGTCTTGATTATGCGGTCCAAGGAAGGAAGAGAGAAGGGGTTTCAGAAAACAGACAAGCCCACAACACAGTCAAATACGCCTACATCTTGCAATGCATTTCCAACATTTATAACCAGTAGTAGGAGCTTCCAGGTACATTGCATAGTCTCCAGGGCTGTGTGTGCTGCTCTTCAACAAGAGATACTCAATCCATCTCTCACACTCAAACTCTTGTAATCACTGCTGATTGAGCCTAAATTCCCCACCCTTGTATTTGAGGGCATTTAGTCGATTTCTGTCACCCTCATGTTTCTTTCTTTCTTTCCTCCTTTCTTTCTTTGTGTTTTGAAAAAAGGGTCTTGCTATGTATGGAGCCCAGGCTGGCCTCAAATTCACAATACTCCTGCTTCAGCCTCCCTGAGGGCTGGGAACACAGGTGTGCACCACTACGCCCAGCTGTCAACCTTATTGTTCCAAGCTGAGAGCTCATTTCCCAGTGAAGAATCTCTCAGATACCCAACCTAACCTGAACACTTCACCAGAATGTGATTCCTCTCCATGCCCTTGTTCATATTCTTGGCCTTATTTAAAATGCCTGTGCTCTTCTCCCTCCAGGTGGTCTTTAATCAACTTGAAACAAAACTGAGATTGACCCATCTCAGGAAGCTTGTCCTGACCCCACCACACTGATGATTCTTATGCTGTGCAATCCCTCAGCATTTGTGGTTCATGTGCTGCTTCTATGTGCCCTGCTTCTGCTGTGGTAGGCAGAATTCTAAGATACCACCCTCCCCGAAGATTCCTGGCCCCTGGTGTATACATAAAGCATCTCCCAATTGCTAAAACAAATGCTAATCTTGGTTCTATTGTGAAAAAATTTCATTTGTTTGCCTGTTTGTTTATGTGGTGCAGAAGATGAAACCCAGGGCCTTGCACAGGCTAGGCAAGTGCTCTACCACTGAGCTACAACCTCAGCTCAGGTAGCAATTTTAATGGTCTCCAATCAGGTGGTTTTAAGATAGGGAGATTATTCAGAGAGGTTCTAAACTAATTAGAGAAGCCCTTAAAGTGGACTGGGCACCCCTGTAAACAGAGATTCAGTGTGTAAGAGATTTGATAGATTCTCTCTTGCTGACTTTGAAGACAGAGTAGGCCACAAATGTGGGTTACATTTGTTCTCTAAGTTACAGTGGTCCTTGTTTGGCAGGTAGCAATGAAATAGGGACCTCAGTCCTATAGTCTTACACCACAGTGAAATGGAGTTCACCTACAACTTGCAGTAATTTGTTTTTTTCTTATTGGTTAGTAATATGTTAAGCAGTGATAGAAAACCAACGCCCTTGTTTTTGAAGACCTTTGGTTGATTTCATGTCTTTTTCTCATTGAGTTTATTGGTACATTTTAGGTATACAGTACAGTTACATTCATTTTTGGGATCTTGCAACCCTACATGACAGGTCTTGGTTCTCATTTTTTCCCCTTGTCCCTGCCCTCCCTTCCCCCTCCTCCCCTCTCCATTTACAAACACTTTATTTCCATTTTTTCATTTTCTCATATTTTTTCTTTTCCCTTATTACCTTTCCCCTACCCTTC
>NW_022900951.1:96401767-96403559 GCF_012274545.1 Fukomys damarensis
TAGTTTTTCACCAGAGAAACTATTCAGTATTTATACATGTGGGAGTTATATATTTCACTTAGGAGTATATCCTCAATATGTATCCATTTTCCTATGAGTGAATCTAATTTCTCATTCTTTATGGCTGAGTAGTATTCCATTTTATAGAAAATGTCAGTCATGTTTTTATCACTATCCTGGAACTTCCTAGATGGGAGGAAAGAGGGTTTTTTTGTTTTGTTTTGTTATTTTGAGACAGGGTCTCACTATGTAGTTGAGACTGACCTGGAACTCACTATGTAGCCCAGGCTGGTCTCAAACTCACAGCAATCCTCCTGCCTCAGCCTCCCAAGTGCTGGGATTACAGGCGTGTGCCACCACACCCAGCTCAAGAGATTTTTAAAATAGAATTTTGTGCCCTCTTTTCACCATGGCCATAATATGCTATTAGTAAGACTTGTCTTAGCTGAGATGTTGGACACAATGAGAAACAGAAATCCTTGATCATGAAGGTACCTGTTGTTAAGTAGCAGCTAAAATCATTACCAGTGTTAAATGCCTTGTTCCTCCTATGTTAAAAAAAATTTCTACATCTCTGATACCTTATGGAAATCTTCACATGAAGTCCCCATATCTCAGTAAGTCCCACTCAAAAGTTCCTCTCCCAAACTTGCCCCTCCCCCTGTACCTTCTAATTCTTTTAACTGCACCTTCAAAACCCCACTTATCTTGGGCCTTAGTGCTTCAGCCTTCGTTGACTCCTACTTCCCTCTTGCCCCCACATCCACTGTTGCCAAGTCCTCTCCATCAACTCCCTTCTTTCCTTTATTGGCATTGCCTGCTTCAGAACCTCTTGCCTAGAATACTTCGAGAGCTACCTACCTGCTCCCCTGGGACCAGTCTCCCATAAGCACAGCTGTAATGATGTCACTTCCCTGCTTACCCATCTTTCAAGAATTCATTAACTTGGCATTCAAAACTCTCTATTGGGGGCCGGGGATTTAACTCAGTGGTTGTGCCACCTGCTTTGCAAATGCGAGGTCCTGAGTTCGATCCCCCGTACCAAAACAAAACAAATCTCTATGACTTAAACCTACCTTTGTCATATTTTCTATAATTATTAAAATGTGTATTTTACCTCCAAAGTTATTTTGGATTGACCATTCAAACTGTTATTGCTTTTACAGGTCCACGTACTGTGACTGCCACCTGCAGCTTTTCTGCGTGCACCTTGCAGTTACTTTTACTTCTGACCCACTGTCCTACCAGTTCTCTGCAGTTGGACTACTCCTTGGACTGTTCCTCACTACAACTAGCCGCTTGTCTTGTTGAACTGCCAAGGGAAAATGTGGTTCCAGAGCCAAACTGTGAGTGCCTAGAGCCAAACAAAAAGTCCTATTCTGTCTGCCTTACGCTCTCATTCCGTTCCCCAAGACACCAACACCATTTTATTCATCTCAGCTGTGGGATGCTCACTGGCCCAAATGTTAGGATCCAAATACTGTATGTCATCCCACGAAAAGGAGACTCAGAAACCCTTTCATAGTCAAGGCTAATTTAGTCGTTTCCTTTTCCCTGATTTTAACCAGTCCCTGGGGGTCCGCAGCTGTGGGTTCCCTGGAGTTCCCGCTTTTTGAGAAGTGCTTTTCCTCCACCCACTCCTTCTTCCATTAGTTTGGGACTTCAATCTTCGGGTCCCCTCCCTTGCTTCCCCCATCCCAGCCATAGTGCACACTTTAATAAGTGATCTGATCTCAAAAGAAAAAAAGCAGGGCTGGGGATTTAGTTCAGCCGAGTTCAATCCCTGGTACCA
>NW_022900951.1:96404777-96413265 GCF_012274545.1 Fukomys damarensis
AGAAAAAAGAAAAAAAAAAAAGCAGCAAACTTCCCAGGGTTCTGGTATTGGCAAGTGGACATGACCTCGTTCCACCACTAATTCCTTGTGAATCGTAGGCTTTCCTTTGCTCTGGACCAGCCAGGCACCAGCACCACTCCCTGCCTGCTTGCTAGGCTTTAATGACCTAAGCAACTTTTGCTCCCCTGCCCCGGCTCCGTCTTGGTTTGGCCAGTCCGGCGTTCGGTGTTCCACCCCCATCCTTCTTTTCAGGTTGGTTCAGCCCCTGTCTACTCAGGGGTGGTGCTTAGCCGGCGCCAGACAGACCCTCGACTTCGGAGGGGCAGCGCTGTTCCCCTGGGAGCTTTCGCCTCCCCTTCTTCAGCCTCTCCATCCTCCTCGGCCACCTTACCGCCCGCGGGGACCCGAGACACTGGTGTATGCCCCACCCTTGACCCTGCTAGAGATATGTCTACCCCGGCTCGGCGGCGCCTCATGAGAGACTTCAAGAGGTAACCGATCGGGGCGTGAGGAGGCCGGGGCTGCGGGCCGGGTCACAGGGCGGGTCCTGACGCGGACCGGGAGGGAGTAGGGAGCCGCCGAGAGTGGACCCGAGTGCGGGGCTGGGGGGCCTGTCTTTTTTTCTGAAGGCTGCAGGAAGATCCCCCGGCCGGAGTCAGTGGGGCTCCGTCAGAGAACAACATAATGGTTTGGAACGCGGTCATTTTCGGGTGAGTCTGCCCTCCCCGGCGCCGGTGACGGCTGAGGGATCGGAGCGGGCTCGGTCTGCCCTTTAGGGCAGGGCCCTGGCCAAGGCGGAGGGTGAAAGGGAGAATGGGTTTGGCTAGGCCTAGGCGCCTCCCCGGAGCCTGTGCCTCCATTAGCTCAGTTCCCGCTGCCAGAGGAACCTTTGGGGGCTTAGGGGGGCGGGGTGGCGAGTGGTGGCGCCGGGGGGCGGCGGCAGCGGCAGAACGAGCGCTTGTGGTGGCTTTCCAGTCGGGCCACCACTACCTTGAAAGTCAGGGGTGGCTGACAGCGAATAGCCCTCCCCTGAGGTGAGCCTGGGGGAAGAGGGCCCTGTGAGCGGGAACTGACAGCTTTTTTCTGTTGCAGGCCTGAAGGGACCCCGTTTGAGGACGGTAAGAGAGAGTTTCTTTACTCACCTTTTCAGGTGCCTGACGTTCTGAGGAAGGGGTTCTCATTCATCTTGCAAGTACCTCCTCCTTAGGAACCTGCTTCTGCCTAGCATCTGCCTACTAAAGGCTTGAGTGGAATCCAGTGTGCGGCAGGTTGTTCTGTATATTGTCTGCTCGACTAGAAAGGCACCAGTTTTTTTTTTCTCTCTCTCTTTTTAAAATATCCTCGATGAGGTGGTGACTTTTGAAAAGGAGCACTGTAGTACTGGTGTTAAGGGTTTTTGAGGTTTGGTCCGTGGTGCTGCTACCCTCCCCCTGCTGCCCCTAATTGAGATACTGACTTAAGATGAAACCGACCAGTTATTGACAATCAGCAGAGACCATCTGATTCAGAATTCTATCCCAAGGGCGGGGATTGTGGTCAGCAGGTGCTCAGCATGTGTTTACTGGATGCTAAATGGATGCAAGAATCCCTTGCACACAGCTATCTGACATTGAATGCCTGTCAGTTTCACTACTCTAAGATAGTCTTAAATGCCTAATGTGAGTATATATCATTTCTTGATTTTAAATTAATTTGCAGTGTGTGCTTTCAAGACTTTATGGTCAGTAATCTCAAAGCAGCTTTAGAATTGAGGTTTACCTCTTTTGACCAATGTCCAACCTACTTGAAGGTACTACTTATACCAGTAGACCTGTAAGTTTTAGGTGACTTAGATTTAACTTTTACAAACACATGTTAACTGCTCTTTAAAACTTTGGGATAATTACAGATTCATGTGCAGTTGCAAG
This sequence comes from Fukomys damarensis, assembly GCF_012274545.1. NCBI lineage: Eukaryota > Metazoa > Chordata > Mammalia > Rodentia > Bathyergidae > Fukomys > Fukomys damarensis. The sequence continues at coordinate 96,406,685 of NW_022900951.1, forward strand.
AAGTACTAGAGACCCTGTATACCCTTTACTCATGCCCCATCCACACATACCACCCTACTTGGTAGCACTGAATGTCTATAACTACAGTATCACAACCAGGAAATTAAGAGTAATATATTTTTATATGCACTCTTTTGTATTTAGTTGTTCATTGTTTTTAGAAAGTTTAAACATATAAAGTTTAGAACATTTAAATAATGGTTAACGGTATTTGAGCTAATGAAATATTTGAAGTTTGTTTTTAGGGGGGTTGTTTGTTTGTTGTTGTTGTTGTTTAGTACCTGGGGTCAAACTCGGGTCCTCACGCTTGCCAGGCAGGCAGCGGAACTAATATTTGAAGTATTTAAAAAAGAAAGGATCTGTTATTTTTCCTCAGTGATTTATCTTCCATTAGTCACTAAGCACTTTGCATATATACATACACTCACTCCCTTCACTTTGAAGGTGGGAACAAAACATTTCTGCAAACTACTTAATATTTGTGTTGCTGAGTTAGATTGCTTTTTGATGCTGCCAGTCCCCAAAATGCTGTGAGGTAAGTCAAGGTCAACCAATTCTATACTTTGTCTCAAATACTCAGATTTCCTTAGGACACTGTAGGCCAGTAGTGACAAACCTATGGCATGCATGCCACAGTGGGTTATTTGTTATCTTTGAAAACTAAAAGGTTCCCTATTACTGCTGTAGAAAGTCACCTTTGGCTTCCTCTCTGTTTCACCCCTGGGTAAATACCACTGCTGTTCAGTGCTGCAATGAAATGTTGGGAGGAGTGATTCTAAGGGCATACTACTTTGGTTCAGTGAATTATTTGAACTGATTGTAGCGAGAGCTAGCTAGACTTTTTCTCTACTAGATTGGTTCTCATTATTTAAAACTAAGCTCTATGTGCAGATTAACAGGATTTGCTTTAACTCTAGTAGGCTTTGTTTTCATTGGTTTCTTTTTTCATTTTACTCAGACTATCTTATGCTAGGTACAGCTGTATTAATAGTACATCACTGTGCTAGAGGTTGGCTACTTAAAATTTTAAGGGTGCTTCTCTTGTTTTAAGTGGTATAAATTGAAAAGGTACTCATGGAATCCATTACCTACCTGGATTCACCCCCTTTGACATTACTACTGGCTCTATTTTTGATGATGTGAGTCGGTCTTTGCATTACCAAATGTAATTTCTCAGGCTAAATGATAGTACCCTTCTCTGATTCATTCTGTCAAACAGCCCCTTGTTGCATTTTAACATTTTGGACCTCATGTTTACAGCAGTGTCAACTTCGTTAGCAAATTGTTTCCTTTGCATTTCATAGGATACAAACTTAATATTGTTATATAACATAGTAGCAGAATGATTGAAGTATTTTTTTCTTCAGCAGTAATGAACTTAATGGGAACAAGGAAACAAATTGCAAACTCTCAAGGAATCAGCAATAAATTATATTTTATCAGAAGTATGGTCTATTGTATGGCAATAAATAAATTATTAAATGGCCAGAGTAATATAGTAAAACATGCATCACCTTATACCAGCTAATAACTGATTCCTTTCTTAGGTTTATTTGAAGAGATGTGAGTCAGGAAAAATAATTGCCCAGTTGTTTTTTGCAATTTATTTAACACAAACATTTTGAAGGGCACAGTCTCTCCAGATCTCAACATGTGACAATTCCTGTACAAGATCCAGTTTGTCTATATCCTAGTATGTTTTATAGCTTCCTACTACCTCAGGTTGATACATGCTTAAGAAAAATAATTTTTTCAATAGTAGCCTAAGCAAACATTATTAGAAACACATTTCAGGAGTCATGAATACATTATAAGCTAAATGTAACTTTAAAATTATTCCTGTCATTAATTCCCTCCATTAGTGTTAATAATTGACTTGCTTCTATAGTGAAGTACTTTATAAGGGTTTTTGAGAGGATTATGAGGTTTGTTCTGCCTTAAATTCAATTGAGTTTTCATTATAGTCACTATTGAAAAAAATAGTGGACATTTTTATGCTTCTAATTTAAAAATAACAATTATGGATTTATAGTGCTAGTATTGGTTTTTGAACTTCTGCACTTTTGTTTCTAGTCCATTTAAAATCACTTGAGCATTTAAGTTGTAACTGACTGATACAGGACTTTGAGGCCTTATAGTCCTAAAGGGTGAAGGCCAAATTTGGGGCCCATTTTATTATAAAGATATTTTCAAAATGCACAGTAGCTGTAGTTATCCTGAAGGCAGTAATTCTGAGTTTATGATGGCTGTCTTCATGTTTGGAGAATAATGGCAAAGCCAAAAAAAATCACCTTCAGATAGTGATTCTCAGAGTATCTGTCCATCTTTAGGGCTGTTCTATATATCTCTTACCTGGACTGTCTTTCCTCACTACACTATAGCTTTGCATTATTTCATTTAATACCTGAAAAAAAATCAAATAGCATTAAAATAACGTATTATTAAAGTGGTAAATATGTTTTCTTAACTCTTTCTTTTCCAACTACAGGAACATTTAAACTTACAATAGAATTCACTGAAGAGTATCCGAATAAACCACCTACAGTTAGATTTGTCTCTAAGATGTTTCATCCAAATGGCAAGTATCACTTTTGATACAGTATCTTTAAACTGCTACAATGTTTATTATAGTGGTATTTCATATTACTTATTTATATGTAATACTTAGTATTTGCTTAGGCATCTTTGTTTCCTGAAATGTGAACTTGTTCACAGTGGTCCATTGCCATCTTGATCTCTACAGTAGCTTTAGGACTGAATTAGTGAAGATATTTTCCCTTTGCCTGGAGTCAAAGCCTGATTTTGATGATCTCTGTCACTTATTAAACAAAAATAAGAATAATATTGAGATACCCTTTTAATGCTGTACTACATTGGAGTAATCATGTGTTGTGATTATCTTCACTAGCTTTTAGAACAATAGTTTTCAGCTTTGCATGTATATCAGAATTCCCATGGAATGTTTAAAAAAATAATAGATGCCTGGCCCTACCCCAGACCTGCCAAATATCAGATTCTGTTATTAAGAGCCATCTGTATAGTATGTTAGCAAAGTTCTATAGCTCTATAGGATTCTAACTTTTGCTTCTTTCTTTTAGTATTTTGTATAGGAGATACAGTTTACAAATTTGGTGCACTGAATTTCCCACAATTGTATGGATAAGAGACCCTGTTAGAGGCTGTGTATAATTTTCTGGAAAATAAGGTAGTCTTTTCAGAAAAATGAGCACTAGGTATCCTCCAATTATATATTAATCACATTTCACATTCTCTGATCATCCTGATTATTTGACTAGTAACAGTTATGATCCATTTATCTTTTTAGGAAGGTACCTGGGAAGCAGACGAAGTATCTTTTAAAACTTCAAATGCAAAGTATTCTTGACTATTTTTGTTTTGACTATTAAAACCTTAGCGACCTTAGGGCCGGGGGATTTAGCTCAGTGGTTCCGCTGCCTGCCTTCCAAGCCCAAGGACCCAAGTTTGATCCCTGGTACCAAAAAACAAAACAGAAAAACCTTAGTGACCTTGTTGTGTTTAATATACTTACTTTCATGCTCTTTCAGTCTATGCAGATGGTAGTATATGTCTGGATATACTTCAGAACCGTTGGAGTCCAACCTATGATGTTTCTTCCATCTTAACATCCATACAGGTGAATTTTCCTTAATTTGACTAGGACCTTTGAAATGTTTATATTAATGATTATTTTTAAAGTAGTAACTAAGACCTTTTTATTTTTAGTCAAAGTTCATTTTATAGATAGAAAGTGGTAGACATTAGGACCCAAACCACCAGACTATGACCCAAGCACCGTGTGTGTGTGTGTGTGTGTGTGTGTGTGTGTGTGTGTGTGTGTGTCTTTGCCTAGCTACATGCACATAATGCAACTACAGGTTAGTGCGGTTAAGTGTATTAGTTTAATAGGCTAAAGACAGCAAATTTAGCTATTACTTAGAATTCCACTGTTACCACCTGATTATTTGTCCCAGACATGTATTTTTTGCATTGGGGGCCTGACATTTCAGTATTTTTTTTTTCTGTAGTCTCTATTGGATGAACCCAATCCCAATAGTCCAGCAAACAGCCAGGCTGCCCAGCTGTACCAGGAGAACAAGAGGGAATATGAAAAGCGTGTTTCTGCAATCGTAGAACAGAGCTGGCGTGACTGTTGACCTCAGGTGGAGCAAAAGAAGCTGGCTATAAGAAAAATATGTATTGATGAATTTATCACCTTCTTATTCCTCAATGTTATTACATTTACTTTATTAAAAGCAAAATAGCTACCGTGCTGTTTCCATCTTCCCTTGCCAAGTTTTCCTACCCCTTCTACCCTCTTGTTAAACATCAAAATACACCCTCTGAAATCAAATGTACTGTACCTGGGTTACTTGCAAAAATTACTAATGCTTAATATTTTTTGTTGTTGCTCATCTCCAGCTTTCAGGCAGTTATCTGTATTATTATACTTTATACTAAATTTTTAAGATGAATGCTATATAATGGTTCTTATGATGATCAGGATATTATTTTTAACAAAATAATTTGCTGAAGTGTTTAATCCTGGCCAATTCTTCCTTTGTGTGGGAATCAGAAGTGAATGTGTGGGCTGTAGAAAACAGGGAAACAAATCCATATAAAGATCCATTTTGAAAAAGAAATAGGGGCTAAAAAAATCCTATGATACTAATTCCTAAGCAATATAAATGACAAGATGATATTTATTGGTAGGAAGAATGCTGAACGACCCAGCAAAGGAAGTGCAGCAATATAGTAACTAACAAATCCACTCCTTATAAGATATTCATGGGACACAACTGTTAAGTTTCAGAATACTGGTCTTTTTTGAGTTTTTTGATTTTTAAAGAGGTGTAGGAGCAGAGGAATGGAAACAATCGTCAGTTTTTGAGCTAGGGAAAGTTGAAGATCCTTTCATTCTTTGAAGTGTTGCCATAAATAAACTTAACAATCCTTCATTTTTAAAGTTTTAATTAATTTAAGGAAAGAGTATCTGGCAAACTTTTTCACTCAAATCCTGAATTACTACTGCATGCTTTAGTTTCATCCCTTTATGTGTTATGAGAACCTTAAATCAACATCTGCAATCTTTCTTTGGATATTTACACTTTTAGCTATACAGTGTGAGACAAAGCTTGTAAATGTTTTGTCTGATTTTCATCGTTGCCTTTATGCATTTATCGCTCTACTAACTTTGCACAAGTAACCCATGTAAAAAATGTACATTTTTCAATAATTGTAAATAAAAATAACCTTAAAATTTTGTAGTTGAAGTATAATTATATTTTAGCTCAGTATGGATCTTTTAATATTAACTTTTTGGGGGATCTCATATCTATTCACCTTCCCCCTTTAAAATAAAATTTTAAAGCAAAAATACTGTTGCTGGGAAGACCGTAGACAGTACTGGAGAGAACTTTTTTCTTTTTAAACTTTTAATGCTTTATAAACATTTTTACAGGGTATAAATTAAATGTTACTTCAGTATACTTTGTGGTCAATTAAGGGAATGAAATTGAGGTAAGGAAAGAGAAGAAACCTAGGTATTTATCATTATCCTCAATGTCCAAGATTTGATCCTGACATTCCACTTCTTAAGAAGCCCTATTTGAAAAGGTACCAGTCTGACTTAAAATGGTAATTTTCAGGGCTGGGAATTTAGCTTAGTGGTTCCAGTGCCTGCCTCGCAAGCACAAGATCCCGAGTTTCATCCTCGGTACCAAAATAAATAAATAAAATGGTATTTTTCAGTCCTATACAAAGTTTGTGAGTATAGGTGTCCTCTGTCATCTTTCTTAATTATTACTTCTGAGGAGCAACGCATCTCATTTTAAGACCAAAAGATTTTCATGTCTTGGTACTTGGGGCACTAAATAAAATTAAGTCCTTATGATACTCAAATGAGTGCTTAAGCCTCAGTGGGGGGATTTCAAACTGTAGCAAATAGCACATTAACTGGAGTATTTTACCTCAAGTCCATTTCCGCTTCAAAATAAAACCCCATTAGTCATTTGATGGACTGTTCGTTAATTTTTTCATCCTGCTAGTTGGTACCTGAAATAGGCCAATCATACCTGAAGAAATTTAGGATGAGACTGCGAATGGGCAGAATTTGGTAACAAATTTTAGTTTGTACACCTCTGAGAAACTATTCCCAATCTCTTTCATGGTATGATCCTTAAAACAGAGCTGACCTCCCAGAAGATCCCTGGTCAACATTAACCATCCCCTTGAACACAATGCTAATGTCCTTTTCCCCCTTCGTAATCTTTAACAAACCCCACGGGCTGCCTACCTGTAGTAACTAACAAAACTAAAACATAAAACAGCCACCTTCAATTCTGCACCTGCTCATGTGGGGCAGGGGGTTTGCTGAAGCCTCAAAGTTGTAATTAAGATTCCTTTATTTAGGATCCACCTGTAGCTGTGTGGGTTACACGTAGCGAAGTGAACACATTGCATATTCCTAAAAAAGAACTCTAACAGAAGGCATTTGATTTCCATTCACTTTGCAATCAAAGGGGAGGGAAAAAAATCCAAAAAAGTAGATCTGTGAGACTCGA
>NW_022900951.1:96413521-96423565 GCF_012274545.1 Fukomys damarensis
TAGTTTAATAGTTTTACGTGATCCAAATAAAACCTGTAACTGTATACTGTGCAGATTTTATAGCAAGGTTACTAGGTTTAAAATGATTGCTGCCAGGCGCAGTTTACATGCCTGTAATCTCAACACTAGGAGGCTGAAGCAGGATGGCTGCAAGTTTGAGGCCAGCTTGGGCTACATGGTGAATTCTAGGCCGACCTGAACCGTATATAGCAAGACCTGGCCTCAAAAAACAAAATAAAACAAAACAAAACAGAATCCAAAAAAACAAAAACAAAATGATTGGTATTTCAAAGAAATGGAAAATATAGCAACCAAATAAAGACAAAACAAAGTTTTCAGTACTGTAGTTCATTCTTGCCAACCCCATTCCTTAAAATCATTTTATTGTCCAGTACAGTTAAATGACTGCTTTAATTTTGCATCGGTACCAAGGCTGATCTGTGAAGTTAGGGAATGTGGCCCCTCAAAAATCAGAAACCAAATTTGTACACATTTGACCTAATTATTTGGGAGCCTTAACTATAGCTACATTAATATTCTGTTGGGCTCATTTAAATAAATCTAATTGATATGTAACATCCCCCTACCTTTCTTCTAAAAAAATTCATTTTGGGAAGAAATAAACATAGTGAGAGAAGAAACAAGTATAGCTTTCACATCTCATAACTTCCAAAGCCAATGTTACACAGAGAATTGAAGACAGGTTTTACTAACTCACAAAACCACAGCTTCCCAAGGTTGACAAGAACCTTGTAGGCTAAAAAATACATAAACCAGATGTGGCAGCACATGCCTGTAATCCCAGCACTTGGGGAGCCTGTGGCAGGAGTAACATCAAGTTTGGGGCCAACCTGGGCCACACAGCAAGCTGAAGGCCAGCCTGAACTACACAGCAAGACCCTGTGTCAAAAAAGGTCACATACTGTAGGAAGATAGTAAATACCACACTCTGTCAGTCCCTCTAAGTGCCTACAAGTTAGATCAAGGTAAAAAGGCTAATCCTTTTATATTTTTAAAATAGTCATTTAACTATAGCATCTTAGTGTAAAATATTTTAAAAATAAAATTACTATTTACTGTGTCCTAATTATACATCAAGTACAGTGCTCAATGTTATAAGACACTGCAAACAACATAATCGTCCTCAACATCATTTCATTGGTGCTTAACTATCACTGTTAATATTCATCTATGCTCTTACAGGTGAGGTTATACATGTTTATCTGAGATACAAAACCCAAATCACACAAAACAGCCAAAGATTTGGTTGAAGTTGACATATAGGTGCATAGGAAAAACTTCAACAGGTAAAACTGATAACTATTTGTTCCTGTCTACTAAATCACCGTTTATCAACATGTGCTCTGGGGTTGAAATATTTTGTGCAAACACCACCTCGCTTTTCCAAAGACCCGAAGTGTTGCTACTAGGCTGCTACCCAGAAATAAGCACACCACCATTTTGATTAACTTTGGCTCTTTTTTATTCAGGAAGCATACACTAATCCTTTTTTATACACTTTCTTTTTACATTCCAGAAATAAGCGAAAATAGCAGTTTTAAATATGTTACAAAGTTGGCTTTTGGCGCTTAATAAGTTTTTTGAGAGAGGGACCAGACAATTTCATCAAAGCACCAAACACTATCTTCAGTCTTTTACCAAGCTCCACCACAGCTGTGGTTGCCCTAGATGTACTGTGTATCCAAACCATGTGAAAGCTACAAGGGAGAGTTGCTTTGAGTCTCTCTGCAAGGCACCAAGAACAAACAGTTCAAGCTTCCTTTCTTCAGGTTGAATCTACGTTTTTGAAACTTTTCAACTGCTCTCTCAAGTAGTGCTCTCTCAGCATGAAGACTAGAATTTGTTAAAACCCATATATCACAAGATACAGTAAATCACTTCCAAATAGTCTGGAAATCACAGAAGTTATAAATAAAAGAACACTAAAATTACTTTAAGAAAGTTTTACATCATTTAGTTGGTAAGGACATTTACACGTACAATTTACTGTTAAACATTCTATAACTGGTTTCACACAAGATGAAAATAGATAATACAAAATGATCTGACATTTTCAGTAGGTCTGCAATTAAAACTGTAATTTTACTGGAGTCAATAGCAACTTTACATATTGTAGCAGATTGCTGTGCTATGCCCTTTTACATGTGAATTTCTTGGGGTGAAATTCCATTTGGACATGTTCTTGCTTGCACAAACTACTAAAATCTGAGGGGCACAGCAATATCAAAGACACACACAGTGACTGCACAATATCATCTGCCGGATTAAGCTAATACAAGTTGATCGAATTCTTTAGGTTCCACTAGCTAATAAAGCACTATATGAAATGAACAGGTGAAAGATTTTAAGAATGAATATACTCTGCAACCAGAACATGTAGCATTTCTTTAATAAATCTGCCTCATTAGGCATTTACAAAATAAATTAGTAAGATCTCAATTTGCTTGGGGCATGACAAGCTCGTAATGCCCTACTTGGCCTTCCTGTTTGAGCTGATCTAGTAGGTCTTCCTTTCGTCTTTTTCTGCCTACCACTAGGTACCGATCATGGCCCACCCCATGAGACTTACTCTTCAGCCCATACTTCTGAGCAATCTGATGGATTTGCTTCCGCTCATCATTAGTCAGCTCCGTAGAAAAAGTTAAATCGGTGTGGCTCTCCGAGCGGGCATAGTTTCTGATGATCTGTTCAATATCTCGCTTGGCGATTTTATTGACCCTCTCTACATCAAGACCGAGCCCTTCCCGCTTATGCTGCTCTTTGACTGAGATAGGCTCCCGTATGCCCTCACCAGATTTACCTAAGCCACCACCCGTCCAACCCATCTTTCTAAGCAGCTGATTTCCTATGTTGTCTTCTTTGATCTGTTGTTTGTAAGCCTCTTCAGCAGAGCGGCCCTGGATTTCATTTCTTGAGATCACATCTTCAACAGTTCCTTTCTTCAAGTTGTTAATGACAGTTGGCTGGGTCTTTTTAAGGATTTTCACAGCTTCCCCAGCAGCTTCATATTTGACCGTTTTCTTCACCCCAACTGCTTCTGCAATGACTTCACTCTCTAGAATCACCTTGCATTTCCAGCGGAGGCCTGTCATCCTTTCATAGACATATTCAACTGTCATTCGATTAAACTGAGCTGTGTCATTCAGAGTGCACACAGGATTGGAAGAGTTCTCATAAACTACAAGATCCTTTATATCTTTCTTCTTTCCAGATCCTCTGGGTGAAGAGCCTGAATGGCACTGTGAACTTTTGACAGATGGGTAAGTGGGTTGTGTTTTTTGAAGAATTTTCAAAGCCTCATCAGCAGCTGCATGTTTACTTGTTTTCTTGGTTCCATAACCTTCTGCTAAGCAATGATCTTGCAGAAACACTCGGCAACGCCATGTGCGATTTGGCATCATCTCATATTTGTACTCAACTGACATTTTGTTGAAAGAGGCAGAATTGTTAAGGATGCCAATCGCATCATTTGCATTTTCTGTAATGACAAAATTGGTCCAGTGTTTGGCAGAGTTATTATAAATGGGCTGCCCAGAAGCATCTTTGCCCATCACTGCCAGGTCTTCTGGTGGTTTCAGAGCTGGAGGAAATTCATAGGAAAGCATGCCAATCTGGCACACCACAAGGTCCTCTCCAATTGTGTGCTTGAATTTTCGCCGGACAACTCTAACCTCAATACGCTTTTGCAAGAGTTTTACAGCTAACTCAGTAGCTCGATCTCTGGACCCGTTCTTGCTGCCAGCATAACCTGTAGTTAAATAGATATTCTGGCATCTAACTTCACAAGCATAACCATCTGTCAAAAGTTTTTTATTTTTGGGGATGTCAGCAGGAGGGATTTCTTTTAAGGGAGCGTATATGTACTCGGGATTTGTCTTACATGCCTGAATACAGCGAGTTAGCATATAGGTATAATTAATTTTATCAGATCCAGAAGTCATCTCTGGATTAGAAAGGTTCTTCCAGATAGTTGCTGTTAACTTTTCAATGAAATACTGTTTCTCGGCTACCACTGACTCAGGATATGTCTGTGATGGTGAAGGCTCAGGAGCTGACTGAGAGTTTGCTTGCTGTGATGTGCTGCTTGGGGCAGGGTTGCCATTGTTAAAATACATGTTGGTTGTTATAGGTTGGTCTTTCGTGAAAATAAATCCTGATGAATCACAATACTGAGAATTTCCATCTTGGACATTGAAAGAGTCTTGAGTATAATCTTGGTAGATGTTTCTTGGCATGCTGGCAAAATGTGTTTTCTCATTTACCTCTTTTGTTTGAGGGCCATAATGATCTTCCTGTCTTTCATCTTTTGTACTACTAGCTACAAAATGTACAGGCTCAAAACGAGGTCTCACATGGTATTTGGAACCGGCTTGCTTTTTAGGAGGATTTTGACCTATAGAATGAGTGAAATTTACAATTCATTAAAATGGAAATATTTCAAATGAACCAACCAGGAAAATAGTACCACTCCTATTACTTTCAAGCTGCATTTTTGGTAAAATATGTCCCATCACAAAAACTTCAAGTCACATCAATGTAAAAATCCACTATAATGAGGGATGCTCCCTCTCCTTCCACACATGAGGAAAGACCTTGATAAGAAATATGCCATGGAATCAGTCATGTAGGTACCACCATGTGTGACTGGTAGAGATGCCTTTCCATAGAAGGAGCTAAAACACAGGTAATATGTACTCTGCACCTATACTGGAAGGTGAAGTGTACTAGAATGGCGATTTAGTAAAGCTCTTATCATCTGTGCAGAAAAGATCATGGAAGGAATGCAAATGGTATGGATGGTTCTAAAGCAACAGAGACAATGACCAGAAGCATCTACAGAACCTTTCTCTTCTGTGAGGTAACTCTATGATGGTGTTTTGCATAGTTGTGACAAAAAGATCAAAGAAAAAACTATCAAAAAATTCCAGAGGTTTTCAAAGTCAAAACCTTAGTTCTGTCTTAATCTACACAAAAGGGTATTTGCTATATTTTATTTTTAGAACAGCCAGAAACCAATGATTTATAGGGAATAATCAATCTAAAGCTATAGAAGAACCTGTTGAGACTGTATCAGCAACTTCCTCCTTATAACACTACTCAGTAAAAAACTGGTCCATCCTGGACCTGTCTGAGAGGATTTAGTTACTTAGATGCTCAAATGATTACAGAATAAGATTTTTCTAGTTAAAAGGAGGTTCCATAGCATAGACTTCAAGGAGAGCATTATAGTATGACTTCAATACTTAGTTTTCAGTTCTGTTTAGCAACCTCAAAAAAAAAAAAAAAAAAAAAAAAACAACAAACTGTACCTAAGTTAAAAATCTTTTGTCTGTAACAACCAATGTTACCAGTGTTATTTAAATTCATATTCCAAGGGGAGGGGATTTAGCTCAGTGGTTCCACCACCTGCCTCTCAAGTGCAAGGTCCCAAGTTTGATCCCCAGTACAAAAAAAAAAAATCATACACCAAACTCGGTTCATTTAAAAAAAATCCACAGTTTGTTCAAATCCTACCTTCCAGAAGCAAGTATACTCACCGTCATACATTGAAAGGTGGCGTTTTTGACCTTTGGAAGGTTTGGACAGCATCAGATCATATGAAGGCATCTCTCCAATATCAATACCTTCAGCCATTTGCAGAATTTTTTCCATCAAGCGAGGGCTGTACCTATTGAAGTTAATGTAACCTACAATTAGAGCAGGTAAAGATGCAGGTTTTTTTTTTAAAGCTTCTAAACAAGCTAATCTTATCATTGCTTCCACAGGACTTTATCAACAGGTTATCTTGGTTATAAAACTAAATTAATCACCCTAAAATGTTTACCTATCAAGTGAGTGATTACGTAACTCATTAGGAATCAAGATTTTTAAGCATAAGACATACAAAATATAAAAATCAAGAAATTTTACTTAAGGCCTTATCTTCAGTTTGAATTGAAAATATCAGTATAAACTCATGATTTATTTTTTCCTTTCACATACACACTATATGTAAATAATTATATCTGTATCTTTATCGAAACACTAAGAGTGCTAAGAGCTGCTGGGTTGCTAACATCCAGATTGTAGTCACCGTCATTTCTCATGAAAAAAATCAGGGTCCTTAGAGAAATGGCTGTTTTCAGGCTAGGGGCAGGATATGTCTAAGATGAGCTTGAAAGATCTTGCTCCTAGAATCAAGGAAGCTGTCAAAGATCATAGTAGTTGTGTCAAATGGACTCAGAGCCAATCTGAATAAACTCCTACTGGCAACATGAGCCAACATCAATATCAACAGACAACAACGAAAATGAATTAAAACACATCAAATAGGTTGAAAGCTATTAGTTCATAATACTTACTAACACATTATTGGTCACCTCTGGAGGATGGAGGGAATCAAGTCATTATTCTGCAAACAAGTAAACATTAAAAAAAAGGAAGAAAGAAAAGCATTTTTTTCTGCATTTTCCCATATAAACCTTATTTCAAAGTGATCAGAGTTGAGGAAGATCTCTTTTCTAGAAGCATTCCAGCTAATAACTATTCATATATTATGACAGACTACCATTTTGCAACCCATATTAAAATAATAAACGATCAATGGTTGCTAAATCTATTGGCAAGCTGGGTGTGGGGCAACATGCCTGTAAACCCAGCACTTGGAAGGCTGAGGCAGGACAAGGCCAGCTTGAATTGCACAGCAAGACCTTGACTCAATAAAAGAAAATAAAACAAAAATATGGCCAGGTGTGGTGGCACACACCTTTAATCCCAGAACTTGGGAGGCTGAGACAGGAGGATTACTGTGAGTTCAAGACCAGCCTGGGCTGCATAGTGAGTTCCACGTCAGTCTCCACTACATAGTGAGACCCTGTCTCAAAAAAAAAAAAATAAAGAAAACAAAACAAAAATAAATCTATTGATGAAAATTTACTGGGGGAGAACCCAGAAATAGACTCATACAAATATTCTAAAAGTGATGGCTGACTAAAATACAAAAGTTATTCAGGCTGGAGATGTAGCTCTGTACCACTGCACCTGCCTGGCAAGGCTAAGGTCATGAGTTCAATTCTGAGGGAGAGGGGCACCGCAGGGACAACACAAACAAAAGTAATTCAATGGAGAAAGCATAGCTTTTGAAACAAATGGTGCTGGAGCAAGTGAGAAGCTATAGGTAAAACCACCTTATACAAAATTTAACTCAAATTATATCATGAGCTTAAATGTAAACTTATAAAAACATAGGAGAAAATTTTCAGGATTTAGGGCTAGAATAGCAGTTCTCAGAGTTAACACCAAAAGTATGATCCATAAAAGAAAATAGTGAGAAATGGACCACATCAAAATTAAAAAAACAAAACAAAACAAAACTTTTAAAGACCCTGCAAAAAGACAAACTAGAGACTGGGAGAAAATATCTGTAAAACACACATTTGACGAAAGACTGGTTATCTACAAACTCAACAAAAACACAAACGTTTTTTTTGTGTGTGTGTGGTGCCAGGGATTGAATCCAGGTCTTCACACATGCTAGACAAGTGCTATAACACTAGGTAACACCCAAACAAAATTTAAAATGAATGAAAGACATTAATAGGACATTTCACCAAAGAGTATCTAGATACTGCAAATAAGCACATGGAAAAATGCTCAACATCATTCATTAGTCACCAGGGAAATACAGTATGAAATCACTATGGAGCTATCAGAATGGCCCAAATAAAAAATAGTGACAACACTAAATGCTGGCCAAGGATGCAATGAAACTGTACACCTCATCCATTGCTTGTAGAAATATAAAATGGTATAGTCCAGCGATGGAAAACCTTTTAGAGCTTTCAATAATAAACAGCCCACTGTGGCACATATGACACAGGTTCCCCATCACTGGTACAGTCCCTGTGAAAGCAATTCAGTTTCTTATAAATTAAACATCAATTACACACAACCTAGCAACTGCATTCTTGGACATTGCAGAGAAATGAATGCTTAGGAGATAAAAATTAACTCAGAATGTATCATAGGCTTAGATTTTTTTTTCTGGTACCAGAGATAAGAACTCAGAACCTTGCGCTTGCAAGGCAGGCACAGCACCAAGCTAAATCTCTGACCCTCATAGGCTTAAATGTAAAAGTATAAAATTTTTATTAAAAACAAAGGAGAAAATTGGGGATATTTAGTATTTTCACTGTGGTGGTAGATACAAAATCCTACACATGGCTGGGTGGGGGAAACACACCTGTAATCCTAGTACTCAGGAGGCTGAGGCAGGATTGTGAGTTTGAAGCCATTCTGGACTAAACAGCAGAACCCTCTGTCAAAAACAAAAATCTAGCTGGGTATGATAATCCATGCCTATAATCCCAGCACTCAGAAGGCTGAGGCAGGAGGATCGCCACAAGTTCAAGGCCAGCCTGGGCTACATAGTGAGTACAAGGCCACACTGAACTACACAGCAAGATCCTGTCCTGACCCATCCCAAATCCTACACATTGGTTGGGGGTATAGCTTGGTGGTAGCACTTGCTTGGGATACATAAGGCCTTGGGTTCAATCCCCTGCACTACAAAAACAAACAAACTGCAACAAAAAAAAGACTATAAAAATCCCCAAAAACCTATACATGATGAAATTTTTATATAAACACACACACACACACACACACACACACACACACACACAGAGAAAATGTGGGGAATATCAGTAAGATCAGTTGATGACAATGTCAATATCCCAGTTGTGCTACGACAGAATAATTTTTACAAAATGTCACCACTGGGAAGACTGGATAAAGAGTACTGAGTATTTCTTGTATTTCTTTTTTTTCCCAGTATCAGGGATCAAACTCAGGACCTTGTGTCTGCAAGGTAGGCACGGTACAATTGAGCTAAATCCTCAACCCACATATCATTTCTTACAACTGCATAATGATCTACAACAATCTCAATAAAAATTTCAATTAAAATTTTGATGTTGGAAAGTCAAAGTTATCTTAATACCACTAAAAGTGGGAAAACCAAACAGGCACCCTCTGATGTGATACAAGGGAGCATACACAGCAATATTTATAAAGTACTTACAATTATAAATATATTATCATTATTATAAATAATTGAACCTGAACTCAATCAAGTCCCTAACTTGCAAAAACATATTAAACATCATCACAAGAAAATAACCAGCCACATCCAGAATGAGGTAACCCTGTAACAACCCTGTAACAATCCAGTATCTTTATCAAGTAAGTAGTATGAAAACAAAGCAAGAGGGGAGAATGGTTATAGGTTAAGAAAACAGATCAATCAAATATAATGGTAGACTGTGTTTAGATCACAAATCAAACAAACCAACTATAAAAATACATTTGAGACAAATGGAGAAACTAGGTATTGGATGATTTTAAAGAAATTACTGCTAATTTTTTGAGTATGAAAAATGATACTGTGATTGTTTTTAAAAATGCTTATCTAGAGCTTGCATTGGCAGCACATATACTTAAAAAATGCTTATCGAATATAGAAACAAGATATTTAAGTATTTGTAGGTGAAATGGTTTTAGGGTTTTCTCTGATATACTCCAGACTAGCATCAACAAAAAACTAGGGACACAAGAGGTGAAATAAGAAGGGTAGCATGACAGACTGTGCACCACTGCTGGGTGATGGGTAGATGCAGATTCATTAAACTCTACTTTTGTGTGTTTGAAATTTACCATAAGAAAATGCTATATATACACAATTTTTAAAAATGGCTCCTTATGAATAGATTAGCCTTTATGACAGGGTCATTTTACTGCAGAAAAACAAAAGCATGGGTTCAAGTGAGTTTTTGATATCATGGGGACTATTTCCTCCTCCTCCTACTTTCCAACACTTTCCTGGCGTAAAATTAAAAAGAAGAAAATATAAGCCAGGCACGGTGGTATACACCTGTAATGCCAGCACTCAGGAGGCTGAGGCAGGAGGACTGCTGTGAGTTTGAGGCCAGCCTGGGCTACACAGTGAGTCAAGGCCAGCCTGAACTACATAAGGGGAACCTGTCT
>NW_022900951.1:96423575-96428237 GCF_012274545.1 Fukomys damarensis
GGGAGGGAGGGAGGGAGGGAGGGAGGAGTTGATTCCTGGTTGCATTTGGGAAGCTGTGAAAAAGAAAACCAAAGCTTTACATGAATAGGTTATGAACTCAAAGAAAGGTAACATTTTCCATTTCCAGCACTATAATTTCCACATCCATCAGATGTCTTTCCTTACAAAGCAGAATTTAAGAAGGGTGGCCTTCACTATCAGATTACCAGAAACTAGCTCAGTTATAACCTGCATTTCCTACTGATAACTGCTGCTGCTCCTAACGTCACTATTTAAATAGCAAGAAGAATTTTATTTTCATTTACTCTTATCTGAATGTCAGAAAGTCTAGTCTAAAACATCATACATTGACTACATCACTTCCATTCAGATGTGGGAGTCCAATTTCCAAGGTAAGAGATGAAAGCAAAAGACTGAAAATAAGATTAAGTGAATTTCAGTCGAAGTTCTCTAGACCCTCAATTAAAGACTGATTCCAAATATGGTATATAACTAAAAATGGTACAAATGTCATATGGTACACAAGGATGCGCTTGGTACTCTATGTACACTCTTCTCCCAAGTGTCTTCCAGCACTGATAATTGTTGTATCTACTTACTGCTCCCTATTCATTACAACTGTCTCCAAACATTTCCCATAGGCTACAAAAATAAACCTTTGCATAGGTTGCCAACAGTCAGATTCCTTTATTAGGGAGACATGATACAAAAGCCCAACCAGTGAGAACAAGAATGGAAAAGACCCAAGAGCACCTAACATTTAACTACTCAAAGAATAATGCAAATATTAATCTAGAGTTTTTAATAAGACCACTAGGATTTCATCTGTTTCTAAAACTATCCAGCTGCCCAAGAATAAAGAAGTACTGTTTCAGCCAGGTGTGGCAGTGCACACCTAAAATCCCAGCACTTGGGAGGCTCAGGCAGAATGGAAGTCAGTCTGAATTATATACTGAGTTCAAGGTCAACCTCAACTACATAGTGAGACCCTATCTAAAAAAAAAGCCAAACAAACAAAAAGGAGTAGTTTTTCAAATTTGAAATAAGCCAAGGCAGAAAATCTTTCATTACTCAGTCTCCCTTGGTGTTTTTCTCAGAGTGTACTTAAAACTCCAGAAAACTTTTAAAAAAATCCACCAAGTACCAACTATAACTTCAGTAACACTACAGTTTTTTTTTATTCCTTTACCTATATTTTTCGTATAGTCTCCCACCAACTGTTTATCTATGGTGATTTGCAATCAAGTGTGGGAGGGTTGTCCCTAATCTACTATATCACATAAGCTTTTTCTCCAATCACTACCATGAGTTTGATGGTCTTGTTTTTGCAGTGCTGGGAACTGAACTCAGAGACTTGAGCATGTTCTACCACTGAGCTATACCCAAACTCACTACCATATGAGTTGAGCTTTGTTTTCTTTTGTTTTGTTTTTTGAGACAGGGTCTTGCTATGTAGCTCAGGCTGGCCTTGAACTCACTATGTAGCCCAGCCTGGCCTCAAACTCAGTGAACCTCCTGCCTCAGCCTCCCGTGAATGTCTGGATTACAGGTATACACCACCACATCTGGATCCCACTAGTCTTAATGGCTATACAGTGTTCTATATTATGAAATGCCATAAAGTATATTTAAGGCAAGTATAATATAAACATACACTACTATACAATGACATTTGAATTTTAATATTCAGTAACATGCTTATAAAATATTTAACAAGTAATTAAACTTCTGAAATTTGAAATTAAAGGTTAGAGTTTTAAAGTATAAAATTATGTATCCAAAACTGTTCATAAACTCTTAATGTTATACTTTATAAAATACAACCAACCAGATTACTGATGAAGCTTTCAAAAGCTCCCAGTCCTACTTCATAAGCTGATGACATATGCACTCTACTACTATGGGCAAAGTTAGTTTCATAACAGAAATCCAGTTTGCATCTATTTTCTAAACA
Organism: Fukomys damarensis; assembly: GCF_012274545.1. Lineage (NCBI taxonomy): Eukaryota > Metazoa > Chordata > Mammalia > Rodentia > Bathyergidae > Fukomys > Fukomys damarensis. The sequence goes on from NW_022900951.1 coordinate 96,425,530, forward strand.
CCAGTCTTGTAACAATGAGGAAAAGAAGAAACAAATAATCAAGGGAGCAAAGATATTTTCATGTTAAGATATGTTTTCGCTTTTTAAGTAATATCTCATCAGTGATGCACAGGCCAGGATTTTGCTCCTAATCCTACTGGTCAACAATGGAAAACTGAATGCTCCAGGTAACCAAATGGGGATGTAGCGCAGTGGCAGAGCTATCTAGAATGCATGAGGCCCTGGATTCAATATCCAGCACTACTGAATAAACAAACGAACACTGCAATTTGTAAGTAAAAATTGCACAGATCTCTAGGTCTTCATGTGGACTATTAAGTGCTGTATATGTAGTTGAATAGAAGACTGTACTAATTTTTCATTAGCCACAAGACATCATCTTAGAAATAGCTTGCAGAAAGAATTCTTGGTAGGTTCTTTATGTTTATGAAACAAATTAAAAAGTGAGGAGAAATCATTTCAGCTTCCTGGTTACTTGGACAACCAGAGAGGAAATGATTAAAAAGCACAGTAAAAACCAGTTTTATTTTATCCTATAGAGTAACGGCTCTCAGAGGTCACATCTGGAGCAGCAGCAATCTCCACACCACCTAAGAACTTCTTAGAAATGCAAATTGCAGGGCCTCTCCTTTGAACTGAATCAGACCCTGGGGGTGGGCCCCTTGCAGTGTGTGTGTGTGTGTGTGTGTGTGTGTGTGTGTGTGTGTGTGTTTTGGTTCTGAGGATTGAACTTAGAACCTTGTGCCTGCTAGGCAGGTGCAGCAACACTAAGCTAAATCCCCCGCCCTGCAACCTATGTTTTAACAAGCTGAATAGGTGATTTTGATGCTTGCTCAAGTGTGAGAACCACAATTACAAAGTCAAGAAGATATTCAAACTTGTTTCATGGAAATTACCACTACTACCAAAAGAATGAAATATGGTCAGCCTCCTAACACATTTAAGCTCCTACCATTATGGCCTTATGATAAATTTTCAAAGCAATCCTTCAACTAGGACAGTCCTGTCAGAGGGGGGAAATGTGCAAGGAATTCTCTTTTTGCACCTGTTCACAACTTGCTTTAGACATGAGCCTTGAAAAACAAATTAACAATTTAAGTTTGGAAAGGGCTGTCACCATGTATTTTAGAGTCTGCTAGAGAGAAAAGTACTGCGTCACAGAAAAACAAGAGCTCTGAAAACATCAACATCAAGTGTGAGAATACAGATTTTACCAGTCTTGAAAAGAGAATTCATAGCCTGCCTAAAATGGAAGACTGCACTGGGTTTCTAATTCCCAAGATTATCAGCCCTTCTCTTTCTCCTATATCTAAGTTATCCAGTAAAATGTATTACTTTTCAATTATTCTATATAATGTTATGGCAATCCTTGTACTGACTGAACTGACTTAGCTGCAATGTAAATATGACGTTAATAGATATACTATCACAGGTGCACAAGCATACACACAAAACATCCTGGATGCTTGAGCTTTTAATGCCAACCACCATTGGCATGGTTTGTGCTATTGCTATAGCTGTGTATAAGGCTGGTATACAATGACGCAGTTTATGTAAGTTACTTCTTTTCATTTCCGGTCTATCCTTCCCAAATATGGCAGCTGTGTCTCAGTGAAAAGAACATCCAGCTGGACATCAGAAGACCCTGGTCCTAGTCCCAGCTGTGGGATGTGGGACAAGTCATTAAATTTCTCAGCCTCCATTTAACTGTAAAAAATTAGATAGCACCTCTCAAGATTGCTGTGTTTTGTTTTTGTTTTTTTGGTACAGGGGATCAAATTCAGGACCTCGCACTTATCAAGGCAGAGACGGCAAAACCACTGAGCTAAATCCCCAGCCCCTCAACACTGCTGTTAAATGAGATCACAAATATTCACAATGTATACTACATTATTTAGCTATATACATCCATTCGCTACCTACATGTATTGAGCAGCTATTCTGGGCACTGAGGATGAAGATATGAACAAGAAAGTATAATCCTTTTCCCCTCAAAAGCTTACATTCTAGAGGGAAGGTAAATTTTATTATTAGAAAAAAGGATGGCTATTCTCCTCCCCTATTTAAGATTTAAGGACTCAGATTCCTCATGGCCTTCTGTGATACTAAGTAGATTTACCATTATCAGATAAAGGCACCTTTTCAACTGTAAGAATACTGTTAGGTGAAGGTCAACTGGGTTTAACTGACTTTATTAATTACTGAGGCTTCCCCCATAGTAACCAGTTCCTCCAGTGAAATATTCATCATCTCTGGAGACAGAAATTATACTAACCTAGAGAAGACAGGAAAAAATACATTTCTGTAATGAGAGCAAAGTGTCACAGTGGATGATGACATATTCAACAATTAAGGGTAGAATTAGACAATCCTATTTTTCCGCATTTCTTGATGGTCATCCCAAGAACTGAATTGGATCTGGTCATTTTCCATAATTTCTCATACGTCCTAGTAAAAAATGACTGTTACGCAGCAATGTCACACAAAAAAAGAAGCCTCCCAATCTGTCAAAGGAATGATTAGTCAAGTAAAAGACCAATTTGGGGATTCTGAAGGACAGAGGTCCAAACAGCTTGTTCAAAAAAAAACTGCGTGGCAACCATACTGCAGTCTCCATTGAAGGCAAAGAGCTTTCAGAGGCCTGTTCACACACCACCAGGTTCTAGGAAAGGAGAAAAACACACGCACACACACACACACACACACAC
>NW_022900951.1:96428324-96464282 GCF_012274545.1 Fukomys damarensis
AGGCCTGTTCACACCACCAGGTTCTAGGAAAGGAGAAAAACACACGCACACACACACACACACACACACACGCACCTAAAAACCTGACTAAACGCCAAATATTAATCTTTCTTATCCCATTTAAGGTAAAAAGAGAGCAATCCATATATGCAGCAGATATATCCATTTCTTTGTTTGAGTCCAGACACATTATGCGCAAAATCTACAAGCAAGGCTGACACTGCGGCTCAGAGACCTAATACATACCACCTCCCCCGCAGAAGAAGACAGTAAGAAAGACCCAGCTGGGGGACTGCAAGTAGGGAAGGGGATGTTTTATCTAATGGAGATGTAAGAAGACAGTGGTCAGGGGTCTAAGATTAGAATTGCGGGGTCCCCTCCCCCCCCATCGAATATTCTCTGCGTATGCTGCATCTTTGAAAGTCCCTACGCAGGTCTGAGTCTCTGCTACTCATTTCTCATGCCCTCCAATACCTTCACCAACCACAATGACCACTTAATAATCGTCTTCCAAGAGCTGCTTTATCTCCATCCCTGGTCCGGGAGGGGTCCTTGATCTCTGCACCCTTGTAGTTTTTATGTCATTCCCTGACACTGCGGTCGGCCACGCTACCCCCAGGCCAGTAGTAAAGCCTCTGGTGTCCTCCAGCACCTTCAAATTTCCAGCCTCTGAGCCATCATCTGCATCCCACTCCTGTCCTCATCCAAACCACCATCACCGATCTCCCTCACCGCTGGTCCTAATCCAACCTCCATCCATCACCGATCCTTCACACTCATCCCCAATCCACCCCCAACAAACCAACGTCTTCCCCCTCCCCATCCCCTAACACCTTCCTCACCTGCAGCCCAGGAAAACGTGGTTGGTCCAGGCGGCGGAGAGCGCCAGGAGCTGGTCGAGGGCAGCCCCGGGATAGCTGTGCAGGTGCTGACAAATGAAGCTGCGCCGCAGAGCCCACTGCCAGTCACTTTCGTGGCTATAGCGCCACTGCTCCAGCACTGGCTCAGGCGGGGGCGGCGGACCCAACAGCAGACGTCCTCCAGCCATCTTCTCCGCCTCCAAGCAGGGACCTCAGGGACGATGCTGACTACCGACTGCGCTGTAGCTAACCTGCAGGAACTTGGACCTGTTGGGAGGGGCGCGCTGAGGCGCCAAGACCAACTCTGGGGGACTGGAGTGTGTGCGTGAGGGCTACAGTCAAAAGGGAAAGGGGAGCACAAGATCACGTCCAGACACTGGAGCGCGCTACTGCTGCACTCCAACTCGTGGAGGAGCCGGAGGGCTCCCTCCGCAGTCACACGAGAGCCGTGAAAGCCGAGTAAGGCCGGGTGCTCTGCACCTTCTCGGACCCGCAGACCCACGCCAATGCACTAGCAGCGGGAAGAAAAAAAAAAGACACCAGCACGTTCCATTCCCCAACCTCTGGGCTCTAGTCTACCTACCCGCGTGTGGCCCCGTGGTGGTAAGACCAGTACGCAGGCGCCGAGGCTATTTCTCAACTTCGAAATCCCGTCGCAGAATCTCGCGAGATCTACTTTTTTCCCTTCCTATGACGACTACGCCTTTGACGCACTATAGGGACCAGCGGAGAGCGGGGACTCCGGGAAAGAAATTATGAATGTTCATTTAGGTTTGCGATCATGGTTCCTTTAAGTGTCTGGAAGATTCCCTCAAGTGATTGTCCGTAGCATTGATGAGCCTCACGCTTTTACCAGAAATTCTTTCATCCTGTCTTTTTTCTTCGAGCCACTGGGGATGGATCCGGGCCTCGTGCACATTGGGCTAGCGCTGTGCCACCGAGCTCCACCCACAGCTTTTTCTTGGGTACCTAAGCGCTGCGACAGTGAGGCCCCCGCACTGAGGCACGCCCCCGACCCTTTTCAATATTCACACAGGGTCTCGCTAAATTGCTAAATTGTCCAGGCTAGGTTCAAACTTGCAATCCTTCTGCCTTTGCCCCCCCCCCGCCCCCGCCACAGTGCTGGAATTACGGGTTTGCGCCATCAAGCCAGGCTCTAGTCAACCTTTTTTATCGTCCATACTCCGGTTCCGTTTTTACAGTTTTGATCATAACAGCAAATGATTCTGCACTTTATCAATTTAAAGTGTGCAAAATTTACAAAAGGGGCCCAAAGATAAGGGTCAAAAGCTGCGCAGCAGCAAATGGTCAAATCACTATGTAGATTACAGTCTTGGTGGGGAAAAATAGTCCTGCATAAAGCTGAATGTTCCACCACAAGCAGGGCTACTGGATGCGGTGGCTTTGACTCATTGACCTCTTTAACTCTTTAATGACATATTTCTAACTATATGGCACATCTTAAGTATAGCGGTGTATTTGGACTGACAAGAGGAAAGGATAAACGGCACTTTTTACCCTGTACCGTCATTATTTCCATGTCTGTCTACACGGTAAGCAGTCATATTTATGGAAGTAATGACAGTCTGAACCATCCAGTCAAAGAATACCATACTAGGAAGGAAGTTTAGGAAGAAATTCAAGTTATCATTATGTGAATGGGGAAAATAAAACCAAGAGTATTTCTTCATTTTAATTATTTTTTTTTCTTTTTTGGTACTGGATATCAAACTCAGGACCTTGTGCATACAAGGCAGGCGTGGTGCCATTGAGCTAAATCCCTGGCACCAAAACCAAGAGTATTGACTTGCTGAAGGCAGTAGAGAATTTGGCAATGATGAGATCAGATTTTAGGTCACCTGACTCTTCACCTAGTGTTCTTTCAGTAATTTCCATTGTGTTTTTTCCCACAGCATATGTAACTTTTGAACTTTATTTTAAAAACTGTTTATCTTTCCCAAAATAGAATGTCAGCTCTGTGAGAGCAGGGAAATCACCTGACACAGATATTCATTGAATGAATGAATGAATGAATGAATGAATGCTTTTCCCATTGTTCCAACCTAGTGAAATATATTTTCTTGGAGCCTACATTTTAAGCTAGTTATTTTATAATTCCATTAACTTCATCCTGCTATAATTATATCCCTTCTACAATTCAGGCATTAAAACTTAATGGCCATGCTGATGGCATTAAGAGATAGGGTCCTTGGGCCAGGGATTTGGCTCAGTGGTTCTGCCACCTGCCTCGAAAGTGCAAGGGCTAGAGTTCGATCCCTGGTACACTCAAAAAAAGGTAGGGGCCTTAATCCCAGTTTTTTGGGAGGCTGAGGCAAGCAGATTGCAAAGTACAAGGCCAGCCAAGGAAATTTAGCCAGACCCTGTCTCAAAATACAATTTTTAAATGGCTGGGGATGTAGCTCAGTGGTAAAGCACTTGCCTGGCATGCAGAATGTTCTGGGTTCAGTCTCCAGTACTGGAAAAAAGGGGTACAGCCTTCAAGAGGTGATTGGGGCAGGAATGATATTCCTTCCTGAGTGGGATTAAGGGCCTCATAAAACAGGATTCATGCAGCATTTGGTCACGTACCCATCTACCTTATACCATGTGAGGACAGAGTATTCCTTCCCTCTAAAGGATGCAGCAGCAAGAAATCATCCTGGAAGCAGGGAACAACCCTCCTCAGACAACCAAACATGCTGGTGCCTTGATCTTGGACAAACTGCCAGTCCCAGAACTGTGAGAAGTAAAATTCTGCTCTTTATAAGTGATTCAGGCTAAGATATTTTGTAAGAGTAGCACAAATGGACTAAGACATAGCCTAAGCTGCCAACCTTCATCGAAACCAGCATTGTAATTATTTATAGTCAGAGAAAAATAATCTGAGATAGGGGCTGGGGATTTAGCTCAGTGGTTCCACCGCCTGCCTTGTAAGCACAAGGACCCGAGTTTGATTCCTGGTACAAAAAAAATCTGAGAAAATAAGAGAAATAATCTGAGAGATACTACTTCCTCTCAGCTTGTCTTAAAACTTTCCTTCCACATAGAAACAGCCTGACTTTTGAACTTGGATTACAAAATGAAAAGCAGTGGGGTGGTTCAGACCTGTAATCCTATTACTCTGGGAGGCTGAGGCAGGAAGATTACAAGTATGAGCCCAGTTGAGGCAATTTAGTGAGAACTTGCCTCAAAATTTTTTTAAAGTTCTAGCGTGATAGGTGAGTGAAAAGGCCTTTGGTTCAATCTCCAGTACTGCAAAAAATAAAAAGAGAAAGGTAGAAACCGATACAAGAGGCCATCTGCTGCAGAGCTATCATAAGTGGATTCCGTTTGTGATTCCCACTATAGAATAAACAGTTTAGAGAATGAAGCACAACAAAATTTTGCATATTTCCCCAAGACTTCTTTATGGTAATTCTTCTGATCAAATAATTCTTCAGCCAACCTATTTGAGCCCGTTCCCTTCTCACAAGTCACAAAGGACTTCTCAGTGAGCAGGAGTTGAGAGCCCTAGATTGAAGTAGGTTTTCTGAATAAAGGTTAAAGAGATGTAGGGGACAAAGATGATAAAGGCAGCCAACCCAGAAAGCTATTGCCATTCTTCATAACCTCTTCCCTCCACCATGCTTCTCTAACACAGGCTGTTGTCACTGTGATTTTACTAAGCACATAATCCCTCTGACTTGGCTTCCCTGCCATTAACTGTAGGGAAGCCAGGTAGTATTGAAAGGAGGGAAACCCTGACTTAACACTACCACAAACTATCCCAGAAATATGTTTACCTAGGGTTCTTGACCAGACTATGCTGCAGCACAAATGCCCTTCAGGAATGTTGACTAATGGATTAGAAGCAATAACTAGAGCTCCCACTGGCCAAGCCTGGGTAATTTGAGCACCACAATAATTGAAGACAGTAATGAATTAGAAACCATGGGGAAAAAAGAAACCGTAAGCTCATGGTGATACCAAGTAGTTAAAGAATAAGTGAGAGATCCACTTATTATTAGCTCAGTGATTTAGCTCACTGGGGCCAGGGATTTAGCTCAGTGGTTCTGCTGCCTGCCCTGCAAGCAAGAGGTCTTGAGTTCAATCCCTGGTACCAGAAAGAAAGAAAGAAAGAAAGAAAGAAAGAAAGAAAGAAAGGCGAGCCTTTGCTACACTGAAATACCATGTATACACTGGTAGACACAAAAAGAGTGCTAGACTTGGAAATCCATTTTGTAGATTGACCAAGCAAGAATTATCAATAGATGATAAATCCAGGGGAAATTTTTGATAAGGACTAAGACATTTGTAAGGATTTATAACTTCTCCCTGCAGATTATTAGTGGCAAGGAAGCTGGTAATTGTATGATGGGGAAATTGAGCAACATCTTGACCCAAAATGAGAACATTCTATTTTTTAAATAGGACTTCAAAAAGATCAGTGTTGTAAAAGACCAAGACTGTTCTAAATTAAAGGATACTTAAAAAAACAAGACACAATGTGTGATCCTACACTACAGCCTGTGCTATAAGAACAAAATGCTATAAAGGGTATTAGACAACAGATTACAGTGGTGTAACAGTGTGAAATTCACCAAAGTGGATAACTGTGGTTTATAAGAGAATATTCTTATTATCTACATGGGGGCATAAAATAATAAATCACCTGGCAAAATGTTATCCATTGATGAACCTGGGTCAACAGTGAGTAAACTTTGTACTATTTTTGTAACAACATCAAAATTAATCATTTTGAAAGCACAAAATGCTGCCTATACTGGTGAAGAACATATATCTAGCTACCACTGAATCACTTTTTATTGTGTGACCAGCACTTTAATGAGACCTCTGGAAATAATGGCTTTACTTTTAGAAAGCTTGACCTCTTGTCAGGAGGGGAGTCCTTCAAAAACGAAGCAAGATCATATACATTCAACTAGGAAGTTTGAAAATGGAGACTAGATCAGGATAGGTGGATGAAGTAGAAAGAAAAAGCGCTTCATGGAGCAGTAGGCATGAGCCTTGCAGGAAGGATTTAAATCAGTGAGAGATATAGATAACGCACCATTTGTGTGACTCCAGGAGACGCTTGTGCAGAGAGACTGAATGCAATGGGAAGGACAGTGGGTATCAGGTACTGTTGGAAAAAATGGTTGACTGGATAAAATGGGGCCAGTCCTTAAATTCGTTCCTCAGGACACTAAGTCCCATGAAGAAGAGTTGATGATGCCCCAAACCAAGAGAAGGAATTTGTCCTCAGCTCCATATATAATAGTTATCTTCCACAAGTACTGAGCCTAGGGCAGGGACTTTTTTCCAAAGCCAAAGGCAAAGAAGCTAAGATGCAGTGCAAGACTTGGATGGATCCTAGTGGAAGGTGGCAAGCACGACAGGTACTACAGCCTTAATTCAATAATAGTTTCAAAGGGTGCTTGCCTTGCAAGAAAGCTAGCTTTTTAGCAAAGGATGGCTCTCCCTAAGTGGGGGCATTTCTCCACAGCACATTTCTTAACATCAGTGCTTACAAATGGCTACTTGGCCTCTTTGAGTGTTAGAGACCCAGTCTTCTCCCTAATGGGAGCAGCATTCTCAGCTGCTCAGCATGTCCTCAATCCAGGAGCAAGCTTTGAACACCTGTGGCCTTCATCTGTTTTCTAGCAAAACTTTATGAAAATTGCAGTAAATTCAAACCCATTTCCCGGAAAATTTGTATTCAAACTCCAGCAGTGTGTCACCTTCTCCAATTTCTTTTGAGAGGCTGTTGCTTCTAACACATTTAGGTCTGACGATGCATAAACTAGCACTGAAATGCTATCATAGACAGAGTCAGCAAACTGTAGCTGCCAGGCCAGATCTGATTCCATTGCCTGTATCTGTATGACTCTCCTGCTATTACAGGAATATTTTTCACATTTTTAATGGTTAAAAATATAAAGCTGGGCATGGTGGTGCACGCCTGTAATCCCAGCACTCAGGAGGCCAAGGCAGAAGGATTGCTGTGAGTTCAAGACCAGCCTGGACTACATAGTGAGTTCCAGGTCAGTCTCAACTACATAGTGAGACCCTGTCTCAACCCCCGCCCTCCAAAATCCAAAGACATTCAGAATACATGAAAAAATATATGAAATTCAAATTTCAGTGTGTAAAGTCAAGTTTTATGGGTGCACAGCCACACCCTTTCATGTATTATCTATGGCTGTTTTCACGCTAGTGACAAGTTGAATGGTTGCTGAGATTGTAATGCCTACAAAGCTCAAAATATTTACTAGCTGGTTCTTTACAGAAAAATTCTGTAAAGTAATGGTTCTCAACATGGGATGACTTTGCCCTTCGGGGGACATCCAGTTATTTTGAAAACACTTTTGGTTGTCACACCTGTTCAGGGTTGGGATGTGTACTGATATCTAGTAGGCAGAGGCCAGGGATACTGCTACATCCTTTACCTAAGACAGCCCCACACATTCTTTGGTCCAAATGTCCATAGCACTGAAGTAGAGAAATCCAGGACTAGAGGTCCGTAAAGTGAGTACTTTCTAATACAGGGAAAATCCCATCCCTTAATAAGAGATCCTATTTCTTTCACTTACATTAGCCCAGGTTGCCTTCATAATGGCTCTGCGAAGGAGTCATTGATATTCTCCTTTTCTAAAGAAGTTGTTAACACAACTTGCCCGTGAGCGCAGGAAAAGCAAGTTAGCCTGGTCCGGGTCTGTTGTTCCAGTGCACTCAAGCACCGGCCCCTGTAACGTCACAAACGAGCATTGCCTCTCTCGGCTGCCCTCTAGTGTGAGAGCTGCGCAGAGGCAGGCCAACGCCGTTTCCTCTGGTACACCCTGCAGAGGCCTCCAGGCTTCCGTAGGTGGATGCGAACCGCTTCTCCAGCCTTCAGCATCAGGCCATTAGGGAAATGAAGCCGAGGGAAGGAAACTCCACCTTTGCTGCAACCAGAATTCAGAAAACTACCATTCTCCCTCAGGCCCGCTCTAATGCCGGGGGGGGGGGGGCTCCCTTTCTGGTAGACTCAAGGACACAAAATAGTACTACTTGGTATCTATAGAATGCTTTTCGAGTCATAAAGAAGTCACATCCATGAATTTTGAGGATGTTCACAGCACTGCATTACATGAAAGAAGGCACACAGCACAGTGTTTTCCCAGCCAGAATTAAAATTCACCCGAATCTTGTTCTGTATGATCTGCTACTTTACTTCCTCACAGTCTATTATGATAATTAGCTCAATTGATTAAACCCAGTCTGATAAAGGAAAAGTAGAAGAATTCCAGCTCACACCCACCCTGCTCTAGTGGGAACTTCAGACCCGAAGTGAGGAAAAGAGGGCACATTGCCACTCACCTTGGAAGATTTTGTGGTCTGATGGTGTTTCTGTGAGCCCCCTAAATAACCCACTTGGGAGGCAGCCACCTATTCCTTGTAAAACAAATCATGGGAAGCGGCGTCATCAAATAATTTAGGATCAGACCACAGAACCATTTAGCATTTCTTTGAGTTTTATTGAAAATTGACATGGACATTAGAAAGGTATCAATCTAAACAGTGCTGGTTCTGGGATGTTTCTCTTGGAAAATGAAAGCCCGGGAAGGTCACACCTTTGAGCAAAAGGAACAGAGGAGAAGGGAAAACAAACAGATTCTGGAAAACATGCAAAGAGCCTCTCTAGAGACACTGGACAGCAGCATGGTGGTGATGGTGGTAGAGATCTATGGGAATGAGCAGGCTTACATGGTATTCCGATGCAAGTTAAGCCCATAACTCAAGCAGATTTATCAACATTGAAACTCTCCCTCCAGGTCCCAGGTTGAACAGAAACCTCAATGGCCTTGTAAGTCTCAAAGAAATAATTTTGCTCTAGGCTCCTTTCTCCACCTGAATGTTAGATAGTGGATCCATTTTCACCCTTTCCAGGGATATTCTCCTTTTCTCCTGGGAATGCTGAAGATGCAAGTATCACTTAACTTTCTCTTCCATATTCAGAAATGTTTAATAGTGGCCGAAGACAGTTGACACATTGAACCTGGGAATTTTTTTAAAAGCGTAAAACTCAAACAAAACCTTGTGAACAGCACTTCAACACCCACAGCTGAGGTCTCCTGCCCCAGTCACTTACATTCGGGTGAATGGTCCTGCAGTTGTCTCTCTGAGGTTACATTTGGTCCATTTTCCAGCTCTGATGATTCTTTTCCTGCCTTGTTAGTTTGTGACAAGACACTTCACTTTAAAATACCATGTAAGTCAGAAGAGAGGTTCTTGCCTGGACACAGGGACACATGTACATTTGTTGAGTGTGTTATGTGCATGTATATGTGTGAACAGTTTGAGAGGAGAAGGAACTGGTTGGTTTCTGGTTTGAGACAATATGGAACCCTAACTCTTCTATAATGGCAGTCTTCTCCTTTACACTTAGTGCAGCTGCTGAAGATAAGATTAAAAAAAGCTGGAGAGGGAGAGAGAAAGAGAAACAGAACATGAAATTAGCCAAAGAAAAAGGACATTCAAAGACGGGGAGGGAGTGGGCAGTATGAGGAAGGAGAGATTATAATTTCAGAAGACAGGTTAGAAATAGTCACCAGTGGGCCATCACTAAGGGAAAATCTGCTGAGGAGATTTGAAGAATACCACACACCAATTTTAAAGTTTCTTGTTTTAATAAAAACAAGCACATTTCAACAGTCACATGTAAATGCCAAATATTAAAACAATAAACAGAAAGTGATCCACACTGCATCTGAGGAAAGCAAACTTCTTGGCTTGAGAGAAATTAAGGTGTGTGTGTGTGTGTGTGTGTGTGTGTGTGTGTGTGTGTGTTTCAGAAAAGCTATTACAGTCTGGGAAAATAACACAGACCATTTCTAATGACTGGTTTTGTTTCACCAAAAGTAAACAGAGAACTTGGGGTTTTAAAAAATGGTAACAACTCTACTAATTAAAAGCATTTTCAGTAAAGAAGGAAAAAAAATCCTTTCAGTCTTCCGTGAGAAAAGCTAGCCAATGAAATAAGCATTTGGATTATTTTAATAGGCTTGATTGACTTTTAAAGGCCTTGTATTCACTCACAGGTTAGATTTTTGTTTACCAAACATCCCCTGACTACAAGGATCACCCAGGGCACCTGTTAAATGCACACTAGCCTGGGCTCAGTCCAGACTGACCAGTTAAAAGGCCCTTTTGACTCCTCTTAACTGCAGCACTTGGTTAAATTAAAGACCTGGCCTGGAGCCTTTCCCCTGCCTGGCCCCACTTGCCCCAACCTCATATTATTTTTTCCTACGGGGGGGGGGGTTCCTCAAGGGTCCTCTAACACTTGACTACCTGGTTTCATCAAAAGATCTTGCTTCCGGGGACATATACAGCAGATGGATCTCCTTGAGGAAATGGATCGGGTATCTAGACACATGGAATTTATCCTGGCTTTTGCCAAGACCCAGCAGTGTGACCTTAGGCAAGTCCCTTCACTTCTCTGAGTCTGTTTCCTCTTACAGCTTTAAGTAGATGCTGTCTTACTGAGCAAAACTTCTCCCTTTAATAGAAAATTCTTTAGTATCTGAAAGTCATAAGCTGTGTGGCTGTAATACTTTGGAAGTATTTTGAGATCCTCAAACCTCAAGTAATCTGTAAACAAATACAAATAAGGGGCCCCCTGCTTGTAATGGAAGTAATTATCCAGGGGGCTGGTGATTACTGGTTGGTAATCTGAGAAGGTGGATTTAGAAACATCAAAGCTGCAAACAAGAAGCCTTTCCCATGGAGACCTAACAGCTCTAAATTTTTTTTTTTTTTTTTTGGTTTTAGTTTTGTGGGTTTTACTGGTGGTGGTGGTGGTGGTTTGTTTGCTTTTACCTCTAAACGCAGGGTCTCCTCAACTGCTCCATGTTGACTTGGATTTTCTCAAGAATCTGGCTTGTGTTTGGCCAGTAACCAATCAGTGAATCACCAACCAAGACATACTAATATCAGAACTGTATTCGTGCTTTGCCAACAAGAAAAGAGAATGCATGTGCATTTGTTTTCTTTTCACTTTTTGCTTCCTAGTATTATCTATTATTGAAGAAAGTAATTCCTTCCCCTTTCTCAATACTTCAAAAAGGCCTGGGAATTTGGCATGGCCTTGTGTGACTGTGTTTTAAAAGGAAGTAATCACAAAACAACCTCAAAAAAGAAAAATGAAGGTCATGGTCAGTGCCAGTGGGACTAGGAGGCAGGAGCAAGTCGCACAACTCAAAAAGAAGTGGGGCTTGAAGTACACAGCAGGGGTAGGGGACCCGGCTGCTTGACACCCCAAAGAAAGGCTGTCAGTTAGAATAGGAACCTTCGCTTAAAAAGCTAAGTGAAGTCCAGTCCAGCTGTAGCAGGGGATACTATTCAGTACACAGCCATGGATTACTGCAAAGGAAGGGCAGAGAGACGGCTATTAGCCACAGATCATTGCCAGGTCGCCTCCAGCCTCCAATTCTCGCTCTGTTGCTGGCCAAATGCCACAGGCCACTGTGCCTCAGGGCCCTGACAATGGAAGCTTTCTACTTCAAAGGGGTTCCCAAAGCCACTGTCACAGGGGACCTGTTATAAAAATTAGAGCTGGAATATTGCAAAAATATGAAACCCTTAGACAAGAGACAAGGGCTAACACTTCTTTTCTTCCCTCCAGTTGACAGTCACACCTCTTATTGGTGATGCATGCAAAATGCACATTAAAATCATTATCACAGCCACCAAACAGACAGAAGACTCATCTCAGCAAATCCCAAGCACCGGATTCTTTGACCAGTCAGTTTGGCCTCACCTCCTTAGTATGGCAGGGAGCCCCAGGAAAGTGACCAAGGAGATGTTAACCCCCCTTCCAAATTCTGTAAGCCTATTGCTCAAGACTCTAGGCTGGTAACAATATTCAGGTTTATTCTCCCTCCTGCACCTATGGGGTACCCAGGGATAGAGAAGGAAAATGTATGCTGTTTGCTCCAGCAATCGTGTTTTATGGGAAGAGCTTGGTACAAATAAATTTGTCACCATCTTTTAACACAACTTGATTATGGTTACTCTGAGAGAATGAAAGCTGGAAAGGGCTGAGCTAAGAGCCCGGAAGGGAAAGGCATTTTTCCAGAGCCCTCTGAGAAGGGGCTGTGGCTTCTAGGATTGGGGAGAGGTCAGGGAGGACCAGTGTCTGGGACGCAGAGTCTTAAGGAGACAGCCATGCTGGCGGGTGCTTATCCAGCCACGGTGAATGCAGATACCTTAGGGAAACAGGCAGCAGTGAGAGTTTGAAATGGGAAGCTGGTGGTGAGGAGTAGCAGTAACATGTTACAGTCTGGTAAGGATGGGGTTGAGAAGGGCATGGACTGCTTAGGGTGCTAGGGGGAGGACTCAGATGTGGGATGCATCTCCAAGCCATGTGATTGCTGGCTTCTTGACCAGAGGACAGATATCATCCTCTGACTCTCAGGTGTCTATAAACTTTTGCCAGGAATGAGTAGAGGGCAGGGGTTGTATGGCCCTCTAGACGTGTTAAGGGGGAATTAGGGAAAGGGAGGCCCAGCTCTGTTGCACAGGAAAGGGTGCGTCTACAGGAAGCCCAAACTGAAAATGAAAAGAGAAGTTGGGTTAATGAACAGATGGATTAATATACTAAAAATATTTTCAGAAGAAAATTGTGTGGGTCATAATGACTAATGGATAAATTAGACTATAGCTATGTTAAATGGTCTTAAGATTTTACCGAATTGGCTCGTGGGAAGATACTTTCTCTCTCATGTACCCCCCTATTCCTAAATGGCAGAAGTAATGGCATTAGGCAGCAAAAAGTGATCAACAACCACAAAAATACTTTTAAAAATCTCTTCTTGATTACTAGGTCCTAATGCTCACCCCAGCCCAGATACCTGTGGCAGGAAGACTTTCAGCAAGTCTCCAGTGGCCTTAGGCCACTGCATAGAGCACCAAGCTCTCGGCCCCTGCACTTCTTTATTCCACAGAGAGAGCAGAAGAGGTTGGTTTCAACTCAGGCATCCTCTGAAGTAGGCCTAGCCAGCTAGCTGGTACTCTGGGGCAAGACCTGTTCGCCAAGTGTCTGCTGGATGGGTCCAGACCCAGGTACCTGAAAAGCTGAACTATAGAAGCCTATGATTGGTTTGTGGTCACAGAGCTCTTTGACCTTTCTCCCATTTAAACTTCTTCCGCACGTCACACATAAGGCGAGTAGTATTGATCCCTATGTCACATATGAAGAGACTAACACAGAGAAATCAACTGACTTGTCTGTGGGCACAAAGCAAGTGTCACAGCTAGGGTAAGGGCTGTTTAATTAATTAATGAAGACTCTCCTCATCATAGCAATATCCCAAGAATTCCTTGGCTGTGGATCTAAGCCCATTTATTACTTAGAGAATACATTTATCCCATTAAATAAGGGCTATTAAATATTCAGAGTATAGTTACCTAAAAGTGTATACATAAAGGAAAATGTGTTTCATTTCCTCCAAGTGAATACATCTACCCTCCAACGCACGCGCATATACACACACGTGCACACACACGCACACACAAACTTTGGAGATAGGTACACATATGCACCCATCCAGTGAATGCAGTTTATACCAGGAATGAGAACTTCTGTGTTCTGGTTGTGGTTCTGCCACAAGCTCACTGTGCAATCCTTGGTAAGTCCCTTACATCTTTCCCTCCACTACCTCTCAGAATTTCTATTATATAGAAGAATGTTTTGAAAAGTAATCAATAAATGCTATATAAATGCTTGCCTCTTTAATTTTTTCTTTGTCTACTTCCTAGGGGAAGAGTAACCAAAAAAAAAAAATCACAGCAATAACCTACATTCCCAACTTCCTAGGAAGGCAGTGATGTTTTGATAGTGTGTATATTGTCCATATGCTGTGTACCCAAAGGACCAATAACCATCGCAACACAGTATCTGCAGCTGAGTTACAGAGGAATTTCTTTTACAGTTACAGACAGCTGCAATTAGCACCTCAAGGAAGGTCAAAGCTAGAGAGGAACAGTAAGCCTCACTCTGGCTGCACTGTAGGTGGCCGTTATGATCCACCCCTCAGAGGGCTCTGGGGAGGAAGTAGTTGCTTCTGCTGCTCTTAGGTCCTGGGAAGCCAATGCCTCCCCGATTAGTTCCTTTAGAAATGCTTTTGTGGCCTACTTAGGGGAAACTCTCCAAGAAAAGCCAACCTACTTGGTGTTGGGGTTGGCTGTTCCAGTGGTCTATAGGTTGCCTCTTATTTGTAAAGTGTGCATTTAATCACAGCTTTTCTAGAATTCATTTTAAGAGTGGCCACTAACAATGATGGACTCAGGGAAACCTAAATGAAATCCTGTCAAGCCATGCACGAAACCTAAATTAACTGAAGTCAAATTCATCAGAATACGTCTTTCCTACTCTCCTTGGTGAAATTGGGGAAACAATGAAAAGCTGTAAGAGCTACACTCCTACTGTGTGGCAGATGCTTTGCTAGGCACTGGGACTTCAGCAGTGCACAGATAGTCTAGAAATTTATAGTCTTCCTAAATGGAGAGCTGCTGTTTAATTCCAGTCAGCCAGCAGGGGCTCTGAGCCTTGCCTGTAAGCCATATAGTAAATCATCACATTCTTTTTTTAGGATGGTTTCTTTTGGCCCAGTTTCATGGGCCTTTTGTTCCAGAAGCCTCTATGGATTTCCTCTTTGGGATTTGCTTGAAAGTAGGATGTTTCACCAGCTGTCCAATGTCCCCAGTGCAATAGCTGCAGCAATCAGTTTGGTGACTCGCTGCAGGCTCTCCAACTAACTCATAAACTGCATGGGTGAGTGGGGAGAAGTCTTCTCAACAGTTCATATTCTCCAATCCAAACAGACCAAATGTAAAAAGGAATTTATGAGACAACAGGGGCATTTCAAATACTGATTAGACATTTTATATTAACGAATTGTTAATTTTATAGGTATAACAGTGGGCATGCAGTTATTTTTTTAAGAGTCACTATCTCAGAGCTATATACTAGCATATACACAGATGAAATTATATAGGTTTAGCCGTACAAGAATCCAGCAGGTGGGGGTAACTGATGAAACAGATTGGCCAGATATTTTTTGTTTTGCTTTGTTTGTGGTACTGGGCACCGAGATACATCCCTCACACTTTATGAATTTTTTTTTTTGAGACAAGGAATTACTAAGTCACTAAATCACCTAGGCTGGGCTCAAATTTGCAATCCTCCTGCCTCAGCCTTGCAGAGTGCTCAGATTACAGGTGTGTGTCACCAAGCCTGACTGGATTAGACATGTTAACAGCTATTTGATGTCTGGGTTGTGGGTACATGGAGCTGCATTATACTATTTTTTTTAATATTTGAGAGTTGCCATGGTAAAGTTTTAAAATAATAAGTAAGCCAAATTATGTTAAATTTAAAGTATTTATATTCCTTGTCTACTACCTGAATCTAGCAGAGTAGATAAAAATCGCTGCTTTCTCCCTGTAAACTCTCTATAATCACTACCTTCAGTCTCCCTAGAAGCTATGTGATGCCAAGGACTGCTTTATTTACTTCTGTAGACACAACACCTAACCCTCTTCTTACCAAAGGTTATCTGCTTGCATCCTTAGCAGGTTTGCATGAAGCTGGCACTTGTAGAATTGTTTATATCTGAAGTCTCTTCATTTTCTTCCACTTTGATCATGGTTTTGGGAAGTACATAGCCAAAGGAAACTGGAGAACCTGAGCCCCTCAGATAAGAAACAGCCACCAGAGGAAAAGAGAGATGCAAGTTTCCATTGGCTCTGACTACTCCCAAACCTGAGGGTCGATGCTGACCAGAATACTGCAGGAGCAGGCTTGTAACTTCAGGATGGTTTCTTGTATCACCACAGTTAATTTTGAAAGTAATCATTATTGCTCTTTAGAGGGAAAAACAGCCCAAATTGAAGCCTGAAATATTGATCACAGGATCCACCTATGCTACTTAACTGTTCTACTAGCAGAAATCTGAAAACTGTCCCTTTGATCAGGCAGGCAGGCAGGCATTCACCATGTACACCTGAAACCATACCAGGCTATTTCTTCACACTGGAAGTCACAAGAGGAAACCAGCTACCCCAGTGAAGCCATTTCTTTTTTGATGAGATATGTGTGTAGGGGGTGCAGGGTTTGGGGAGTTATGTTCTAGAAGCCATTTCCAGGTCTACTTAGAGTTAATAAAGCTTACCAGGACCCTGGGTCTCATGCAGCATGCAGCAAACAGCAGAGTTAACTGTAAAACAGTAAGAGCTGATGAAGATGGAGTGAGCATGAGAGAAATAAAATATTATGAATTGACACAAACAATGAAGAGTTAGAGGTCAAGAGAGATAGGAGAAGGGAGGGATGGAGGGAAGAGAGACTGGTAGGAACCCCCAAAACACTGTACTGTTTTTTGATCTATTTAAAGCCAGCCAAAGGAAATTCCCAGTATGTGACTATTGGATCCAACCACCATCTCTCAAGAACTGCTACAACCACCATGTCTACGCTTAAAGCCCACCACCATCACTATGGGAGCAGAGTGGCACAGGTTTAACAGTGGTTCTTCCAGAAGTTCACTGATTCTTCATGAAATTACATAAGGAGCCCAGACCTGGGGTCATTTGTACATCTGGAAGCATAGAAAAGGACAGGCTACTTTGCTAGGTGCTTACTGATAATATGAGGTGCCACATTTCAGCAAGGATTTTACCCATCTCAGAACTGGGCATTCTCACCAATCCCCAATTTCTCTGGAGAATGGAGAGAAGTGCCACCCTATACAGGGTCTTCTGGCTGGGGTTCAGAGGGAAGCCAGTCAATTTGAAGCAACAAGGGGAAAGCCTGGTCTGAGAGGAGCTTTCACCGAATATCTTTTCTGTTTGTTTTTTGTTTTTTTAAGACAGGGTCTCACTGCGTAGTTGAGACTGCCCTGGAACTCACTACGAAGCCCAGGCTGGTCTTGAACTCACAGCGATCCTCCTGCCTCAGCCTCCTGAGTGCTGGGATTACAGGAGTGAGGAGTGATGTTTTTTTAAGACAGGGTCTCACTGCGTAGTTGAGACTGCCCTGGAACTCACTACGAAGCCCAGGCTGGTCTTGAACTCACAGCGATCCTCCTGCCTCAGCCTCCTGAGTGCTGGGATTACAGGAGTGCACTAACACACCCGGCTTCACCGAATATCTTAAAGAGGGAATGTTTATAGCTTAATGTTAGTGTGGTCTAAACAAACTATGTAATCTCCTAATTCCTGCAAGCAGTCTGTGAAACTGCCCCAGAGATTGAGTTAACAAATACCACAAGACTATAAAGGCAGCTGGTAAGAGCTGAAAGATAAATTTAGATTTTTCTGATCTTAAAAAGAGGAATCCGTTCCTGCTGGTACAACTGATACACCATGAGAGATAAATTAATATATGGTGTGTCCAAAGAGCCTTTCATTTGGCTAGTTGAACTTTATCCATCAGGTAATATCAAAAAAGTTAATTCATCAATGAAGCTGACATTTAGCGTTAAGATTCAGTAATGAAAATTTCTGGACCAGTTAGTGAAAATGTTCAAACTACACATTTGTTAGTCAAATGTGAATAAATGGATTGCAAAACTAAGTGCTTCCAAATATAAAATATTTTACAGTATACAAAATCACTGTGTTATTCCTAAGTGACAAGCCAGGCACTGATGAAAGGAAGATGTTTCTTCTTTCTGGCAAGAATCCAAAAGTTGAGTCCACAAACAAGTGGCTAAAAACAGAAGGCAAGGCCCACAGACATCTTTTGGATCCAAAAAACCCTTTGGTAAGTGCACTACTAAACCCTCCATCTGGGAGTTCCTTGAGTCACAGTGTGCAAACAACTACAGAGTACCAGGGGATGCCTGGACATTTTCCTGGTGTTGTGCAGGTCTGGTCAGAAGTGCTTTTCTCCTCTCTGGTTCTGAGACGAGGAATGGATAACTTCATCGAGCAGAGACGGAGGTGGGGACCAGACTATTGACCCAATGGTAACCAGGAGCTTATGCTATCCTGCCTCGCCAAATACCAGGGGAGATAGATTAGTTTTAAAATAATGCCTCCAGCTTAAGGATTGGGTACCCAGAGGACACTGGCATCTGAAGGTTCCCCAATAAGTTCTAAGTTCCCCAGGCTGGGCACCATTAAGGAGCCAGCAGGGACAGACAGTAAAGGCCTGGGAAATCAGGGCTGGGCTGTAGCCTTCAGTGGCAGCAGGTCAATTCTGTTGGCCATACCTAGTGACAACTGAGGCT
Source organism: Fukomys damarensis (assembly GCF_012274545.1). NCBI lineage: Eukaryota > Metazoa > Chordata > Mammalia > Rodentia > Bathyergidae > Fukomys > Fukomys damarensis. The sequence continues at coordinate 96,446,440 of NW_022900951.1, forward strand.
TGGCAAGGGCTGGAAGAGGCGAGCCACGGTGGGCACAGGGCCAGTAGGTGGGCCCATATGCTACATTGGTGCCAGCTCCAGCTCCAGGGGCTGCCCAGAGGCTTCTGTTAAAGGGCTCTTTCTTCCACTACCCTGTATGTGCCCTTTTGTTCCTCTCTTTCTTCTACCTCTGCACTGTTTACCATTTCCTCCTTCCATGTACTTTCACATTCGCTTTGCTTTTCTTCTCCTTTCCCTTCTTCCACCACCCCCTGAAGTTTGCAGAGCTTTCCTAAGTGTGCTGAATGGAAAGGCTGGGCCTTGAAGACCATGTACCTACTTTACTCTCAGCAACCCTAACTCAGGGAATCCAAAGGTCCCCCAAGGACACTGAGACCAGGTACAGGTACTCAAATTCCTCTAACTGACCTCATCTCCTTCAGCCTACAGATCCTGTCCCAGGGGGATGAACAGCAGGAGGAGCAAGAAGCCCACCACCCCATCGCAGCCTGCTACTTACTTTTTCTTCTCTTTGTCTCTTTTCAGAGTCTGTGAGCCTCCAGCCTGGGAACCCTGAGACTGGAGGAGCTCAGCCGCAGTCTTTCTCTGTTTGAAAGCATTCACTTCATCGTCCAGAGATTTCTTCTTATCCTCCAGCTTCTTCTTCTCATCCTGGTGCAGTTTCTTTAGACGGTCAAACTTCTCATGCAGCTGACAGAAAAGCCAGAAAAAGCCTGTAGAGTCCTCCACGAACAGCCCTCAGTCTGGCCCAGCCCAGGGTTGGGAGAAAGGCAGGGTTACAACCCTGTAGGACCCTGGGACCTCAGGAGACATTTCTGCCAGGGGCTACCATGACAGTGCCAAAGGGCACCCTGCTGTGGGCAGCTCTCTCGCCTGTCATCTTGTCTCAAAATCTCTGTGCCTGAAGTAGTAAAGGAATAGTACGTTCTGCCTAATCAAATATTTTTAAATGAATCCCCATGGTTATTTTATATGGTTAATAATAATAATGTCACTCATAATACTTACTACCAAGTGCATATGACAGGCCAAGCATTGACTTTTAAAAAATAATTTGTATTGTTATTATTATTTTTTTTTTGCAGTGCTAGGATGGATCAAGGGCTTTATGCATGGTAGACAAGTCCTCTATTACTGAGCTACAGCCCAACACTGAGTTTTATAAGTACCTGATTGGCATTAAAAGTTTTTATTTGGAATTTGACCCACAATCTATACAAGTTATTTACAAGGCATGAAAATGGAAAACAGCACAAAATACAACTGAGGTATAAGCTAAGAGCACAGTATGTCATGTTTCAATAAATATAATTCAAATTTGTAAACTAAGTAACCAGATAGATGAGTCTTATTTTTTAGTAAAACCATATAAAATATTTATTTCATCTTTTTCATTTTCAATCCCTTTTTTTTTTTGCTGGGCAGGGATTGAACCCAGAGTTTCACACATGCTAGGCAAATGTTCTACCACTGACCTACATCCCCAGCCCTTTTTATTCTTTTTTTTTTTTTAATACCAGGGATTGAACTCAGGACCTTGCACTTGTGAGGCAGGTGACGGAGCCACTGAGCTAAATCCCCGGCCCTATTTTCTTATTTTGAGATGGGGTCTCACTTAGTTGCCCGGGATGGCCTTGAACTTATGACCCTCCTGCTTCAAACTCCCAAGTGATCATAAAATGGCATTCCCAACATGGAAAGGGTTCTTTCCCTTTCTCTCCTCTCTTTCTGTGTGTGTGTGTGTGTGTGTGTGTGTGTGTGTGGTACCAGGGATTGAATTCAGGGCCTTCAAACATCCCAGCTTGCTTTGCTTCTCTCTCTCTTTCTTTCCTTCTTTCTGTCTGTCTGCCTGCCTGTCTGCCATCCTTCCTTCCTTCCTTCCTTCCTTCCTTCCTTCCTTCCTTCCTTCCCTTTCTTGCCTTCCCTCTCTCCTTTCTTTCCTATTTTGAAATGAGGTCACACTAACTTGCTAAGTTTCCTAGGCCAACCTTGAACCTGTAATCCTTATGCCTCAGCCTCCCACAGTTTCCAGCCTTTTCTTATCCCCTGCAATCAGGAAGCTGATTATGGATCACGTAGAAAACTCCAGCAATAGCAAAGCTGGTCAAAGGAAATAGGGTAAGTGTGGAAATCTCAATTTTAACCCGAGGGAAGGCTTCACTAGTCCTGAAAAAGAGCAGCTACCCAAAGAAAAGCAAGTGTGTTCTGGCACTCATTCAATCAGAGAGCAAGAAGCATAGAATATGTAAACTTCCCTGACCAGTAAGAGCAGACTTAGCATAATTTCACCTTCTTTTGAGAATTCAGGAGAAAATTTAGAATCCTGCAACACCTGCAGTGCATAAAAAGCAGATCAGTTCCCTGATTCCTATGGATACCTGAGACTGTCACTCAGTAAGGTAGGGGGAATGACAGGCTTACTATCCAAATCAGCTTTTACTAGTCATTTGGGGTAGGGGCATCACTTCCCTGCCCATCAGATACTTTCACCTGGCTTTACTTCATTGCAACTTTAATTCATTTATCTTTGAGCCCCACCCCATGGCCTCTCCTCCTAAAGATGCTGGGTGATGATGTTTTCTCCATAAAAGTGAAACTGAAATAAAATAAATAGCCTTGCCATAGGCCTTGGTGATATCCCTCCAGGGTCATGGTAGATTAAAGGTGGAAGAGACTTGGGAAGTAATTAAGTGCTTTCCTTCCTGTGGTTGATCGTTTTGAGGCCCAGAACTGTAAAGCACTAGCTGACATGACCAAAACTATACCTCATGCCAATTAATCTGGGATGTTGGAAGCAAGGCCATGGATTAGAGGGTGAATTGCACATGTTTAAGCAGGACCATTGCACCTCATTTTAAAACTTCACTAGAGCTGCAAAGATGTTTCCTCAACTCTGAAATGGAACCAAATATCCAAGTGAATTGGAAATGCCCCAACTGTTGCTGTTTTAGTTTTGAGCAAAGTACCCAGGACTCCTTAGAACCAAATTTCCTCATGGCCGTCATAGAAAGTGGAATGGGACAAGGCAGTTTAGAGAGGCAGCAGTTATCCCTGCAGAGCTCCGGATTCCCAGGACAGAAAAACAAGTCAGCCTGCCCCTGACCACAAGGGCTTGACTCTATCAGTACTGACCTACAGAGCTTACTGTGATGCTGGAAATGTTCTGTATTCGTGCTGTTCAGGATAATAGACACTAGCTACAAGAGGAGTAAGCATTGAAATGTGCCTCAGACTGAGGAACTGAGTTTTAAATTTTATTGTGTATTGGTTGACAGTGGTGATCCATGTCTATAATCCCAGAACTCTGGGGGGCTGAGATGGGAGGATCCTAAATTCAAGCCCAACCTGGGCAACTTGGTGACTCAGTGAAATCCAGTCTCAAATTAAAAATAAAAAAGAGCCGAGGATGTAGCTCAGTGCTACAGAGTCACTTGAACATCTGGCTCTGGGTTCAACCCCCTTTCGGCAACTAATAAATAAATTTATTGTATTGTATATTTCAAAATTGCTGAAAGAGTAATTTTAAATGTTTCCACCACAACAACAATAAGCATATGAGGTGACAGATTTGTTAACTAGCTTCATTTAATCATTCCACAACGTTAACATATATTCAAACGTGTGGCACCCCATAAATATGTACAATTATTATCTATCAATTATAAATACTTTAAAAACTCACAACAGGGCTGGGGATTTAGCTCAGCGGTTCGGTGGCCTGCCTTGCAAGCGCAAGGACCCGAGTTCAATCCCTGGCACAAAAAAAAAAAAAAGAAAGAAAACCTCACAGCAATTTAAATAGCCACACACAGCACACGCTGGCTACCATACTGGATGGAGAGGCTCTAGAAAAGTAGTATCAAAACGAAAAAATATTCTGACCTTAGGGAATGAAGACGTGAAGAACACACGGATTTCATAGTCCCCTCTGGCCATTCCTGCCCAAGGCTGCAAGCCCCCGCCCAAGGCCAAATCCCCATTCATGGACTTCCGCACCAAGCTCAGCCTCCCTTTCCTTCCTGCCTGTACTCAGCCTCATTATTTACCTCTTTCTCTGCCTCCTTAAGCTCTGCTTCTTTCTCTTTGACTCTCTGGACGAACATCTGTCTCATCTCCTCTTCTTTTTTCTGCAGCTCCCCTAGGAACTCGTTCCTTTTGGCCTCATACGTCTCCTGTAAACTGCGAACATGTTCATGTTAATTCCTTCACACTCGCTGGCTCCTCAATGAAAACTGGCCCCAAGCATCCTCCTCTGTGCTCTGCCATCCTCCTTTCTCCAATTCCAGACAGAGATAGCAAAAACGGAACCCCAAAAGTAATGGGCATTCACTTTGGCACATGAGAGCAGGATCACAGGGCTGCTTGACTGGTATGAAGCAACCCTGGTGAACTGGAAAGACTTAGAAATCTGGGTTTATACCCTCACTTTGCACATGAGACCCAGAGAGGTAAAGTGACTCACTTAAGATCACACAGCTAATTTGAGGCAGCACTGGGACCAGAAGCTGGATCTCCTGTTTCTTCATCTGGGCCTTCCCACGGAACTATACTGCCAGGCCCTGGTTCTGAAACTGCCTGCATTATCTTACCACTTTCACCAACACTTTCCGAGTCTCCACCCTGCACCAGACGCAATCTTAACCGACACTATTCTAGTGGCCTATCACCTATAGCCAACAGCTGCCTGGGTAGGCCCCCTGCCCCTGTCCTTGATTTACCATTCAAGAAACAGGAGTTGGCCTGATGAGGAAGAAGGGGGACTGGTGTCCACAGAGGGCAGCACGTGTGAAGGCACATGTGGAGAGAGAATGGCCTTCCTGGGGAGCTAGCATGATGCAACACAGCTGGAGAAGGCCGAGAAAGCTGAGGAGAAGGGGAAGGGAGGTTCCAGAGTCTGGCCGGAGAGGGCAGGCTTTAGATGCCCTATGAAAGAACTAGATGATGACACACTGCATAGTTTAAGCAGAACTGACTGGATCCAACCAGAAAGTAAGAAAGACCACTCTGGCTGTTTTGTGAAGGCGACACTTCCCAACAGTTCCAGTACAAAATGGCAGGGTCTCTGTGTGAAGGGATAGCAGGGAATGGAGGGAGCTGCAGAAACAGGAGAAGCAGGACTAGGGAGAGACCAAAGATAATTCTAGTTTTTGGCTTGGAAAAGCAAGTGAATGGTGGTACCATCAAGTGCAATGGAGAACATTGGAGAAAGAGAACACTCAAGAGGTTAAGAAGATGAATCTGACCATGAAGAGCTCAAGTTTAAGGTGAGGCTTCTATGGGATGTCTGGGTAGAAATGTCTAGTATGTATGTGGGTCAATGGATTCACAGCTCAAAAGTAAAATTTTAGCTTGTGAGGGCTGGGGATTTAGCTCAGGGGCACTGCACCTGTCTCGCAAGGGCAAGGTCCTGAGTTTGATCCCCGGTACCAGGAAAAAAAAAGATTTTAGCTTGCAAGTTATCTACTTCTAGGAGATAATTAGGGCTTTAAAAGGAGAAAGAAGCAGCTGCAAAGAAAATACAGAGTGAGAGGAGCAGAGACTCTAGGAACATTTAAAGAAGTAATGCACCTGCAAACAAGGCTGAGAAGGAATAGCGAGAGGAGAGGTAGAGAGAGGAATAAAACCAGCCAGGTCAGTACTAGAAAAGCCGAGGCCAGATAGTAGCACAAGAAGGAGGCAATGGGGAATAGTATTAAGTGTTGCACATTAAGATCAAACACAATGGGACTCAAAGGTCACAATGAAATTGGCCCAAAGTTTGTGACTGCCGCTCTGGGAGAGGCACTTCCACGGAGTGCTGGGGGAAAAAGCCAGACTGCACTGGGCTGCAGAAGTAAACGAGGGAGGAGGAAGGAGGCTGGTAAACATAGAACAACTCTTTCTCCTTCCTGTCAGGTCCTGGCTTTTTGACACGGCAGAGGCTGGCAAGGATGAATAGGGCAAAGGGGGTGTCTTTAGAGTGGAAATGTTTCCAGGGAAGGCAGAAAGGGGCCCCTCACAGAAGGACTGAAGAGGATGAGGATGCAGGAACAGAGATATGCTGGATGGAGCAAAGGGCATTGGGAGGGGCCTGAACGGCCAATCAGAGAAACACTCCCTCCCCACAGAGGCAGCCAGAAGCTGGGGGAGGCAAGGAGAGGAACAGCCGAGGGAGCTCCCACCAGGGAGACAAAAACGCCTTCCTCCTGCCCAGGTGCTCCAGGGTCTCGGCCCTGCCTGTCCCTGCAGGGCCATGAGGCTACCCAACTGAAGCAGCAGCCCTGAAGGACCAGCAGCTTTGCCCCAGGCCAGCTTTCCGTTGTGAACAGGTACCGTGGGACCTCTCAGACCATTTGAAATCCCTCTGTGCCCACAAACATCCCCCTCACTTGCTTACTGATGCCTGACATTTCCTGAAAGGAGACCAAGCCACAATAAAGGGTATCACACAGCACTGAATGTAGGGCTTATGTCATTTTTCACACATGTAGATCAGACACACTTCAACTTTGTCCCATCTGCTTAATAATCTGCTTTCAAAAACATTTCCCTTCTCTGGAGCATCTTAGACTCTGATTTGAGAAATACATCAATGATTATTCATATCCCGTGTCCAAAAGTGAAACACTAAGAACAGTGAATGAAGGGCCTGTTTGCACCAACATGGGGCAAGTAACTCTTACTTGGTCCCCAAGTGACTGCTACCTGGACCTTTCTTGTTTTTTATTTGTTTGCCTATTTGTTGTTCTTGCAGTGCTGGGGATAGAACCCAGAGAGAGCCTCACACTTGTGCTAGGGAAGAGCTCTACTATTGAGCCACCCCCAGCCTTCCTGTCTGGTTTTGAGACCGGGGCCTGGGCAGCAGGAGCCTGACCAAGGAAGTGGGGCAGTGGACAGTTACTAACTGCCACTCTGTGGAGCAGGGTCCCCTACCAGGGCTCCACTCCAGTACAGCTGACTGGAGCTGCCGAGCTGCCGTGTGTGTAGGGTGAGGGGCAGCAAGAGATCAGCCATGCTGCTTCTCCAGGTCCCCTCCCTTCCCTCACTAACCCCCCCCGCCCCGCAGTGCTCCTGGCAGGTGTGTGAGGCTGAGGGGGAAGGGGCAGCAGAGCTGGCGAGTCACCCTGCCACCATAGCTAGCACCCGCGCCTCGCCTCTCCTGCCGGTTCTCCGAGGAAAAAGGCTTCCACAGCAACTGGGTGGCTGAGCCAGGCTGGCCTGGTCTGCCTGACAGGAGCGGTACCTGAAGGGTTTGCTGTCAGGGTCGGTGTCCTTGAAGCCCATCTCCTCCAGCTTACAGCGGCGGTACAGCTCATAGTGCCGGGTGTGGGTCTGCTCCCGCAGATCCTCCATGTTGACCCGGATCAGCATCTCCCGCAGCTTCACAAAGTCGCAGTGGGCCTCATTTTCAACTGCACAGCAGAGGTTGGGATATTGAAAGTATATTGAAAGGAAGGCCAGCAGAAGCACCAACGGGACGACATGAGGCAAAAGTCTAACAGTGACATCGCCTTGTAATTGGGCATCTAGAGTCTGGGAATTTACCTCCTTATTCGCTTTTCTACTGAAAATGGAAATGAAAAGTTATAAAAATGGCAGTAGTGAAAAACTGCAATATTTAAAAAATTATCTAAGGATCTTCAAAAGCCCCTCACCCCAAATTCATCAATCAGACCCTCACAGGAATGTCTGCCGGTGCCCCTTTGTAGACAAACAGCACACATATATGCAAACTAATAAATATGAGTGTAATCTCTATATGGGGACCCTGGGAATTCAGAAACAAAGTCATGAAATCTTGCTCTCGGAAGCTTACAGTTTCGTGGAATAGATATAAATAGACAAATATTAATACAATGCAAAAATAACAAAAGTAGAGGGAAAGCTGAGGTGCAATGAAAGCCCAGAAGAGAGACTCCAAATTCCAAACTCCTGGGACAGCATAGGCCTCAGCAGAGACAACCCCTAAGATGACTGTGGAAGGAAGAACATGCATTTACCAGCCCGATCTCTATGAGGTGAGGCAAGGTTGGTTAGCTGGTGAGTTGCAGAGTTAGGATCTGAACTCAGGCAATGTAGGGGAAGGCTAATGGCTATGACCAGGTGACCAAGTCTCCAAACAATAGGGGAAAGAACTAGGATATCAATAAGTGATAGTGACAAGAGGGGGTAGTCCACAGGTGTGGCCCATCTCTGGGCAGTAGAGGCTTCCCAAGAGGTCAGCAGAGGGTGCCTGACAGCAGCAGTGGTGACTAGGAGAGAGTGGAATCAACTTTCCAGTGTGAACAAACAAGTCTCCACCTCAAGAGAGCATGGCAAAGGTCTACATTTTGGGCAGTAGTCAAGGATGACAGAGATGTGGACTAAATCACCAGAAAGTAGAGTTCTGGCTGAAACAGAAGGTGGCAAGCAGTGCTCTATGAGGGTGTCCTCGGGTACGGTGCCACTGTGCTCGGTGGTAGTGTTGCCCTGACCCTGTAGGAATGGTGGTGTCTGAAATGATGAAGAGGATCAGCCATCCCAAATTCCACCCCCTGCCGGCTGTACCGGGGATCAAACTCAGGACCTTGCTCTTGCAAGGCAGGTCTGGTACCACTGAGCTAAATCCCCGGCCCTCCAAAATCATTCTTTCAGGGGAGAGGGCAGTGAGGTTAGAAAGGGGCGTGAGTGAGATGCCAGGGTCAGGCATGATTGCAGTAGATGGCCTATGGTCATCAGAGGAGTCTTTCTAAAGCCCCACTGGGCCCCTCTGCTTTCAATCCCATTGCATTTAGGATACCCCCTACCATCACAGAATGTGTTCGTATTAAAAATCCCATTGGCAGGGCAACTTCCCAGGACCGTGCTATGTGCTATTTGCTCCTCCATCTCTGGACAGTGATCTCTGGTGGTCAATCAGAAGGTCTGAATCCAAGGCCTCTGCAGGCTGTCCAGGCAATATACAACTTCTTCGTTCAAAATGAACAGTCTACTCAGATTTGTAAGAAAAAGCTTCCAAAAAACCCAGTTTGAGAAAGTCACTGGAACTACATCTGCTGGTTTCTCTCCTCTCACCTTAGGTTGCTGTCTTTCCCACAGATTCATTCCCAGAGTGGGATTGTTGGTCTGGGGACCAATTACCAATGTTCCAAGTGGAGTATCCCCATCCCAAATGGCAGAGAAGAGCAAAAGTTACCATGGCTCTGTAATTAGCATTGTCCTACCTATGGCAAGTTCAGGCTGGGGTGTAGCTCAGTGTAGAGCACTTGCCTAGCATGGAGGAAGCCCTGGGTTCCAGCCCTAGTACCACAAAAAAAAAAAAAAAAGAAAGAAAGAAAGAAAATAAACTCCAGCTATCAACAGTGGGTTTCAGGTGTACCCTAAAACATGCCACCCTTTGTATATGAGGCGGACCCACTCCTATTTGTTTGCCCAAGAGTAGGGATGAGTTTACAGAGACCTTGTCACCCTGTCACACAATGTCCCTGAGATCTGCAGACCCTGAGGACCAGAGAACTCTTCCACACATGGCGGAATCCTAGGCTTTGTTTTACCTACTACACCAATCCGCTCCAATGGTCACTTATATGTTATGCAGACCACAAAAAGAACTTTCTCTGATTATTTGTTTGTTTGTTTTTGCAATACCGCATTGGAATCCAGGGGCATTCTACCACTGAGCTACATTTCCCGTCCTTTTTTTTTTTCTTTTGAGACAAGGTCTCACTAAGTTGCCTAGGCTGGGCTTGAACTTGTGATCCTCTTGCCTTGGCCTCCCAAGTAGCTGGGATTACAGGTGTGTGCCACCACATCAGGCTTATCCAATTCTTTATTTTATTTATTTATTTATTTTTTTGGTACAGGGGATCGAACTTGGGTCCTTGTGCTTTTGAGGCAGGTGGCAGAACCACTGAGCTAAATCCCCACCCTCTGATTCATTTTAAATCATGAAATAATCATATATAGGGCAGAGTGTATGAAATATGCGTGTGCTATTTAAAGAATTTTTAAAAAATTAACACTGACATTTCTACAACCCAGGTGAAATATTCCTAGTACTTTAGAAGCCCCTTCACATCCCTTTCCAATCCCATCTTCATTTATCCTGGCAACGAGTCTTAGCCACTATCTTGACTTTAGGGTTTAGCATCCATTTTACTTCCTTTATAGTTTTACTGATTTTATATGAATTTCTAAAAATACATACTGAATCTTGTTTAGCTTCACCTACTTTTGGAATTCAAAACATGCAATTCTTCTCTGATTTATTGAGTTCAACTTTATATTTCTAAGACTCACTCATGGAGATGTAACTGTAGTTCATTAACTTCACTGCCTTATGATATGTCATTTATGACTCTCTCACAATTTACCCAGTCTATTTTTGGCAGTATCTGGGTTGTTTCTAATTACTTGTCACGTTGAACAACACTGCTACGAATGCATTCCCAGTGCCCTTGAGCAAGTATACATGCTTTCTTGCACACTCCCTCCTTCCTTGCTCTAAATCCATTTGCTTATGTTTTAGGAGTGCTTTCTCTACTAGAGGCAAAGGGAGTGGGCTCCCATCAGAGGATCCAGGTGCAGAGCCAAAGTTTGCCTGCTGGTGACTTCTGTGGCTATTTGAGACCCAAGCTGAAGGAGCAGAGCCTGGGACAAGTTGGGGATTTGTCATACAGTGGCTGGAAGAGGGAAAAAGGCAGACAGCAGGGGCTCTCGGAGTGCATCCCATCTGCTAGGGACTCACCCTGCACGGTGCCCCAAGGATACTGCCGCGCCTTCATCATCTTATTGCCTATCTTCAGTTCTTCCGTGCTGCCAATGACAGCAAACGGCAGGTGGGCCTGAAACAGAAGGCAAACAAATGCTCAGAGCTGTAGAGGAAAGGCACCGCACATCCCACAGTACAACTGCTGCTCATCTCTGGGGACTTGGGCCCTCACTGTGCAATACCACTCACTGCTGTCAACATCCAGAGGCACTGATTAGGCTCCTGAGCCAACCACATGAGGACAAGAGGCCTAGTGCTAGCTCCTGCTGCTTGGAAATTCACAAGTAGATAAGAATGACATGGTTGAATGCATAGGGAGCAGACAGAGAAAATAAGCAGAATAATAAGCAGACACACAGATTAGCAAGCTGTTCAGTCAACAGAGCCGCAGTGAGGGGAAGAGCCTTGGGAAGGGGTGGGGGTGGGTGTAGGCAGAGATGACAAGGGAGGCAGACAGGGCTGTGATCACTGGGCCTTCCTCCTCCTAGAGCTGGAGAGCCTCGTGAACAGGTACATCCTGGAGCCACAGGGCATCCTGAGACATGCTAGCCTTGTTCTGGTCCTTCCCTGGAACAGGAGCTCGAGTTGATCCCTTGAGTGCAAGTCACCAGGTATCACCCACCTGTCATGCCTATGCCGATTTTTGTTTTAGTAGCAGACACAGGCTCTCACCCTCTGGAAACTGATAGTCAAGCTGCTGAAGCCTGACTTGCAGATCCGCAACAATAAAGACAGCAGAGCATGGTGGTGCACGCCTGCAATTCCAGCACTTGGGATACTGAGGCAGGAGGGTCACCATGAGTTCAAAGCCAGCGTGGACTACATAGTGAGTTCAAGGTCACCCTGAGCTACATAGTGAGACTATGTCTCAAAAAAAACAAAAAGGCAATATGAGACCCACAGTTTAGATTATGGACTGGTGCCCTAGACATAGTAGGTAATTAAGAAATCCCCCTTGAATGGCAGTGGCAGGGCTTGTGGAATAGGAGAGCAGAAAGAAAGGCAAAGCACAGAGAAGGGTATGAGCTTGATGCTTGCAGGGGAGATGAGAAGCCGGGCCTGGCTGGCAAGAAGCCTTGGTGCTTGAAGAGGGAGCTGCTCCCAGTTGCCAGTGTGGGGACTGCGAAATGCTCCGGAAATGGGCCAATTTATATGTGCCAAGTCACCACTGGCCAAATAGAGTGGCTGAAGATGTTTACAGACCAGGTGAGTCCAGGCGGGGTTTTACACCAACAAATGACAAGTCGAGTGATATGATGTCCTAGCCAGCTCACAGAAACAGGCCACAGTCTTAGATATTTTCACCCATCTATTTGCTGATCCAGTCTGCACAGAGTCACTGGGCTCCTACTATGTGCTTGGCATTAAGAAGATTACAAGGTTGAAGAAGCATAGAGCCTGCTCCTGGAGAGTACCAGGGTATGCGGGGTGAGGGTGGGATGCCAGTAATGGCAATGCAGTCAGTCAGGGTTGTCAACGGGGGCTCAAGGTTTGAGGAAAACAAAGAAGAGCATAGCCAACTTCACAGGGAGTCAGAGAGGACACTGCAGGATAGACAGCAGCAACTGTAGCACCACTGTTAGCCACTATAGAATTGGTATGGACAGAAGCAATTTACTAAGCATTGCGCACTATGTACCAGGTGCTTTACATTGCGTTATCTCATTGAATTTCGCAACAACATCATGGGGAGGTAGTCTTATTGTCTCCATTTTACAGATGAGGAAACTGAGGGCCAGAGAGCTAAGTGACTTGCCAGCAGGCACACAGTTCAAAGGGCAGAGCTAAATGTGGGAGCTGATCTCTGATTTCAAAGCCCATCCCTCTCTTGCCTGCTGCTCTCACTTATGGGATTCAAGCAGCTGATGAGGCGAGCGCTCTAAGCCCTGGGGCGAACTGGTTGTGCAGAGCCAGGTTTTAAGAGACAGTTTGGAAGGGTCGGGGATTTAGCTCAGTGGTTTTGCTGCCTGCTTCACAAGCACAAGGTCCCAAGTTCGATCCCCAGTACCAGAAAAAAAAAAAAGAGGCAGTTCGGTTCTGGGAAACCTGCAGCTTGCTGGCTTAATCTCCACACTGATCTCACAGCCAATCCTTCCTCTCCATTCTTTTCTAGTTCTGGACTCCCAGAATGTTCTGCAGAGAACAGAAAACACAGGATCTCATTAGGAGCTCAGCTCCAGGACATCTGCCAGGGGCTGGGCCAGCAGCTGAAGCTGTTCTTCCTTTACTCTCTCCCTCTCCCAGCTGCCCAACTCTGAGACTCACCAACCTAGTCCCATCCCATCGACTGTCCCTGAAACACGGACACAGGGAAAGGGGAACACATGAGTCATGGATATGGAAAGTGGGTGTGGGCTGGAGGTAGGAAATGTTTCACTGATCCTAATATCAACTCGGTAAGTTGACATGGAATACAGGGGCACTTGCAGGGCACTGAATTCTTGAAAATACTGCCCAAGGGCCTAAGCAGCTCTAACGTGGCTTCTCGGAAGGGTCATGTGGACACAATTCATTCCCACTCAGGGACCCACGCGATGTCAGGAGCTCTGCTCCCACTCACTTTCTGGGAAGATGTTTCCCTTGCAGAGACGGAAAGCTTCAGGCATATGACACAAAGGAGCTAAGAGGCAGAGATGGCAGAGGGCTAGACTGGGGGAGGAGGTGAGAAAGAGAAACTATGTCATACTGGCGCTCATCCTGGGCTCTAAGTGATAGAGGAGGACGGCGTGTAAAGTGGGAGGCACTGTTTCTGGCTCAAGAAAAAGGAAAAAAACTCCAAAGAAAATAAAGGCATGCAAAATGCCAGTCTTCCCTTGGGCTTGCTATTTTCAACGTTGAGAGATATTGTCAAAATGACAGGGTCCCTTGCTTCCCCTCTTCTCCAAACTGCTGTCATTTGATTCCTGGCTCCCTCCATGTCACGGTACACAGCCCCCACCAAACCAAATTCAGAGGCCTCCCAAGACCTCCCAACCGCACACGCCTTTGAAACTCGAATCGGAGTCAGTTCTGACAGATGTATATGAGTGGATCATTTCAGAGCTCTCCCATTTCATTTGATCCTTACAGGGCCTCATTCATGGTCAGATAGAACTGGGGTACAGAGAGGTTAAACAAGTCACCCGGGTCCCAAGCCTCCACGCCTATATCTTCCCAGGGAGTGCTAAGGCCAGTGCATTTTGGCTGCCAGCCTGCCCCAGCCACTCAGGGTGGCCTGTGCTCTGCCTCCTGGCTAAATGGCATCTGCTAGAAGCCAGCTAACCATGACAGGCAAGAAGCCACAGGGACCAGGCTTTGACCCTCTCTCCTGTTGCTCTTGAGATACAGGTGGCTATGGCAACCAGAACAGAGTCGAGCAGGGCAGGGAGAAGATAAACACCTGACCACACCCCCAGGTCCTACCCAAATCTAAGGTCAAACTGTCTCTTTCCTTTTTTCCCAGGCCCCAGCAGGAGACTGACAGGTGATATCTGTAAGCATGAACCCAGGGAGGAGAACAGCAGCTGCAAGGCAGTGCGGCTGTTGACACGCAGACCTCTAAGGAGGTGGCTCCAGGTGTCAACTCTCCCAGCCACACAGGGAGCTCCAACAAGAGACACCTTCAAGCCTCCCTTGGGGTGTCTGCTCCCAGATTCAATCCATCCTGTACTGCTACAACAAAACACCTCAGTAATGTGTAAAGAACAAAGATGTGTTTCTTATAGTTCTGGAGGCTGGGAAGTCCAAGATCAAGGCATTTGATTGTCTGGCAGGGGCTGCATGAAGCCTCTTTGACAAGGACTTTAAGCCCTGTATTGAGGGAGCAGCCCTCATGGTCTCTTAATGCTATCACACGGGTGACACTTGGATTTTGCAAGGGACACATTCAAATCATAGTACTACCTATTCTGTTTCTCAGTCTTCCTTAGATTCCTCTTCGTACATTTTAAAGCTTTTCATGATCCAACTGGCATGATGTATTTTATTCTCATTCCACCACATCCATTTTGCTTGGTAGAATCCATGAACATTTACTTATTTTTCCTGGTACTGGGGATTAAACCCAGGGAGGGCCTTCACACTGAGCTCCATCCCAAGCCCTTTTTATTTTGGAGACAGGGTCTCATTAAGTCACTAAATTGCACAGGCTCGGCTCAAACTTGTGATCCTCCTGCCTCAGCCTCCCAGAGAGCTGGGAGAACTTTCTCTTTAGTTGGGTGAAATACTGTCTAGATCTTACCCGGTAAGAAGAGCTCCACTGGGCCTGGCTTATTCCAGGGCAGACAGTGTTTCCTGGCTGTGGCTGGTTATGCTTACCCCACTTCAGGCTTCTATTGGTGGCTGAACAAAACCATTGCCCAATGTGCTCTCCTGTGAACTCCTGACGTCTCCCACAAAAGTGAATGCAGGAATGGAAATTCCACTGCTGTCTTAGGAGAAGGGAAAGGCTTGAGCATGCTCTCCTCATGGCCCCACTGCTCAGTCATGCGCTCTCACTGGGCCCAAGTGCTAAATGCCTTTCTGGAAACCAAACCTAGCACAGTCAAGAATGGTAACTGGGTCTGGTCCTTGGTCCTTGGATGTAATTTGAGCCATTCAATGAACAATATTAAGTTTAAACAGCACAGCAATTTTTTTTTTTTTTTTTTTTTTTTTTAAGGGATGGCACTCAGGCCCTCGTGTTTGTGAGGCAGGCGGTGGAACGACTGAGCTAAATCCCTGGCCCTAGCAATTTTTAGTATGTAGGTCTACAACTTTTTTGTTTGTTTGCAGCACACGGAACTGAACTCAAGGACTCATGCATGCTAGGGAAACACTCTACCACTGAACTACACCCACCCCCAGCACTTTTTGCATTTTATTTTGAGACAGGGTCTCAATAAATTGCCCAGGCGAGGCTCAAGTTTGGGGTTCTCCTGCCTCAGCCTCCTGAGTGGCTGGGATCACGGGCACACACCAATGCACCTGGCTAAAGTCTACAAGCTGGAGAGAGATAAGGGCATGAGTTCAAAGTAACAAGCAACAAGATCTCTCTCCCTTCTCTTGCCCCCTCAATCTAAAATAAGATTCTCCCAGAACCAGCCAGAAGCCATGGGAAGGCTGAGCCCTCATTACTTTCATTTCTGCCATGAAAACCCTGGTAGTGAGTGATAAGATGGCTGTGCAATCTTTTCCACATAGGCAAAGAGTTTCTTCCACTTCTTCCAGCCTAGGTACCATGACAGTGGGGTAGGGGAGCTGAGGCCAGGGCCCTAGAGTCAAATCCAGATGTGAAAAGCCAGCAACAACCTCCTCCTACCAAAGCTCAGGTCTCTAGGGTGCAGCTTCAGACATGATGGCACATCCAAAGGCTTTGCACACTTCTGGCACAGTTGTTCCACAGCAGGTTACGGAATCCTGTGTATTTATTTTCTAGCAGTGACTCGTCCCTCCTCCCCCACCCCAGCACAGGCACCACAGAGGATTCCCAGGCAGGCCCAATTCCATGTCCACAGGATGGGAGGCTGGATACAGGCAATGCGTGGCCAGCCTTGTTCTAGGGATAACCCTGAATGCACTCAAAATTCATTTTTCCAAAGTGAAACACTGGCAACGTCAGGCTGTTCTGAGTAACACAACCCATAACCCTTCACAGCTGTAAGTGTGGTTGAGAGCTGCTGCTCCACAGCATGGAGTTTCCAACCTCGAGGCTAAACCTGCCCTAGGCTCAAGCAGGAGGCCAGAGCAGAGTTGAGGATTGCTGCTTCAATCCACAATGCAGTGAGATTTGCTTTTATGTGACACCTTGAGATTGCTGAGAAAGCCGTAAACTACCAGCCCTGTTTGTCCTGAGCAAAGCAAACTACAAACCTGAAAGTTGCTGGGTGACTTAGGGAACCAGACTGTGGGAGATTGCTGGGGGCTATGTTCTGAGATGACTAGATATTTCTAGACACCAGGCAACCCTTCTCCCCAGGCTCCTGTGTTTCTGCAAGTGAGGCATCTCTCAGGCTTCCTCCTCACAACAGAACCTGTCTCCATCAAAATGCCCTGACTGCTGGGAGGACAAGCACTGATCTTTTCCATTTTTTTCCATGCCCACATCCGGTCACAGAGGATGTAGCTCCACCTACCCCAATCCACACAACCTTACCAGATTTGTAAAATCTTGTCGCCAATGGACTTCTAATAACAAGCCTATCTCTTTGGACCAATGGGCAGGAAGTTAGGCCAGAGACAATGACTTGCTGTCCTGCTATGCTAATTTGTTGGCCAACTCACAGGAGGTGGCAGCTGATGCCTTAATGATAACTTAGAGGGAAGTGGCAGCAGGAAAGTTTTCTAAAAATGGCTTTTATTACAAGGCTTTCTTGAGTTTGGCTATCCCCAAGCATTATGTCATTAGGAAAAACTGATGCCTCTCAACAGAGAAAAAGAAATCTGTTCTCGAAGCAGAGGCTTTCTGAAAGCTATTAGCTGTCTCCTTGAAATCACAACATTGAGGCTTTCACAGCAACAGTGTCAACACATTGTAAAGAAGCATGAGGAGACGTTTGACTCTCTGCCTTCCCGATTACTCACTCCTCTGGTGGGGAGAAGTGGGGGAGGAAAGAAAAGAGGACTTTTTCAAATTCATTCACACTTAATAAAGCAAAGCACAACCTTGATATTTAACAATGACATCCCTCTAGTCACCAGCAAAACTGGAGACTATATATCAGTGCTCCTCCCAGGGGCACAGGGCTTGATTATCTGAGTGCTAAAAGCAAGGCAACTTTGTCAGCCTTTTTGCCTTTCAGTGCATCCATTGTCCTGGCATTGTTCTGCCTTTCCTGCATTCTCACAGGGACTACTCAGCCCAGCCCAAGGCAGATCAAAAAGGGAGTGGAATGAGGTCTAAATTCTCTGCTCCACTCTCTGCTTGGAGTCTGCCTTTCCCTTGGGCCCTGGCCATTAATCTCGGCATCTCTAATCTTTGTGAAAGCTACCACTAGAAGAGAGGAGCTGTTTCAGTTCTGGATTCTCTCTCATCAATATCTGAGACTCGGGTAATCAAGAGTCAACTACAAGGGCTGGGGATTTAGCTCAGTGACACCACACCTGGCTTGCAAGCACAAGGTTCTGAGTTAAATCCCCGTACCAAAAAAAAAAAAAA